>NC_071497.1:37108091-37424011 GCF_028500815.1 Rissa tridactyla
TGTGTAAATACTGATGTTTTCCAGTGGAATTATAAAATGCAAGTGAAGTGAAATGGCGGGTTTCACTGAAGGCATTTTGTCATTATCATCAGATGGAATTTAATTTGTTTACAGACTCAGCATTGGGCTGATCCGCATGGAAAAGTATTAACAAACAAGGGCTTTGACTCCTGTTTGTAAAGCAGAAATTCCAGCTACCATGACAAAAGTGCTCAAGGAAGATGTGGGAAGAGCTAAAGATTTATTGTTGTTTTGTTAGTTCACTAGAGTAATGGCATTAGAACTAACTACATAAATAGCAAACCAGTAGGACTATGTCAATGGGTTACATGTCTGTCTTGACAGCTTTACTGGTGGACCCAGAGTGCAAAGTTGAATACTGCATGCAAAAACATGGTTGGTTTTGGTGCACACTTAATTTTGCTGTAGACTTGCATGCTACTTACGTTCTGTCTGTGTCAGGAATGATGCGTACAGCAGGAAGACTGGCCAAAACAAGAGTTATCAGTGCTATAGTAAGCAGATTGTACACTGGGGTGGCTCAAACTGCAGAATACCTGTGGAACAAAGGACTTGAATTTCACAGGTTGTTGTGTTGTTGCAGCTCAGTGCCTGTGTTGGGCAGGAGATTACGTTTTGACGTGTGATTGAGGTTTTGCTGATACGTAGATAGATGGTCATACTGATGAACTATGCCAGTAGCCCACCTTCATTTAGAAAAAGGAAACAAACCACAAACTAACAATGTTTTGCTAATTATCATTATTAGTATTTTTCCTAGATTACAACACCTAGATTTGGTGTTGGAAAAACACCAAGGCAGGATCACTTTGAGCTGGAGACCATACAGATAGACACAAAGTCATAGTTCTTATCCTGAAACAGTCTTGTTCTGGACTAAACACGCTGCTTCTGTATTGTGTGGAAATGAAAGATTGGAATATAAGAGGTATAGTTTCATTCTTCTAAAATATGCACAAATCCTATGTTTACGAGTACTTCCTTGCTGTTGCTACTGTTTCAAGTAAGTGTAGGTGTTCCAGGGTATATGGCAGATAAATATATAGAAAATAAAGATGTATGCATGTTAGTATCCCTTTTCTAAAAGAATAAATATCTTTATTTGTTTTTTAGTGTCGCTCTCTAGTACTGTTAAATTCAGTAAGACACCTGTATTAGTAAGGCCCCGAAATTTCATAAAAGTTGTTTTGAACCCTTTGACCAGTGAGATTTGGATGAGAGGCGTACTGAGACAAATGATGATTTCATAGGTATTCAGTACATGCTGTACTGCTTCCTGCTGTGTGCCATAGGAGGTGCACACATTTCCTCAGAAACACATAAGTCGTTAATGATACAAGTGAATACAGTGATTGTAGTATATCAAGACAATTACGTATCAATAGCTGTGCATTCCCAATGCTACAGAATAATGAAATAAAACTCCAGTATTACTCTTTTAAGGTAAAGTCATGTTACAGAGTGGCCTTGTCTTTTTTTTTATTTTTAAATTATGTGTGTTCAACAATGATTATTTTTTTAAAAGCAATGGGTTGCATTAGCTTTAAAATGATATGCATATTAATTAAACCATTGATTGCATCTATCAGTGAAACGGGCAGAATGGCTATAGAGCTTCTTCACAAATCAAATTGTACTGAATGTTTGGACAAACTGATATTACTTAGTTCTGGGGCTTATTTTTGTTTTTAAATTTGATCCAGCTCCTATTTAACTTGACAGGAAACTCCCTTTGACTTCAATTTGAATTTTGGATCAGGATCTAACTGTGTAATTGCTTGTATATTGGAGGTATATTTCTCCTCTATAAACATAGCAATTCATAGAGCTGCTTTTGTACTACAGTGTTAGATGCTGTCTTTGGTGTGGCTGGCTTCTAACTCTATTTTCCATTAAGGCTGTATTATCGAAGACAAATAGTTACATGTCAGTAATTAACCATGTATTTTAGGAATTTCTACTTAGCTGTTCTATTAAATGTGTTAATTTTTCATGACAGAAGGGTTGGCATGGTTTGATGGAACAGAAACCAGCTTGAAACCTGAGTCTTTATGACCCTGCTTAATTGTTGTTACATCACTCACTCCTCTGCCTTCTGGAAAAGGCAAGAGAAACTGGCAGAATACAATTCATTAATTCTTTTATAACTTTCTCAACTGATAATGTTAAAATTAGTTTCATTAGTTATTGTAAAAACGTTCCCAATAAATAGTGACGTTAATCTGAAGTGGCTGATTTTTTGTTTGTTTGTTTTACATGCAAGAATCATTGCTGACTGATAGTCAGTTCTATAAAAGCACTTGGCATACTAACATTTATTTTACCAGGAACATGACTGACTGTGGAAAATGAGTTATTTAGAAGCTGTATCTCAGATCAAGACCAACTGATCTTATGAGAATATTTTTGCATTAATAGGGACTAAATAAAACAAAGTCCAATTTAAATGCTAAGTTCAATTTTCATGATTAAAAAGTCTGAAGTTAAAGGTTAAGCTAGTTTTCATTAGTTAATGGTGAGACTTTTAGATCTAAACTTCCACTTTAATGCAAACACTGTTTTCTAAAGGTGCACATGCCTCAATGGTATTAAACTTTGATCTAATAAAACTATTTTTCAAATGCAAATTATTAATTAAATGTTATTTCTCTAATGTATTTTTCAATACCAATTTAAAAGTTTTCTTTGTAAGAAAAAAAATTAAATAATACATTTTTTTTTCTTCTCAATAGTTTTTAATAGTTAGGTATTTGCCCAAATTATATGTGTGCATTTACTAGTTTGAATAGATATGATTGGTCAAAAAGGCATTTTAAAATTCCAAGTGTGTGTATATAAGCATTTGTATATAGATATATATCTCTATCTATTTTTTCTATAGGATGCAAAAATAATAATTAAATCTTTAATAGCTTTAATGGATAGTGGTGTTATTTCGGACAACAGAAAGCATTCCAGCTTTCCTAAATCAGCTTATGTTATTTTTAATCCATGCAGGACCCAAATATGTAGCGTTTCTAAATCACACACCACAGCTGTTTTTAGAAGAGATGCTTTAATGTGGAAGAACAAGATACTTTCCAGTGCTGCTCATCAACATGCCTGGTGTCCTGCAGTGTTAAATGTGTTGGAGGTTTAGGTTGGCTAGTGATATCATGGAAAATTCTGTGACAACATTACTGTAGGATCAAATATTTTTTTAATTGATTTTTCCTTGGATCGTACTGTATTTGTTTTGGAAGCAAATCTGCTACCTAGGTATCATAAAGGTTAGAATCTCAGTTGTTTCAGTGTTGAGCTATTGTCATACTAAAGCAGGTGTAATGAACCAAATTCTGGTCTAAGCTTTTTATCAAAAGCTACTTTTGCATGTCCTGAACAAGCAATTCCTAAATAGTAATCAAATTCTCTATTTATTCCAGATTTTTAAGAAGATTCCCATTCCCTCTGCCAAGAAAATTCATTCTAGACACTTCTGTCTGAGAATATGAAAGAAAAGGAAGAATGTGTGTGGATTTAAAATTACTGTATTTATCAAGTTGTTGTGGAGTGAAAAGTACAGGGGAAATAGCTTGCTCTGTTGCTTCTTGTAGATCTACTACAAATTGTTTCTGATGCAGCTGAGAAAAATGCAGACCCTTAAAAAGGAACACGGACCTATTGACACAAGTAGCAATGTCGACAAAATTATGGTACTTAAGTCTACTTTATCAGAAGTGTCTGAAGAATTATCTACAAATGAAGATATACTACTTACTGAAGCAAGTAGTGGAAAAAGCAAATCTTCAGCTTGCCGGAGAAAGCGAGAATTCATTCCAGATGAAAAGAAAGATGCTATGTATTGGGAGAAAAGGCGGAAAAATAATGAAGCTGCCAAAAGATCTCGTGAAAAACGACGACTGAATGACCTTGTCTTAGAGAACAAACTAATTGCACTGGGAGAGGAGAACGCCACTTTGAAGGCGGAGCTGCTCTCGTTGAAGCTAAAATTTGGTTTAATTAGTTCTGCAGCCTATGCCCAAGAGATACAGAAACTCAGTAGCTCAACAACTGTGTATTTCCAAGACTATCAGAGTTCCAAATCAAATATTAACTCATTTGTAGATGAACATGAACCATCTATAGTTGGTAGCAGTTGTATTTCTGTCATTAAACATTCTCCTCAAAGCTCAATGTCCGATGTGTCTGAAATATCGTCTGTAGAGCATACTCAACCAAGTCGTATACAAAGCAACTGCAGAAGTCCTGAAAACAAGTTCCAGATTATAAAACAGGAGCCCGTGGAATTAGAGAGAGAGCAAAGAGATGACAGAGCTTCATATAAAGCATCCATATATCCAAACTACATGGGAGCTACCTTTAACATGTACTCACATTCTCCTCCTCTCTTGCAAGTTAATAGGTCATCCAGTAATTCCCCCAGAACATCAGAAACTGATGATGGTGTAGTTGGAAAGTCATCTGATGGAGAAGATGAGCAGCAGGTTCCTAAGGGTCCAATCCATTCCCCAGTTGAGCATAAAAATGTTCATGCAACAGTTAAAGTTCCAGAAGTGAATTCTTCGGCTTTGCCTCACAAGCTTCGAATTAAAGCCAAAGCGATGCAAGTTAAAGTGGAAGCGATGGATAATGACTATGATGCAACACAGAAATTGTCATCACCCATTGACATGTCCTCAAAAAGACATTTTGAGCTTGAAAAACACAATGCGCAAAACTTGGTGCATTCTTCTCACACTCCTTTCTCGGTTCAAGTGACTAATATCCAAGACTGGTCACTTAAACCAGAACTTTGGCATCAGAAAGAACTCAATGTAAAAATTCAGAGTGGTTGCAAAACTGGAGTTGTTGAAATAAAAGACAATATCTACAATGTCTCTGAGTCAGAGAACCTGTATTTGAAGCAGGGCATAGCAAACTTATCTGCAGAGGTTGCTTCACTTAAAAGACTTATAACTACACAACAAATCTCTGCATCAGACTCTGGTTAAGTTACTACTGAATAAAGGCTTGTTGTTTTAAAGGATGTCATTTGCAGTAGATCAATATGTTTTGTATTATGCTGAATTTTCACTGGACTTGTGATGTCATTTCACTGTAATGTTCACATAATGTCTGATTGGTGTCCTTTTGTGCACAAATTACTATGAAGAATAGGTTGTGTTATGATCACTATGCCTTGTGTATAGTCAAGTAGCCTGTACAAAGGCTGTATATAGTGAACTTTATTTTCTTTTTGTTCTACTACAAAGCGTGCAAGTTACCAGTTACAATAAAATATTGGTGACAAACACAGAACATCTACTCCAGTTCAGTTGATTTTATGAACTTGTAAATAAGTTGTTAATTAAAAACTGGCTTTTTCTTACACTGTGTTCAACTTCACTTACGTGTTTGGTTTTTACAGCCTAACAACCAAATTACAATTTACAATGTGTAATCCTTCTGGCCACCTTTTTCCTTAATATGTTTTTTTAGAAGAGAATAGAAATAAAGTGAATATTTATAAATGAAACAGTACCAATTTATAGCCTTAGCCTTCTGTAACTTATTTATTAGTAGAAGTTAACCAAAAACCATGCAAATTTTAACCCTACTGGGTTCTAATATCAACAACCTTTTTTTCTCCTATCTCAGATGAGACAGTAATGAGTTTCCTGAATGGTTTATTGTGGTGAACCATGTTTTCAATATTATAACTTGGTGTTTTAGATTAAATTAGTTAAGTTGGATTTATGCATCTGCAAAGTTTTCAGAGCCTTGCAGTGACAGAATTGGACACAACCATCTTTGTCAAGGGGTGGCTTGTGTGTTCAAGGGGTGCAAGCTTGGAAAGAAGTATGCACAAAGGCTGCACAGAAGGGTCTGTCCCTCTTGCGTACCATGGTTCTTTCCACAGCAGGCTGTTGGCCACCTGCAGGTGAAGGATAAGGCTACTGGATCTGTAAACTCTGAGTTCAGCTAGGCAAATATCTACAGAAGGGGCAGGCAGTGGTAGTAGCGGAGTTAGATGAGACCATCTGCTAAGTTCATTCCCAGTGTGGGACATAATGCAGCTGTAAGTACAAAGCAAGACTTACCACCTATTTGGCCTTGATTTCAATGGCTTAGTTAACTGAACTGGAACACCCTGGCTCACTACAGGGTATTTTGCAAGAACTTCTTACATCTAAAATAGAGACTATGTGAAGAACTGAGCAACCAAGATAGTACTAGCCCCTCGTGATTTCTGCAGATGATAAGTTCTTCACTTGATGACTGGGCAGGGCTGCAGTGCTCTGTGTCTTTGAGAAGAGCCGTTGAACCATGGAGACTAGAACTGCATCACATATCCTTGGTTTGGCTTACCAAAGTCTTTCATTTTAAAATTAAAAATAATTTATAAATAGAGCATAGACTTGGCAGAGGTTCTTTTCATGATACTTCCCCCTTCTTTTAACATCCTAATAAATCGGACTAACAAGCTTTTTCTGAAAAGCCTTTTTATTAATCACCATACTGTATAATAAATGGAACCTTTCCATAGGCTTAAAATACTAATTAAGAAAACAATATGTAGGTATTGTTTTTTAAATTCATACTTGACTTGAGTGAGAGGAAGTTTGTCAATTTTTTGGGGATATGAAGAGGAGTCTGAGTCACTCCTGACAGCTCTGAAGCTTGGTCCAGCAGTCAAGGCAATGGCAAAACTCCCCGACGTCAGCAAGGCCAGGATTTGATTCTGTACCTTTTCAGGAGCTGATGATTCACAGCCATGTACTGGGAGGACCTTGGCACAGAAATCACTGGTACTTTCTGAGCTTTTTTGAGCCTTCTAACTGCTGTGCTGTATTTGTGGCATTCAGAGTTAATAAACTGTTATTCTTTTTTCATGCCTTAATAATACAATAGACCCCATAGTTGGGCTCTGTATGTATTTGGTAATTACTATAGATGACATTTCAATGTTACTGAAAATAAGCTCAGGATTATTGCATGAAATGTAAAAATTTGCATTGAATGATGGGGATATGAGACACGAGGCAGTGATTGCTACTGTCTCTGCTTGCTAAGTATCTTCTGTAAGCAACAATAAAATTCTTTAAATATTTTGCATATTATTTATCACATGTAATGTGTTCAAGGAGAGGACTTAAAACTCTCAGTGTTGCCATCTGTGTAAGCCTAGATCTATTGGGTTTTTTTCCATTTCTTGTTACAGTTGTTTGTCATAATGGAAGAATGTTGTCCTCTTTCTAGCTCATATATTTTGTGTATCTGTTTTGTGCAATTAATACTTAACAGTAATGATGTAGTTAATTTGTTGAAGGATGTCATTGCAAGAAAGTTATAGCATGGAGCTTAGGAGCACAATCAGATGTTATTTATACTTCCTTTATACCTTAGTGTTATGCTTCATTTGAAGAAAGAAATAAATAATTTGTCTTTTGTTCAAAACCAGATCTAATTACAACATGACTTTCTGTTATGTTCATTGTCCTACTCCAATACAGAGGTTTTAGCTGCAGTTGATGACAAGTCTTCCTGTGCTGACGTTATGATTTCTGCAGCTAATATTTGGAATATCTTCCACAGGCGTTGTGAAGTTACAAAACGCAGGAGTGTGGGCCATACATACAAAGCCCTGTTGTTCTTGGCTTACAGTTTCAAACTGGCCAGACAAAACCTCAACTGCTCAACTGCAGTAAAGGTGGTGTAGATGGCCTCCTTACACAGAGACCCTCACCCTCCTCACCTGTCTTTAGCACACTTTCCTTCAGCACATGGTACCGGGAAAGACAGAGAGTCACACTGACGGTGGCAGGGAGGGAGAGAGCTCAGTGGGACTCTGCTCCTCTGCTCCAGCTTTCAGCTGGTACATCATTACATATGAGTATGATCGGAGGAGCTGGAAATGGGGTAGCTGTGCCCTTCCAGCCTGCCTTCCCTGTGCTGTAGAAAACAGAACGAGTCTTCATGGAAATAACATCCTTGTCTGGTCTATTGGTCTCTCCACTGGAGATCAGAAGGTTGGTTTGAGCACAAAATGGGCTTTACTTAAGAGGATATAAACTGGTATCACAACCTTGAAGTTATAAAAACGCTTGTAAGGTCAGCGATTAACTGACAAAACAATGTAAAACATGCTGAAAGTGGAATCTTTCTCATGCAAAGGAACATAGTTGACTAGAAAGTAACAAAAATAACTAGTGTTTCAAATGAGAATGTTAAGGAAAACCACATACAGAAACTGGGAACTCCAGAGACTTATCAATATAAATTGTCATTTTTCATGGGAACACAGGAATTACCATGCTACATCAGTTTGGCTAGTTCTGAACCTTGCCTGTGATAATCGTTAGTATGAAGAGCTTCATGGAATGTTTTAAGAAAAGTCCATGGCAAATAAGTGTTGATTGGCGAAGTAAGTTTTTTCCTAGTGACATCAACTGGGGGCTAATCAACACTGTGAAGTGTGAGTCCTCTGTTAAATCTGCCTAACTTAATTATGTATAAACACAGTCATATATCCTCATATTCTATCAACGCCTCTATTTTGGTAGGTACAAAGATTGAATGTCAATATGCCCATACATATACCAAGCCCATACATTACAACTTTCTGGATCCCTCAACTTCAGTAAAACTTATATATTGCATGGGATATATTTAAATTTTATTAATATTCTGTACAGCCAAATATCCCCTTGTTCATGAATAGGAGACAGGTAACTGGCAATTCCTGGTTAACCTTTTTTATGATTTTGGGTGTTTTCATTAAGGCCCTTATGTCCATCTAAGCAGTTAATGAGACTAAAAAAGACCATTTATGTTCTGTAGAACTTAACAGAAAAGTAAAATCGCACCACAAACACATTTCTGAAATTTTATTAAAATACCAACTTTCAAAAGTCTTTTCCACTTGCTAATACATAAATACGCTGTTGAACATAAGCAGTGTGCAATGAATTTAGCAGAAAACTCACAGAGAATCCAATTAATATGGCCTTTATTAACAATATATTTTTTTAAAAATACTTTTACAGTTTATTGCACAATACAAACTTGGTAACTACAAGAATACAAAAAACCAATTTTTGGTATTTATTGCATAAGAATGAGTAGCACATACTGTTCTATTACAGTGCCAAATTAAAAATAGTAGGATAAATCATAAAGCTTTTTAACCCAGTGCTAGATTCTACTTTCCTTAATGAAGCAGACTTCTTAGGTGTGGAATAAGGCACCTACTCAAGATGTGTAACATTACCAAGACATAATCTTTAGAGTTCATTCATGGCATGGACTCCTACTGATTTTTCTGTCTCAAAGGCTAACTCAAGCCTTGTGAGACAACAGTGGTATATAAGTAATTTTATTCATATCACTGGGTTACAGGGAACTTGCTCACATATGAAAGAGAAGGCAGCCAGATATTCAACTATTATTTGTTCAATAATAGCTCTAAAAGGACACAGTGAATTATGAGCAAAAGCTCAGAGTAGAGGCGTAGTGTCTATTTGCTTGAAAGAGATAGCATCAGAAGACATTTGTGTTTAGGACTCCAAAAAACAGCAGGAATGCATCTATGCTTTTTATGATTTGACCAGCTGTTACCTGCGTACCAATCCCAATGGCCACGATCAGAGTTACGGTAGCTCATCCTCCTTAAAAACTATGGAGGTCCATAGGATTATGAACAGAAGTGCTCAGGAGGACCAAATGCCCTACAACTGTGCCGTGTTTTTATGTGGGTTTTAATCTCCTGCATGCAAGCCCTTCCTGCTTGTCCTGCATCTGAGAGAGATCTGATCTGAGAAAGCCTGCATCAGTCCAAAGGCTCTGGGGAAGCTAAACAGCCATCTAATACTACTGATCCTCAGATAACATGGCCAATTTTTCCTCCACCATCCCTTCTTCCCCCTACAAATGGATGCACAACTTAAAATGTCAGGCAGTTGTTACACTTTTCCATGTTACTCAGATTCTTGTGTGTGCAAACTCCTCAATTGGCATTAAGTTAATAACTTACTTACATATGTAAAAAGATCAGTCTGCCCTGCTATCTGTATGCATCAGAGTCAGCATCCATTGTGTCTTTGTTTCTGAGGTATGATACTAAACATATTTCTTTCCAGCAATCTGGACCTCTAAACATTCTCTTTATTTTTGTATATAAATATATTGCTGACATATTGCATGGATTTCCACAGGATTTGTGTTATGCAGCACTGAAGGCCAGGATATTAATGGTCTGTATAACAATCAGAAAATATCAAAGCCTGATACTGTATTATATAAAATAGTTGAAAAAAATGGTAAAATGCAGTGAGAGCCATTGTAGCAGAACACAGTGTTCCTTTCTCTGGGCCTTGTTCCCTCGGCACCAAGTCATGACTCCGCATAGGATGGAGGATTTGGGCACCGCCGTGGCGAGGCTGCACCGGGCAGTGCAGGCTGGTAGGAGAGCAGAGCCCCAGGACGTGGGGGCAGAGGGTGTGGGGAGGAGGAGGACAGGCCTGGGTGATGGCGATGGGGCACAGGCTGGCCCTGGAAAGCCCCCAGCTGGAAACATCTGCCCCGGGACCAGCTGCAGAGATGCAGGCCTGGAGCTGGGCAGCACTTGCCTCTGGGGAAATGGTGAAGTAGTACCTGGCACACAACAAGGGACCTGTCAGCGTTAACATCCCACCTCTCCCACAAAAAAGCAGAAAAGGGCAAGGATAGCAATGCTACCTGCACTGTCAGGTCTTCCCAGTCCTGGTCTGCCTGTCTCTGCAGGCATCCTCCATGGTCACCGACGTGGTGCTGGCCTCTTCTTGTCTGGAGAGCCCTCAGAGCTGTCAGTCCTCCTCTTTTGGGGTCGCTGTGGTCCCCCAGGGAAGCGTTCAGTGCCCCGGCTGGAAGTGGAGGGCCCAGGCACAGCCTCCCCTGGCTCCTCCTGGGGCTCTTCTTGCTCCACGGGAATGGCAACAGGAGCAGAGGGGTGGCTGCTGGGACCCCCACTTGTGGCAGCAGACGAGGTGCCAGGGAGCTCATCCGTGATGGGTCTTGCAGGGCTGCCAGCGTTGGCTGGGCCAGGCTGGGAGACCCTCCTCAGGAGGCAGCGGGGCCAGAGGCACTCGTGGGGCTGCCCTCCTGTTCCCTGGCAACATGGGCGTTCCGCCGGCCCAGCAGCTGGTGGGCCTCCCTGCTGCACCGTTGCACAGCAGCGTGGATAAGCTGTTGCACGAATGTCATTTGTGGTTTAGCAGGGAGAACTCCAGCATATGGAGCGGCAGTTCTTCATCCATCCCATGGTTGGTCAGGATGGCCATGATGGTGTCCTCCACCCTAGCTGCCTCCACCCGGTTGTTACCAAAGAGCTGCCTCAGCCTCAGTTGGATCCAGGGCAGCAGGGTCTCAAGGAGCGTTGGGTGGTACCGGAACAGGATCGACCATTCCTCAGGCAGAAGGTCACCCACAGAACACCTGGGCGACTCTTCCACTGCCCACCGTTGGTCTGCTCCAGGCTGATGGGGGCTGTGGGCAGCTGGGTGCCTGGGAGCTCGTCCCACCTGGCGGACGACAACTGACAGTGTCACGGAGGGTGTGAGGACATTCTCCTCAAAGTCATCATCCGCCTGCACAGAGTGCAAGATGGAAAGGATCCTCCTCTTGCAGAGGGGGCACTCAGGCTTGCTCTCAGCCCACCGCAGGATGCATGGATAACAGAACTGGTGGAGGCATGGCATCACAAAGCTGGCCTCCTCCCAGCTGTCCAGGCACATGGCACAGCGGTCCTCCAGCTCTGTGGCCATGGTCTCCTAGTGCTGTGGTGGGCTGGAGGGAGGTGGGGATGTTGAGCTGCAGCAGCCGGTGTCACACTAGAAAAGGAAGAGAGGCCACAGTCATTGGCTGGCCCTGGGGAGGGGTGGAAGAAATGCCCAGGTCCCCCGAGAAAGAAACCCTTCCATCTCCCCAGGGTGAGGTTTTCCCTCCCAGCTCACCTCTGCTGCTGTGAGTGCACCTCCTGGGTGCCCCGGCTGCCTGAAACTGTCAGGGTGGGGGAAAGTCCTCTGAGGGCTCTGGGCTCAGGCACGGAGAACTGCAAGGAGCAGCTCCCCAAGCACACCACCGGCACCAAAGGTCTCTCTCAACACGCCAACCTTGCAAACTGCTCAGCTGGCGTGCAGGCAGAAGCCGGCTGGGTGAGATGGCACCCAGATGTAAGCAGCGAGGGATGCGCAGTCACAATCAGTCGCTCAGGCATGTCACAGTCTGTCACTTGGAGATGTCTCAATTCATCCCTTGGTCACAGCAGAACCCATCACTCGGCGACTCGGTGGCATCGGAACCATAGCTCAGGGACATCACAATGGGCCATCTGCACCCATGGCGCTCGTCCCAGCGGTGCTGCACCCCCAGCACACGTGTCTGGGGTTACTGCAGCACCACCGCCCACTCCATCCCCCCATCTCTTGTCTTGTGCTCGTCATCAGTGTTTCACACCAGTCACCAGGGCCTCAGCTGTGTCCCCCCAGGACCCTCTCAGGTCACTCTGGCCGTAGCAGATGTCTGCAGGCACATATGGCAAGAGGGTTCATTCAGGAACGCCTTGTGCATCCCTGGGAGGCTGCAGGACAAAGTCCCCCAGGCTCTCCCCACAGCCCAGCACTGCTGGCCAGCCCTCTGGGCTCCCCTGGTCCGTCCCACAGGGGTCAACGGCAGCACTTGTCTCACTCTGGCAGGTTTTCTCCTATCTTTTTCCCCTAGCCAGAAGGCAGAAAGGTAGTCCCCTCTGCTCAGCACCGATCAGGCCTCATCCAGGCACTAGGGCCTCTTTGGGGTCCCAGAGACAGGTTGACAAACCAGAGGGGCTCAGGGGAGGCAAGAAGGGTCTGTGGGGCTGGGGCTGGTTCAAGGCTGGAGCAGAGGTGTTGGGGCACCTCACGGCACACTCTGGTACCTGTAGCGAAGGCATCAAGGGGATGGGGGTAGGCTCTTCCCAGCACTGCCTGGGAGGAGGGTGAGAGACAGTGGCATCTCCTGAAACTAGAGAGGTTCAGGGTGGAGATAAGGAAGAAAAAACAAAAACCCATCCAAGGTTGTAGGATCCCTGAGCCTGGAGGTCTTCAAGATGTGAGTGGCCACAACCCAGAGCACAGCTGTCATAAGCCCATGAAGGGATGCTTGCTGAAGTCCTGCATTAGAAAGTACTGCCAGTGAGAAATACAGCAAAGGTTTCCAAAGGTGCAACAGCTTCCAGAAGGATTTGACTTTCTGGTTTCATTTGGTTCAGCAGCTTTGACAAACATTTGTTTAGGATAGGATAGGGTAGGATAGGATAGGATAGGATAGGATAGGGTAGTTGGAAGGGACCTCTAACAATCATTTAGTCCAACTGCCTGATCATTCCATGGCTGACCAGAAATTAAAGCCCATTATGAAGGGCATTGTCCAAATGACTCTTCTTAAGGCACTGACAGGCATGGGGTGTTGACCACCTGTCTGGGCACCTGTTCCAGTGTCTCACCACCTTCAGAGTTGAGAATTTCTTCCTAATATCTAATCTAAATCTATTCTCCTTCAGTTTAAAACTGTTACCCCTCATCCTATCGCTATGCTCTATGATAAAGAGTCCCGCCCACCTTTAAGAGGGCCCCCTTTAAGAACTCGAAGGCTGCTATTACCCATGCTATGTGTGTTTGCATAGAGGCATTTAAGTTGGGCCCCTCATGAAGTTAACTTATTGGCTGGAGTGCCTGGAATTCCTTTGTGCTTAACTCCAGGTGCTCTCCTGCTGACCTGTGATCCTTCTCCAGGCTTCAAGTATCTACTGCTGACACTGGCATCATACTGGCGAGTGGGATGGATTGATGTTCCTCTCCTCCAGCAACTTTAATTTAAAGCCCTCTTCACCAGCTTGGCAAGCCTCTGACTGAAGATGCACTTCCCCTTCTTTGACAGATGGACCCCATCAGCCCTCAGTAGCCCTCGTTTCTCAAAGCAAGTCCCATGGTCACGTAGCCAAGCTACAACGGTCTAAGTAGCCAAGCTCCTGGCTGCAGCACCCGTTCTGTAACCATTTGTTGACTCAACAGATTCAACTAGCCCTTTTGAACCCATTTGTTAGGACAGGATAGAACAGTTCAGTTGGCAGGGACCTTCAACAATCATCTAGTCCAACTGCCTGACCACCCCAGGGCTAATGAAAAGTTAAAGCCTGTTATGAAAAGTGTTGTCCAAATGACTCTTTTTCAGGCACTGACAGGCTTGAGGCATCAACCACGTCTCTAGGGAGCCTGTTCCAGTGTTCGACAACCCTCTTGCTAAAGAATTTTTTCCTAATGTCAAAAGGCCAGTTCTTCACCCAGTGCAGCGTGCGCCTGATCATCTCACAGTTGGACAACTTGTACAGAAGGATGCTGTGAGGGACAGTATCAAAAGCCTTACTAAAATCCAGAAAAGCCACATCTACCACCTTCCCTTCACCCACTAGTCGGGCGACCTTATTGGGGAAGGGTGTCAATTAGCGAGACAGGACTTTCCCTTTGTGAACCCATGCTAATTGTACCTGATGATGGCATTGTCCTTGAAATACCTTTCAGTAGCACCCAGTAGGATCTTTTCCATCATTTTTCCAGATAGTGAGGTTAGACTAGGAGGACTGTAATTTCCTGGGTCTTCCTTCATGCCCTTCTTGTAAATTGGAAAAACATTGGCTAGCTTCCAGTCAGCGGGGTCCTCCCCAGACACCCAAGACCTTTGGTAGATTAATGAGAGGGATCCTGCCATCACAGACACCAACTCATTCAGTACTCCGGAAAGAATCCCACCAGGTCCCATGGACTTATGAACATTCAACTGATAGAGCTGGCCCCTTACAATTTCTGTGTCCACAAATGGAAAGTCACTGTTCCTGCAGTTGTGGTCCTCCAACTCAGAGGACTGGACAGCCCAAGATCTATCATTAGTATCAAGGACTGAGGCAAAAAAAGCACTGAATGCTTCTGCTTTTTCTGCACCACTATTTGCCAGGAGACCATCTTCAACAAGTACGGTTCCTTGGACACACTTTAACATACTCTAAAAATCCTTTCTTGTTGTCTGGTACAACAATAGCCAGTTTCAACTCTAGCTGAGCTTTGGCCTTTTGCGTCTTCTCCCTGCATATGCGAACAATGGCTCTGTAGTCTTCCTGTGAAGCCTAACCTTGGTTCTAGTGATCATTCAATCTCTTTTCCCTCCTGAGTTCCAAGAAGATCTTGTTGAGCCCAGCTGGTCTTCTGCCCTGCTTTCTTAACTTGTGACACAATGGGATTGACTGCTCCTGTGGTTTTAAATGGTGGTTCTTCAAATCTGACCAGTACTTATGGACACCTAAGCCCTCAAAAGCAGATTCCCAGGGGACACTGCGAAGTAACTCCCTGAGTAGCTTAAAGTTTGCTCTCCTGAAATACAGGATAGCAACTCTGGTGAACTTTTTTCTCATTACACTGAAAATTTTAAACTCAACCATTTCATGATCGCTGTGGCCAAGACAGCCACCTACCATCAACATCACATCTCCCATGAGTCCTTCTCTATTCACAAATGAGAAGTCTGGAAGAGCAGCTTTCACAGTTGGCTCACTGAGTACTCGCAATAAGAAATTATCTTCAACCAACTCCAGGAATTTCCCAAGACTTGCTTGTCACAGCAGGATGGTATTCCCAGTTGATGTCTGCAGATCTGAAATCTCCCATAAGGACAAGGGCTACCAATCCAAAGATTTCCCCTAATTGCCTATAGAATAACTCATCAGTGCTAGTGTTAACAGATATGGAAGGAAGGTACAGTCTTTTGGTTTATGCATTAATCTACATCAATTTCTAGATTAGTAACAAGTTTCACTGTAAATCCTAGCAATACAGTGAGAGATATATGGAAATTTAAAAGAATGCCTTGTATCTGAGAGTCCACTATGGAACTTGCTATATCTGTACTGGGTCCCTGGTGTGTGGTTTATGTAGTATCTGTGCGCTAGTCTCTTCAGAAATAGAAAAATGAAAGTGTGGCCTGTAGGTGACATGCACAGAGAACAGTAACTCATCTGCATTCTGAGTTCTTTATAAACCCCTCTGTTTGTCAGAAGTCTCTCATCTTAACAAGTGCAGGATTATGGTTGAGAAGGAAACTGACTTCTCTAACTTAAAAAAAAAAGCTACAGACTCCTCACTTTTATGTATTATCATCATGCTTGATGTGATAAACAGTTAAGTAGCATGTCAGATTGTACAAAAAGTCAGCTGGCTCTTAGAAGATTACTTTATGAGTATGATGTGATATAATGAATTTGAGTACTAAGAAAACCCTGAGAGCCTCTTGAGCCATTTTACCACTGTTACAATCTGTCCATGTAACACTTGCTAACCTGATGCTTTCACTCACTAACTGCTTTCATGTGAGTCTGCAGTGTTTGTTAGTGTTTATTTTTCTTCTGATAAGTCTGCTCAGATAAAACTCAGGTGATAACACTCCTTAAGGAAGATATTCTCTTTCTGTCCATGTGTGGCCTCAAGATTGCAGAGAGACTCCAGACTTCATGCCAGAGTCTCCTCTCTCTACACGATGTCTTTATAATGTGGCTGGAAGTGAACTGTTTTCCTAAAAGAGCATTGGAGTGTATCAGGATAACAATGGCCTAAAATACACTGGTGCTGCTCAAGAGTGATTACTGCATGTCTCACAGTCATTGATAAAGATGTTTTTTCCGTCCTTTATATTCCCATGGGTGGATCTCAGAAAGCTCCCTCAGTACCAGTAGTGATCTAGTTGAAACCGTTTCGTTTTCCCATCCATTGCAGTTAGTTCACATTCCAGATGCTCAAATTTTCCATAAGTTGCTGAAGCCATCTCCTAAAATAAGGAAATCACAGGGTCATTAGTTCAGTCCCATGAGCATCTGTTGACTAAAATCTCAAATTAGCCATGGCCAGTTCTTTGATTTCAGCACCCTTGGTGAGTTTGAAATATTTATTTCTTCAGTTACCTGCATCTTTACTGCCTTTATCTGTATCTCCTCATAAAGCATTTATGGGTGTCTAAGCATAAAGGAGTAATCTGAATTATATTTACAAATTGAAAATATGTAGTGTTGAGCCTAAAGGAACTTGGCCTCCTTGTTTACTCCTGCCCTCCAGACTATATCTCTCAATATCAATTTCAATATTATGGTGTGTTCTTGTATACACAGAATACTTTCCATCCAAATTTTTTCCTGACTCCTGTGCAGGGAGATAATCTCAATTCTACTACCTTATTGTGCCTTTAACTTGGCATACATTTTCTGGCAACACTGTAATTACTCGATATTTACATCAGAAGAGAGAAACGGGATTCAGTCTTCAACAAGGATTTCATTTTGTTATGGTAGAATCTTTTTTGTGCAACGTAATAGGGGTGCTGGCAATGGGGAGAATGTAAAAAGGCAAAAGAACAACAGTGTATTCTTTGTCATGCAACTGTGGTTTGATAGCTCATTTGTTTGATAGCATATTTGTTATTTATTATACCGGTCTTTCTTTACAGAATGTGGTGTAATAACTAGCTTTCAATATTATATTGGATTGTCTGCCTCAGCTTTGTTAAACAGTTTCTGCACCATATCTGAAAATGCTTGGCTCCAAAAACTGTTTTTTGTTAATTATGTTGTAATCACTTCAGAGGAAAAAAACCCTTTTTGTTGCCACTTGAGGCCTTTTGACCAGGAGGTAAAATGTGCTCCTTAGAGAGAGAGGTGCTCCTTAGAGAGGTACTCGTTAGAGAGTTACTCAAGGGTTGGGACACAAGACAATTTTTTAAAATTTTTTTTTGAAGACTGCAATCTTTTACTCACTCTCTTTCCAAGTATCCCTGATTCAGCTGAAGCTACAGTCCTAAAATATCCACAGGGCAGTTGCCTGCATATGGTGGCTTTCCTGAACTGCAGCAGATTCTCTCATTTGAATTTCAATCAGGACCATTCATGGTTATTAAAGCACTTAGGTAAAGGAAAAAAAGAAATAAAACTACAGATGCCAATAATTTTTATTTAAATTCAAGGATGACTAAAAGTCCAAGGGCAGTCTGCAACTCAGTAAAGAGATTACTAAATCTGAGATATGAAAAGAGGGACAGGTTACTGGAATATGAAGTGTTTTTCTTGGAAATGATACATTGTATGTGTTTGTCTATCTGTCTATTTATAACATGAAACATGACCCAAGCACATTTTTCCTGTGCAACATGTTAAGTGTTGCATGGGGTTTGAATACATATGTAATGGTGAAATACACTCAAAAGCTGCTATTATGAACTGACCCAGTTTTCTCTCAAGACTTGTCAAAAACCCTTAGGAAACAGTAATGATAATTAATAAATGGGTTTGTATTTTTATGGGTTTTGAATCTGAGTTGAAAAGAAAATGTTTTGCATATGGTGCTGAGTAATTTTTGTAACACTGAAAGTGCATTTCTGTAGCACTCCAAGCTATTTTTTCACAGTTTGATGCAGAAAACAGTGCCTGTTCAAAACTTCTGCTAAATTTATGCCTTAGTACATTTCTGAAGCATTCACTTGAGAAATGGGAGCTCTTCTGTTTTTGTCTGTGACCATTTTACCACTCAAAGGTTATGGGAAAGAACATTAAAATGGGGTAAAGAGCAACAGAATATGCAATGAAATAAAAAGAATTTCTCTCAGTGTAGCTGATTAAGTACAGCATCAGGCAGAAAGTTAAGTAAACATACAGTCATAGAAAAAAAATTCGACACTGGGGGAAAGACTCCTTTGGTTCTTCTTATAAGAAGAATTGCTAGATGGCAAGTAGAATTCTCACAAGAACTTTGTTACAAACTTTGTACTCAACATTTGGAGCTTATCCTGTCAAGCAGAAAGTACAACCACATGCAGCATGAGAGCAACATTTCAGTTTGTATGACAAATGTCACTTAAAAATGGTCTTTGCTTTTAATTTAGAACACTGTAAACACATCAAGAGAAACTAGTTTTGATCATTTGCCAAATATTGCACAAGTATTTAGACTAATAAATAGCCTTCTATAACAGGAAGTGTACTGTATATTTTATGTGTTCCCACAATTTTTAACAGAAAGTCTCATCCCTTCTGTTTCACAGATGTTTCTAGAGAAAAAGAAAACCAGATAAAATAGCACGTATTATTATCAAAAAAAACATTTCAATCATCAGCTAAAGATTTAGGGAACATTAAGAGTACATTATAAATATGAGTACATTTTAATTAGAAGGTTTTGCTCACTGATTAGTCTTTCAGACCCCAGGTTAAAGTCATGCCTTACTGAATAAAATATGATGTATAGTTAAGAAAATAATCATAGGGTCTATCATCTCGTTATTTTCATTGTGTAAATTACAAGTAAGGCATATTCCAGCTGTTAGGAAAACCAACTGGTCTAGTTTCCTACACCATTATTAAAGCACATGTATCAGACTTACAAATGTAAAATGTACCAAATATTCTGTCTCATGCTGCTGTTACCAAGGCTATGATATGCATTGAGATCTAAGGGTTTTGTTTGGTAAACTTTGTGCTGGACTCTCCCTTTTGTATTCAAAATGTTGCAGGAAGGAAGTAAGCCCAAACAACCTCTACACCTTCTACGTGCAGCAAAAGCTCTCTTATGTTCCTTACCATCTGGCTTGAAGGGCTGATAGTATGGAACCAGCAAAAATAGTTTCAAACACGGGAAGACTATTTCTACTTCTATCCCTCCAAACAAACTGCATGGGGGGTGGTGGTACATGTTAAATCAAGGAATGCATCATTATCTTTGTGTGGGTTTTCACAGGAGAAAGATGTTCTGTGGTTAACAGAAGTAACTTCAACTAAATTCTGCAGAAATTTAGTGTGACTTTGGGGAAGGTACAAGCAAAATTGGAAAAAGTATATGCAAGTGAATGGATGGAGAAAGGATAGGCAAATGAATGGATGATATTCAACCATAAATGCAAGACACTATATTCAGACAAGAACGTTCAATTGCACAACTGCATGATGACCAGCATATGGCTCACTACAGGCCTCCGTGGCAGTGAGCTGGGACTTGTTGATTACCAATTGATCATGAGTTAACAAGCTCATGCTATTGGAAAAAGAATAATGGGACATATAAACAGGAGAATGGCATACAAGATTTAGGCAGAAATTCTGCATTATTAAGGTTTTCCGTGTTCTCAGTTCTGCAGGCTACCTTCAAGAAAAACATGAAGCAAAAACCGACCAATGTCAGAGAATCCAGAGGAGGTCATCAAATGCAGGACCTACAAGAAAGACTGGGAAAAAAGAGGTTAATTAACCTAGAAAAAAAGAAAAGACTAAGGAATAATACAGATAAGAATCTTCATGTATATAAAATGTTGCTGCAAAGAATAAGGTAATTATTTATTGGCTATTCAAGAGGAATAAGATGAGAAGTAATAGGCTTCAACAACAGCAAGAAAAATTAGAACTGACGTTGAGGAAAACTCACAGAAAGGGTTGAGAAGCACTGGACCAGATCACTTGTGAAGGCTGTGAGGTCTCCATTGCTGGAAATTTTTAAAAGCACCTTAGATATGGATCTGTCAGGATGTCAAGTTTTTGGGAAAGGGGAGAAATAGGTCTGTTCCTTGAAGCCTCTTTAGACCTACCTTTGTGTAGTTCTGTAATCCGTCTTGGACCTAATTGCTTATCTCCTTAACAAACCCTCTCTGACTCAGAAATCATTACGTATGAAAATTAATCAATATTTGCAATGTACTTGGGAATAATGCTGATCAGATTGTTGTCTTATGAGTATAATCAAAGAATCAATGTTTAGATAATCATCAAGAAATTCATGCACTTATCTATAGCTATAGAAACCACGTGTATCCCTACTTAGGAACATAGGCTCAGCTGTATATGGATTTACCATTGCCAGCAATATCATCAAATCATAGAATATCTTAAGTTGGAAGGGACCTGTAAGGACCACTGAATCCAACTCCCTGCTCCTCGCAGGACTATCTGAAAGCAAATCATATACAGCAGTGGACACGCTGCAGGAGTCACTGCATAGAATAAGGAATCATACTCCCAGTCCTTACTAAGAGGGGGCAAGATGGTTGTATTATTTCCAGTTTGGCTTTCATTAGATGTTACTGTTTTACTCTTCTCCTCATCTCCATTTCATCATTTTTTTTATTTATTGCAGCTTATCACTATCTTCAAAAACAAAAGCTTACAGAGTGAAGTTTAATATAATTGGATGACATGTTTCCTTTTCATAACATGTAAAAATGCATATGTAGCCATCATGATTTGCTCTGGATCTGACTTCATTCACAATTGAAAACTTACTATTCCCCAATAATATGTCAGAATGTCAGGTAGTGGTTTAGCTATCTCTGCTTCCTGAGTGTTTTTTGAATTTATGGTTCTATTTAAGAAATACGTGTCTATTATTATCACACTTTTTGAAGGGATTATTTCACTTACAAATTATTTTCATTATCTTTTAGAGTTGGTATCACATCTTAACCTGTATCCAATTCCTACCTAATTAAAAACTTTATCACCTCATCAATTCCTTTTTGAAATGTCAAATTATTACTACTGTTATTTTATTGCATAACAATAAGAATTATATTGGTAAGATGACCCATTTCTCTCTTGAAAAAGCTTTAGCTCATTGGATCAAAATTTGCATAAAGATCTAACTAGGAACTTCATTTAGTTCAAAAATGCAGATAAACAGAAAACCAGTATTTCACATTTATAATGCGAAAAAGTCGTACAGTCCAACAAAGGTGATTTGAAACTTTTTAGCTAGGCTCTAGTATTAAAAAATGTATGAATTACTTTTGGAAAACGTAATTCTTAAGAAAAGGAATTTTAATTCCTTTGACTGGATATTAATTTTTTTTCTGAGCCTTTTCCTTACTTTGACTTCAGGCAATGAATCACAGACACTACAGTTGGAAAAATCCAGTTAAGTCACATATATCATCTATGCCAAAGAATATATTCCTCACTATTTTTCCAGGCTAATCTAAAAATTGTCAAATCATTGGATTTTCAGATCATACTGTAGTATGAGCAAGTAATTCCCTTACTTGTTCTTATAATATGAATCAATTGTTTTTCCTAATGCAGTTTAAATACAACTTTTCTAACTGTACCATGTATCACCATAAACATAGGTCTGCCTAGATTCAGTATCTTTACTTTCCTTGCCACTTTTATATCTGTCACCCCTTTTCTCTTACCTTACCTTTTAAGGACCATGGCTTTCTCAGCGTGAGGAACTGAAATATTCTAAAAATAAGACCTTTTTGTGTACTCAGATTATAGCAGCTAGAATCCATAGTCACTCTCAAATGCAGGGGATTAGAATGGCATGGTATTTTTCTAGTAACATCGTTTATGAGAAAATACATCTAATTGAGCAGAAAGGCAGAAGAGGCAGAAGAAATATTCAGAATTTGGATTAAAACGATACACAAAAAACTACAGAAACAATTTTTTCCAGGATAAAATAAAGTAAAATCCTGTCCCTAGTGTAGCTAAAACGAATATAGCCATTGAGTTCTGTGGTACCAGGATTTTACTGTGTCTATCTTGAAACATATTCAATACTTTTAAAGTTAATTTCATCTGAAGACACAGTGGATGTCTTCTACTACTTTGTCATAGAGCTGAATGAATAAAAATACTATCTTGTATGAATTGTCCAACAATAATACAATTTCAGTTGTCTGCTTCAATTTCAAGCCCCAAATTAGTAAATTTACACTGTTTTGTAGTAAAAAATTCTAATGTATGTAAAACCTGAATATGTATTTTCTGTTTAGTCAGTTAAAAGATAGCTTTTTTGTTTTGTTGTTCATCTGCCAAGTCTTGTAAAAAGATTTACTTTCTTTGGAAACTCCTAAGTGTCTAAAATAAAATAATTCAGTAGCATTATAGCATAACAAAAAATACCCAGCAATTAACTGGGGAATTGAATCTGTGCGTGCTAGGAAACCATTTAAGGGAAAAAAGCATTAGCAAATACATGTCATTTTGCTTATGTAATTTGTCATTAAGAAGAGAAAAATAAATATGTAGGTCAGAGGTGAAAGTTAATTTTATAAAAAGTCTTTTCCTGCATTTTTAGCACTTATTAGAAGGGAAAATGGCAGGTTCTTACAATCTCTTTTGGAACTTTCCTGAGAGAAGGTATAAAAGCATCCACTCATTTGTAATAACAGTCTTGCAGGGGTATTGGAATTGTTGAGATCAGATGGCATTTACTTCTTTCCATTTGACCTTGTGGAAATCCCGTTACCTATGATTCCTGTACACAAGGTTTCTTAGAAAGGCAGACAAAGGGAGACAACAAGGTCACCTACAAATTCCCTGAGAAATTTTACAAGTCATTTATGACTGACAAGGCCAGCATTGCAAAGAATTAATTGATCTTGCACCTTATTGCTTGGAAAATTTATGAGGTGGGTTTGGGCAACACAGAGAGTCTGAGTAGGGTTTCCTAATTCTCTTTCCTCCCTCCTTGATGTCTTTCATATGGATAGCTATGATACCCCAAAGCAAAAGATTTTCTCACACTTATCTTTAAGCTCCGTCAAACTTTCCATGTGAAGACATGACCTGAACTGACAGTAATAGGTCATACAATGTTATTCATGTTATTTTTGAGAATCTTGCACAGCTATATGAATAACGTTACCTTAAAGCTGTTCATTGCTCTGCTGAGGGGGAAAAAAAAGCAGCAATGTATAAAGACAGTAGATTGTTTTGGTTGTTCTAGTCACTATACACAAAATGTATCTTTAAAAGTAGTTTTAAACAGAGTAGGAAAAAATTAACAGATATTTGCATGGATTTAACTCCTGCTATAACATTGCTTCAATATTACTGCATGGCACCACTTTTAGCCAGGACATACCTGTCTTTTCGTATGGCTCATTTCTAAACTGTAGGCCCTCCAAGATGGAAATACTACAACTTAGCCAGTTTGCATGACTTTTGACAGGAAGGTGAAAAGTTAGGCTTGCCATTCCAGCAATGTCACTGACAAAGTGTAGTTCTCTGTAACAAGACATGAGATGACACATAAGGCTAGCTGGCGTATCTTTCAAGACAATTACTTTCCTCCAAGGCCAATCTTAGAAATGACCAGGCCATTCTAGTTTTAAACTTAGCCAAAGCCTGAGGCAGGCATTCAGCATGGCAAATCTTAGTCTGAATGGCTACATTTATTACAATTGTAAACTGTTTTATGATGTGGGCAGGTGGACAAATGTAGGCGGAATCTGACTGTAATATGAAATAGTTTTCTGCTTTGCCCTTCACATATGGAAAGAAACAGTGGGTCTGAATGAATAGCTCTGTGCCAAAGCTAGCCTCCAAGTAGTTAAATGTCTCTAGTCTATTCTGCATCCCACACACAAGTGTGTGTGTGAATGCTTGTAAATTTAATGAAGTGCTGACTGGAAGAAGTTCATGCCTGGCTTCCAATTAGATACTAATAAGCTAACCTTAGGTAGCATAAACTCTTTCTTATTATGAAGATGGAATATGTTAGCTATAAGCGACCTCAGAGTGCCCAACTTTATAACATTGCCAAGGCTTTTTTTTTCTTTTGCCTTTTTTTTTTTTTTTTAATAGAACAAGCTTTTCCTTTTAATGTCTTGGCTCAATTCACTTCTTTTTTGAAGTCAGTGTGACCTCCTCATTGATTTTAATGGGTTTTGGATTGGGGTCTTAGATGTGCAGCTGTTGCTGATACAGGGAAGTATTCAAATACTGCACCAAATGGAAAACACGGAAGAGGTTTATAAATTTATCTTGTACAGTAACCTAACCCAGAAGACAGAACAGAGGACAAGAGGACAATCTATTCCTTTATCTTAGATCTCCCAGGTCATATGTAAACACTGGTTCTCCACCTATTGAGATCTAGTTGCACATTCCATCTATCTCCTGGCTCCAAGTCTAGGCAAGATCTGGGCATATTTGTCCCGCTATTAGAAAGAGGACAGAATAGAAAGGGTCTACAGTATGCTTCATCTGCATCTTTTATGAGGTCCACCTGTATGATTCATCTTTAACATAAGCATTGTGGCCCTTGTTACTCTATAGAAACAATATATTCATCAGTTTTCTCAGGCATAAAAAGTGAACTTTACTGCTAAATTCTTCAAAAAGGGACCTGGGTATCATGATACACAGCATTTCAACACCCAGCTTCTAGGACATCTAGTTCCTCTGCTGAGTTTGGTAGGCCTTTGGAACATAAATGTCCATGAAAAATGGGGGACATTTAAAAGTGAGATATAAGCAGCAAACAATCTAAACTAGCCAATAGGGAAATACTGAGGAAAACAATATATATTTTTTCCTATTCAAAAGGCTCCTTAGTCCTATAATTATGAAAGAAATCGCTTTTCCACTTATTGGGATTTTTACAAATATATTCCGAAGGTTGCAGCATCTCTTTACATCTTCTTTTTCCAAAAATTGGTCTGTCTTCAAATTGTTACCATTAATCTATTTCTTACCTTTGCTCCTGCTAGTTTTCTGTTAATAACAGTGTAACAACTGGTTACATTTTATACTCGGAATGGAAAAGTAGCTCACCTAGTGACACTGAGCATCTTGGAAGTGCATTTTTTTCCCCAAGACATACCGTATCTGACCAGTCTGACAGACCACATAATACAGCAAGAAGTTTTCAGTGAGTCCATGAAATTGAAGCCTTAGATACAGTAAAAATGACAAAAAGATGCAAAATCTGATCTTAGAGAAATGTCACTTTGTGAACATGCCAAAAATTAATTTTAATGAATCTTTAAATGGTACTTCAATTAATTTTTCCAGCAATGAATAAAGAGTATATGTACCATCTCTTTATTAAAACTTATTTATTTTCCTACTTCCCACTTCTTGTTCACTATTGTGGCTATTTCATGTACTTCTGTTTCAATATAGGTGATAGTTCAAGGTGTAAAAGTTTAGAAAGCTTGGTTTTATGATACATCTGTATATGTTTTTCACATATAAGTCTAAAAAACATCACTCTGTATCTGAAAGAGAAAATTTTAAAGGAGGATTTTCCTCCAACAGACTGAAATAATAAATCATCTTACTTTCTGTATATCCCTGCGCACTTTTTCCTTTTAGCTTGTTACCTAAGCTTTGCTATTTGAACAATGGTTTTCTTCTTCTCTAGCCCCATTTTCTTTTATATTTGATCCTGTCATGAAGTTGTAACTGAATTTGTGACATCAGTCATTTCCATGGCAACACACTGACGCTTTAAACATAGGATTATGATGAATTCAACAGAGGATTGAGTAAAAGGAAAACAAGAGTATGAGCAAGCAAGATTTTATTAGAGCACTACAGTGTTCCGTTAAAATGGTAGAGAAAGGAATATAATGCTGAATATGCTTCCACTTTTTAACATTACAGTTCTGCGTGATGATCCATACATTGTCGTATTTATTTCAGATGTTCACAATATTTGATGTAACGCCTGTGTCACTCAGACATTGCCAAAAGTTTCAGACACATTCACTAGTCTTGTTCTTACGTACCTAACTGAAGACACGTGGGTTTTCATGACTCTTTGCAAGATGCATGAATCCAAAGAAATGTCATGCCCCCTTTAAGCTTCACTGTCAGAAAGTGCAGGATGAGGGGGAAGAAAGATGCCAAGGATACTTCGTACGTCTGTTGCAAGAAATATCAAACTTGAAGTAAAAATAAGAGTCTAATAAATACATAGATTAACACCAAGAACCGTCCCAATATACCTAATTGTATTAAATATGAATTCCAGCGTTCACACGTTACTAGCTCTTCTGAATATCTTCTGAATTTCTGTCACTAAGCAGTTTCAGAACATGGAAACATCTCACTCTTTTTCATATTTTTACTTCTTCCACCTATTGTTAGACTGCATATACCACAGGAAAATGGCATTTTTAAAAGACTTAAATGAAGAAGGAAACCATATTCTTAACTTTTATTTTTAGATATACTGTTGAAACAGCACAAATGCTACAAAATTTCTGAAAGTTATGGGCCATTTCTGAAGTAGAAGACTGTGGGCAATATTAGCCTAACATTCTGGCTTAGTCTTGGAACCCCAGTTTAGGGTGTTTTAAGTCTTCCACTTTATTGAGGTGCTTAGATACATAAAACTTTTTTTTTTTTTTTTTTTTTTTTGCCAGCTGCTGCCAGGGCTGAGAAGACACAGTATATTGTGTTCTACTTAGCAGATAAAACATATTTCACAGGGCATATGGCAACTGGAATATAGTTATATAGTTTTGCCTGACATACACAAAAGTGACATACACAAAAAGATACTATCTAGAAAGAAAATGTTAACTGTGACTCTAAGGACAGGTTAATTTTTGTAGATAATTTTTCTTTAATTGATGCTTCATTTTCACACATTGCAAAAACTGATTACTAGGTGAGATCCTAATTTTTAGGATGTACGTGTCTTTAAATACTGTTAAGAAATAAGAAATCTGAAAATTGCTGTATTGGAAACAGCTGTTTACTGGCATTGGTGAATAACTCTGTAGGCAGTCTGTGCCTAGGCACATAAAATGCTAGTCACTTAGTATATATTTTTCTTTTATTTTCACATACTAATTGCTAGATATGTTGTTCTTATCTTAAGGATCTTGCTTTGTTACATAGACAATTACATATCACATTACATAGACAAATGACTTACTCTGGGGTGTGTAAGTAGAAACAAGGTTATGATGAAACCATTTTGACAAAACATAGAGTCCTTAACTTACATAGATCTCAATTCATCTATTCTTGTATTCATGTGAAATATACAGACTGTGATTATTTAACCTTTTGCTCTGTCCAGGAAATTCAGGTCATAAGGTCATTCAGACTCTTTACATTAGAAGAGTTCTCATATATGACAGAATAAGCTTTACCTGAAAATGCTTATTCAGTTTATCAGACTGTCTAAATTGCATCAGTATGTAGACAGTAAAGAATGCAGGAAAATACAGTTAAGGTTAGAATATAAAAGATAACTTAGTCTAATGAAACTGAGTAAAGATAAAAAAAGCCCCCAGTGTTTTCCCCATATAGTGTGAAAATGATTGAGATGTTTCTTAGAAAGAATGAAATATATTCAGTAGATCTCTGCACTACATACTGTTAATCATAAAAGGCTAAAAAAAAAAGCAATGAACATAAATACATTTTACACCACAATACCTTAAAATTTATCTTCAGAGTGATTTGTGCATAATGTGTCATGTTTTTCAAGTAGTAACTATGCAAATGGTTTTCTTCAAAAATGCTGCAGCTTTTAGCCAAAAGGCAGACAATATCTTAAAATTCACATATCTACACTACATCCACTGTAAGCTCAGTTATTGTGTTTAGACATAAACCACTTCAAGAAAAAAAAAAATAGCTCAACACGAGATAAATGTAACTATGCCATTCAAAAATGTAATATACATCGTAACTCCTGACTTGCTTATGAAGAGCGATAGTTACATCTGACAAAAACAGTCTATGAAGTACTGTTGATTTTTCTGTAACATTTCCTAACTTGAGTGTAAAAGACCAGGTTTCACTTAGCTCTTAGTAGGCACCTCGATTTCATGACAAATGCATTGCCTTTAAACAGTGCAGAGCTTCTTGTTATGTTCTTTCCACTAGCAATCACATTATATCAGGACAGAAGCTTTAAAATACTTTTTATCTCCTGATTGTAATGATGACAGTTGTTTTGTTTCATTGAGAGTTCTACTGAAATGCTCATTATTAATTTAATTTTAAAAACCTTTTAAACAAAATGTTATCCAGATGAATTGCCCCTTTATTTCATGAAATGCATATTTGGACGGAAACACCACTCTCTGCATTTAGATATTGTTTTTATTAAGTTAGTAATTCTTTGTTCCAAAATGCTTCCTTCTCTAGGCTAATACCTAGTTCTATTTCATTCTTCCAGACAGCATAGATTTGACAGGATTGTTTTATAGACTCCTTAGCAGCAGCCCAGACAGCTTCTTACCACACATAAAGGCATCCTGATAAAATTGGGAAATCCATTTTCTTCTAGAATTCTGTATCAACTATCTTAAATCAAATACCACTACCTAAGTAGTGTTCTACCTGTTTTCTGTGCTTCTTGTGTAGCTTTCACTGACCTTCCTCCCCCACCCCTCACCCCCCGTACTATATTAGAGCTTGCCTTCTCAGTTGCCAAAGCAAAGATCCTCTAGAGATGCAGTTAACAATAATGTTGGCTCTGGAGCTCTTCAAAGGGATACAAAGATGGAGGGGAAGTACTGCTTCATACAAAGGCTTGTCTAGAAGCCTAATCATGAAGAAATGGAAGAATTTCAATAATATTTATAAATAGCTGAACAGGGTACATTCACTGTAAGAAAAGTATACAATGATGTTGCAGTTTGCCTGCAGTTTGCCTGACTGCATAGTTATTCAACTGAGTAGGTGAATGTCTGTTCTGCTGAGCTACTTTAAAAACACAAGAAAGCTTTTTAAAGGCTTTGGCAAAAGGAGACATAGCAACATTCAAAGACTTGCAGTTGTAATTAGATACAAAAATCTCATTTTTTAGGAATCTCCACTACTGATCAACTCTCTATTTCCACTATCTTTGCTTACATCTAGCCCCACAAATACCTTTATTTCATGCCCTTTGGGGATAAACTGTGTGCTCTGCCCCAGAAGAAAATATTCAATATGTTTTCTGTACTAAATATCTGCCCAATTGCTGTTATAAGTACCCAAGGCCCTCCCTGGGCTCCAATCTTCTAATATTACATGGTTGTAGCTCTGTGGCAACTACTGCCAATTTACCCTTGCAAGACGCCTTGCTCAGCACATTTATCTTCCTGCAATTGTTTTAGCATTTGCCTTGTTTGTGATCTGCAGAGAATGGGCGGACAATTTGGTTGTTTCTACCTTCCATGTTAGGGAAGTAGGATTTTAAGAAGTCCCTTGTGTAATTGGATCACATATGCCAGATACTTGTCTGCTAAATCAATCCAATGCAGTTGTCTCCATTTTCATCTTGAAATGGTGAGCATATGCATAAATAAATGGGGTTGATATGAATGCAAGGACAAAATCTGTCCTGTGCTCTGAGGCATGAGTGACGCATAAGTACATTTTTCAACATTACTTGTTTGAACCATGTAACAAGTGCCATGTAAACAAACTTGTAAACATACCCAAGTAGAGTGAGTTTAGTAAGAATAATTTTTGAAGAGAAAAAGTAAGCTGTAAAAACATCATATATCTTAGCATTATAATCTTAGAGCTGCACTAAGCAGAAAGAAAATAGACAATCTAAGGAAATGGGTGCCTGCACAACATATTGAATAGGCATAGTGACAGAAAGGGAACATGCTGTGTGTGCTACATGCTTATTAATAATATATAACAACGAGGGACTTTTCTTTGGCAATGTCAGTGTTAAAAGAAGGTCAAAAAGGCTTTAAAAAAAGTTAAAAATCAAGATCAGAAATGCAAGTGTGCTAACTGGATAACATAATAATCAGTAAAATTCTTCCATTAATAAAAAGCAAATACGTGAAAAATAGAAGAGGCAAAAGCTCCTGGTGGGTGGTGTGAAATTGAAACAACCTTTATAAACCTTTATAGATAGCTAATGGATCTTACTCTCAAATATGAACAGCCACTTTACAGAGACAACTAATTTCCAACTTGCAAGAAATACAAGTGATTTAGCTTGAAAAGCCAAAATTAGTTGCTCCGTTTTTCCCCTAACACATGTTCCCTTTCTACTTTCGTTATACACTGCCATTGTGTTTCTTTTTCCTCATCCAGGGAAAATGAAACTATTCCTTACATCTCATGTACATGCACAACATAAGAAAATCAAAGCAACTTAGAAGCAGGTGAGATTCCTTCTTGTCCTTATTCTCGCTTCATTGTACATACTGTCTGCACCATTTCATTGTTATCTGTAAAATCACATGTTAATATAAATACACATGCTATTATTTTTCTGTTTCATTTCAAATGTCTATTAGTATTTCTAATAATACTAGATGCTTAACTGAGCATCCACAAGTCCTTGATTTTAGGTATCTAATTAAGATCTTAAGTTTAGAGGCCACACTCCTCCATTATACTTAAGAGTGAGACTGTTCCTCTAGAAGGTGAATCATGGCAGGTGCCCTGCACTAAAGCATGCTGAATAATGTTCTGAAGAAACTTCTTTCCACTAACCATACCAGCAGTTTCACAATTTCTGCAACTACACACTGTGCTGCCAAAGTTGCAACAGTATTGAATCAAAAACACAGAAAAAGCACAAAGATCCCCCCACCCTAAGCCCCAAATCCCCATCCCTTCAGACTATATTTTCAAATAAAAGCTGTGAGCAAAGGTAAAAAAGGTGATGCACATTTCCCTTCTCAGTCTCAGTCCTGTATACTGTGAGAATCTGCAATCTGATGTGAATGGGCTTTCCAGGGTAATTCCAAATGTATAATTAGGGTGAAGGACCTCCAAGTTTTTTTCTCTTGGATTATATTATGATTGAGTGATCATATTAGAAGTAACAGCTGACTGCAGAGAACTGCTGAGCTATTCTCCATCTACGCTGGTTCTATTCTCATTCATGCTAACTTTGCTTCTCTGGTCATAAGGGAGGCTGAGTCAAGATTTATACAGTTGTACTAAACCTATTTCATTTACCCATCACCAAGTATCAATATTTGGATTTCTGTCTGCAGCAGCAATAAGGCTACCAACCAATGTTTTATGTCATTTAGGTAGTTACTTAACAGTTTTGTTCCAGATGTTCCATTTTATTTGCTTATTAGGATATATGTTTAAATAATAACCTGCATGTCAATATATTTTCCCTCTGTAACTAGATGTGCTTTCCATGTACTACTTTGTCTTTAAAGCTGTGTTGTTAGAACTAAACCACAGTGAAAAAAAAAGGGAACAAGAGAATATGGAAAACTTTGCTTTCATCCAAGAGTCCTGATTCATGCTTGAATGCCATTGCAATGGGAGGAACTGAATACACAGTGCTACAAAATGCACTGGAGTATTAAATTACCAAAATAAAACCCATTTATGAGAGTATTATGCAGTTTTAAGCATTAATACAGACAGATGCAGTTCAAAGAACTGAATAACCTACTATAGCAGGCATCCTTATGTCTCTGGTTGCCAAAAATCCAAAATTTCATTAAAAAAACCCATTTACTCTGTAGAGTGCAAAAAATCTTCAAGTGCTTTAACTTTGTTATGTTACAATGGTAGCTATATTACCACTCTTAACAAAGTCATTGGAAAGAAAACTTTTTATCTAGGTGTAAACATGCCTTAGCAGTATAGATGTGGGAAACTGCAGAAAAAATGAATAGAAACTAAATTTTGTTTTCACTTCTTATGCTAAGAAAGTAAAATCAAACAGTGACGGTGTAAACAAAAACAGTACTTCTAAAATTCTTTCAGCTTTAACCATGATCGTGGGTGTTTGTACAACAGATATGGGGCTATTGGGCTGGATTCCATATGCTGATCTCTCCTCAGGGAAGTGTTTGCTAGTCCTTGAGACTAGCAACCATTGCAAATGACAGCTGTACAGGGACAACACATCTGTCTTCAGCTTCAAGGCAACATTATGGTACTGTAGTGAATCTAGTTCTGCTTTCAATGTCTTTTTGCCTTATCCTGTGTCTCTTAGAATAGTGCTGTATCTGTTTCTATTGACATAACTGGGTATGATCTTTCAAAACTCATTCTCATGGAATAAAATGTTCATCAACTGTGAGCAAAATTTCCAGACCAGGCATTCTTTCTTTCCTTCTGCTGCAAAAGTCTTTAGCACGCTGCGGGCACTACTGGAACAGGCTGTTAATCACAAGCTATAGTCCTGTTTAAATAGTAAAACATAATAAATGCAAGGCGATAACCTGCCTGTTCCTCCCCGCCACATTTGCCCTTCATGGTGCTTCTACAAGAACAAATAGGATATTAATTTTTGACTTTAATTTCTCCAGAAGGAAGGCAGTGGAGGAGCTGCTGAGCAACCACATGAAGGAGAGGAATGCAGTAGCTAGTTTTTCCAAACGGCAAACAAAATGGCTCCATCTGAGCCTTTGCTTGGAAGCTGTACAGCTTTATCCCTCTGATTCAGTAACACTCGGTTTTGAAAATGACAGGGGCTAGCTCAAAGGTATGTTGTCAATTCTCAAGGCCTAATTCTTCCCAGTAAACAAAGTTGAAGAAGACAAATTTCACAGCTTTAGCAGCCTGTCCTGGATTAAATGCAGCCATAGCAACCTCTTGACACGTGCATCAGTGAAATTCTACCGTTGCTTTGAATCAGGTCTTAGTGGTCTTGTAACACGTGAATTTGCTACTAAAGAGGGCAACTATCTCCCTCCTCCACCCTTACCACTCACACCCTTGGACTCGCTTCATGCCGGTGGGCTCGCCAATGCGCGTGGAGGGTGAGCAGACGCCCCGGTGGTGTTGCTTTACACAAGCACACCCAGCTCCGAATCCCAGGTGGTATTAATTTGATCCCTGACAGCGGAGGCCAGGCGCCCCCTTTCCTGCCCGCCGCCTGCCGCCGCTCGCCCCAACGGCTGCCGGGCGGCCTCCGAGCGCGCGGGCAGCGCGGAGGGTCCTCGCGCCTCGGTGGCGGCGGCGGTGGCGGCGGCGGGTGGGGGAGGGGGCCGGGGCCGGCGGCGCCCCGTGCGTGCCGCAGCCGGTCACGTGGGCGGCGGGAGCGGGGCCGGCGGTCGCGAGAGGCTGCGGCGGCGCAGGCAGCAGCATGGCGGCGGCGCTGGGCGGCCTGGGCCTCCTGCACGGCCGAGTCAGGCTAGCAGCTACAGCCGCCGCGACCGCCTTCCTCGGCCGGCCCGGCCGCCGGGCGCCGGTGCGGGGAGACGCCGCCGCCGCTCTCCCCTCGGCCGGGAGGAGCTACGGTTCCGAGGCGAAGGAAGAGGAGGAGCTGCGGGTCCGGTACCTGGACGACGAGCACAAAGGTAACGAGGGGAAGGCGGCAGCGGTGGGGTGGCCCTGCTGCCCCGGTCCCCGGCAGCGCCCGAACCGCCGGGACGGTGTGACCCCTGTACGCCGCCGCGGCCCTGTAGGTCGTCCGCCACGGCGGGGCAGGGAGGGGGAGGTGCTGGGGGGAGCTGCCCGCCGGCGAGGGGCGGGAAGACGGCGGCGGCTCCTCCTCCTCGGCACCTCGGCCACGGCCGGTGGCTTCGTGGCGGGGTGCTGGGAGCCGCTGGCATGGCGGTTGCAGAACTAGGTCAGCTGGGTCTCTCTTGGCTTTTCTTTTTCAGAGTACTACACTGCATGTACCATATGTGTGAGGTACACCTTTCTGAGTTGGCGTCAGTTGGCGACTTTAATGGGAGAAAATGAAGTCTAGCAGCAAACTGCTACAATCGTGCTGCTTCTGCACCTGTTATGTGCTTGTGTGCAGGGGCAGACAAGGTCGCAGAAGTGGTATCCGCGTTTTCTGTTCTGGAAAGTGTCGCTTCAGCGCTCCTGGTCAACTTATGCTGCTTTCCTAGTAACCATCTCACACTCCTTGCTTATAGTGCTGTCAACTGCTGCAGACCTCGTTCTGCTCAGCTATACCAAAAGTCTCATTTTAACCCACCTGGTTAAGAAATCCATGCTCCACAGTGATCTGGAGTCAGTACATCACAACATGGACATAGAAACAAATACTGTTTGTTAATAAAGGAGAAGAGCAAGGGTCTAGAAGTAAGCCAGAAGGAGACATAAGCTTCATATGCCTCCTTTGTCAGCACAAAGGATATACGATGTTTCTGTGAAAGAAACATGTCTCTGCTTCCTCACCACGCTGCTACTGCACACCCTCCTCCTCGCCTTGTGAGTCAAGTTCATTTGTCTTTATCTGCTTACAGCATGTAATACCCCTGCTGCATTATGACACTAACTCCATATAAGCCCCTGTGGCCTTTCTTGCTCTTGTCTAACATGCAGTTCCTTTTTGTACCAGCTCATGTTATAGGCCCTCCCAAGTGGGACCCTGGTGGCATTCCTGTAGGCTTCTGTTACATACTTCTTGACTATATACAGGGACAGACACTGCCCTCTGACTACCTTTTACATCACACACATGCTTGTTTGTGCTGTGGTTATGCTTTTGTCCATGCCTAGTCTTTTTGTGCTGCTTGGAGAAGGATGAAAGTCCAGAGGCTTTCACAGCTGAGGATGCTGGGGAGGCAGGAAGACTGATAGTAACTGCCTCACATAGAGGCACATACCTTGTAGCTCTAGGCAGATCTTTTGCCTGCAGGCAAAGTAGCAAACTGTCCTGCTTCATAACACTTTCATGTGATTCGTATATCAGTTTTGGGGAAGTTGTTAAACATAAACTGAAATGAGACTGTATTTGGAAGGGCTGGTTATTGGTATTTTAATTCAAGACTTCCCAGCTTCCAAATTTGATCTGTACTAAAATATAAAAGATGTGAGGTTTTTGAAGAATGTGATTGTAAAATGCTTGTGTATTCTGAACAACCTGTTGCAACTCGTGAAGCTTTTAATATCAGTTTTCTATGAGTATAGGTGAATGTCAGCGCAGTAGTATTTTTTAATTAAATACATATGTTTTACTTTATTTGAGATGCTGTTTGATTATTGCTGAATAGGGCTGAAATATATTACAACTATTGACATCTGCGAACTTTTAGCCAAGTTGCATTGGTGATCCTGTTACAAATTTTAATAAACTTAGGGCTTTTGCTCTTGAAATTACAGATGGAATTAGGAGTGGTATCTCTGTTATCTTGAATCGAGTGTTGCTGTGTTACTTGCTGGAATGTGATATAAATATTTGTAAAATTTAGATTTTATACTAGAGTGACTCCTTGTACTTACACTTCCTAGTTGGTTTTAGTTCAGCTAGAGTGTGTAAGACTGCTTTTTGTCCCCATCGGTTAGAATTTTAACATAAATAGAATGGTCAGAACAAATAATGGTCTCAAGTTGTTTGTTCAGACATTAGAACCTGATAGCTAGCTGATATATTGGAAGAGCTTTCTCTTCTTTTACTCTCTTTGAATAAAGCAGGACTGAGAAGATGAGATCCACTAATTTAAGAAGTGCAAGAAAGATTTTTTTAAGTGGTGTTTAGAGATAAAAAAGATACAAATACAGGATTTTGAAGAGTATTTTGGTGTTTTTTTAAAAATACTGCTGAGTACGCGTCTGTGTGATTTTGCACTTAAATACTTCTTGATAAGGCGATCAATGGAAATCACTAGAATTGTGCATGGTACACTCACCATAGATTCTTGTTTTTCTTAAGAAACTATTCTAAAATAATGGACATCTAAGTCAACTTGCCTGCCTTGGTTTATCTGAGTAGTTAAGTGAGACAACCTTAAAAATAACTTAGCTCTCTTTGGTCCTCCCTCCATTTTTCAGTGCAGAATTTGGATTTTTTTTTTTTTTATTAGTTATGAAAAAGTACATTTGGATAGATCATTTGTCTGAGCGTGTACACTTAATACAAATAAATGTAGTTCCATAAGTGTTTTTTATACAGACGTAGTGACTCTTTCTAACTCAGACAAAATTACTAATATGAGTGTAAAGACAGGATTTACTTGTAAGTAACTGTTTAAATGTGTTTCTACCAAACATTGAATATAAATATTTTTTGAAAACTAAAAAGTACAAGATAAAACAGATAAAAATCATTACTTAAAGTAAGATTTCCTGTGTGCTGATATAAACTGTAGTTAAACCATGATCTAATCACATCACTTAAATTGGTGCACCCTGTTTTGTACAGTATAGAAAGAAATGTGATCTTCTGTCTCAGCAATTTTAAATAATGATAGCATCATATATTTTTTGCTATCACTCTTAAAATACAAGAACCTTTCAATATGAGCTACTTAAATCAAAATCTCAAAATTCAGTGTACGCTATGAAATAAGGATGTTTCTGGGAATTTACAGGTATTTTGAAGCTATCTTTCGTATATGTATGTGTCTGTCTTACTAAAAGACATTTTTTCTTTTTATTATGTACAACTCATAAAGTTTTCTCTTAAGCATTAATAATGATATCACAGTCAACTTTCTCTTTTGAGAAAGGTAACTTATAAGCAGAGAACATACTGTATGTTTGCATACACTTTTCCTCTGATGGTTGTCCAGGCAAGTAGTACACAGGGATATGACTACTTATATGGGACAGCATTGGGAGTCATCCTAGTCCCTTGGAGAGCCTAGCTAATAGGTGAAAGTTATTTTTTGATATGTGGATGTAATTTTTCATAGATGCCCATTATTTGCTGAAAGAGTGTTCTGAAATAATGTGGAGATGACTCCCAGGAAAAACTATGAAACTATTGCTGAGTTCAGCGTTATGTGAATGCTTATTGCTTCTTAGTGTATCTGCCACTTCTTTGACACCATACAGGTACTGGAATTTTATTATTATTAATTGCTGATGAATGTGACGATGATTTTTTATTCTTTGACAAATAGATTTTTCAAACATTTTTTTAAAAAAAAGATTTTGGAAAGCCCACCTCTATGTAGGTGCTTTAGGAAGAATGAACCATGATTAAATGCTTCAGATAAAGATGTAGCAGGTATTTTAAAATACATAAAAATAATCAGGTTTTCTGTATGACTAACGATATTTGTCAGAATGGTTACCTGTGTGGCAGTATTGTCTGAACATTTTACCTCTTTTTTTTCTTTTTCTTTTGTTTATAATTGGGTTGGTGGAGTTCTGCAGAGTTACATGGAGCCTGATTATTCCTTTTTGCCTTGGTTAGGGAAGTTTATCCCACCAGAATTATGCGACCAGGGGTTTAAATCTTGCTGAATGAGTGAAACAGGGAAGATTTGCCGTGAGCAGTTTTTGCCAGGAGATTCTTGGGGTGGGTTGAGGAAGGGAGAAGGATTAAATTCTCAGCTGGAAGTCAGATATTTTTCAATTTCTGTTTTGTGACTTTGAGCAGGTACTTAATCTGTCCGTAGTTTGATCACTGATTAATACATTGGGAAAACTTCCCAAATCTTACTGCAGTTTTAAGAAATCTAAGAATTTGTTTTAAGAATGCCCATGTACTATAGTAACGGCATATTAGAACAAAACTGACTCAAATGAGAATTCAAGGATTTTTTTTTTTTTTTGTATACATCACTGCAATATCTAGTTTTCTCTTGCAAACCTTTTATGCTTTTCTTGTTGCAGTTCTTGCTTCATGTTTTTTTTCCTATTTAAGAAATAGAACAGCTGTGTGGGTGTCATCTGTATTTACCTCTTATATTTCTGGAGAGTGAGGCAGAAGTGGTAGATTTACGGCTTGATATGACACTGCTAAGAAGAATGAACTTGTATGATTTCGTTCAAGGATCGTCCCTTTGTAAGAAAAGATATTAAGTGTGTTTTAATGTTTATTGGAACTTCCTTCTGAATACATTAATATTGTTGGTGGAGCAACAGTGTTTGGGCTCTGATGGGGAGAAGAAAAAACATGCTTCTGAAAAGGACTTTATTTCCCAACTGAAGAAGAGTTTGGGATGATAGCATCTCTAGTTTATTCAAACATTGGATTTGCAGTGTGCCTTAGAGTTTATAGTCCAAGTCAAGTGTCTTTTTGTTGCTTTAACTTGGGGTGCTGTTTTTGCCTAATCTGCTTGTGTTGAACACGTGGAGTATTTGAATTTGGAGTAGCCTCCTGAAGAATAAATTGTGACAGTAGAAGAAAAATGCTATAGTCAGAAGCATTACTTGAATGTTGTCCTGTTTGCTTAACAAAACAAACAGATTCCTATGTAAGTGCTGAATAAGGACCCTTGCAGGAGGTCCTACATGGATACCTCCAACCATGGGGATGAACAGGTGGGATTTAGCCTTACAGAACATGAGAGTGAAAGTCATTTGGGTTAGCCAGGCTCCTCTCCCCTTTTAGGAGGTACCTGTACATAGCAATTGACTGTACCATGGGGGCAAGCAAGAGGCACGTGTGCGTAGTTATTCGGGTTTAATCATTTTTATTTGAATCTTGAGAGTGATAGCTGGTGAATAGAGGACTTTGGTTTCAAATCGGTAGCTACAGAAGGAGCAGGAGCTCTCTCTAATATTGTCTGGTGTGGGTGCATGTGCACGTACATGCAGGAGGAGGAAGAGGAAAGCGAGTGGGCTCAAACACTGATAAGTCAGTCCTTTGAGAGGACAGGTTTTCCTGAAATAAAAGAAGTAGCAAGCACTGAAATGACGAGACAGGCACCCTGTGGAGGCTATGAGAGGCAGATTACATATAGATTATATGTGCAAAGCTGAGTGGTGAAGTAGTAAATACCTGGGGAAATGCTGAGTTTCTGGAGTTTCTTTTTTTCATCTTGTAGATTGATAGCAATACTGTGGGCGTTTTTGTTTGAGATAGAGAGCTCCCATTTTGTCTTTCATTCCTGGTCCCTGTCCTACTCCTTTGCCTTTCTCCCCTACCTCTGCATTCTCCAAGTGAAAAAAAAGTCCTGATTGATAAGACCTTACTAGGGCTGGATCAATTTAATAGGACTGTGAGCTGGTGTTTAGAATTTGGGCAATTGTAGTGTGTTCAGGAAGTAATTGTCTGAAAGATTGCTATAGACTTGTTAAACTTAGACATTACCAAGATAAACTTTTCAGAGTTTTCCTGTGTGATAATCATGCCTGTTAAGTGACAGGGGTGAAATAAGGACAAATGGTGTTTCTGCTGTAACATTCAAACCAGTGCTGGGGTCATTAGTCAGTGAGACAACTGGTCTCTAACTGGACTAAGGGGAACTGTGAATGTCTGATTGGAACTGTGTACCAAGCGTTAAGCACGATTTTTGTATCTTGGGAGAGAATTTTTATATGATTTTTTTTAAAATGAAAGTTCAAATTTCCTGTTGATGGCATTCTTTCTGTGTTTCTGACTTTTACCTGTATCAGAGTTGCTAGTCTTAACTGTCGTAGCACTTCTTGCTGTAAGAAGTCTTTGAAGGCAGGCTAAATATGGAAACATATGCTTTACAATTAAGTATCTTTCCTGATTGCATGTCAGCACTTCACACACAAACAAGAAATTAGTGCATGCAATTGTGTAATTATGCATTCATCACTGTTTCCATGTGAAGGTGTTAGGACCGTATTTTCGTTCTTAAATGTCATTTTTGTTGAACATTGAAATGTTTAACATTGGAAAATGTAAGTCAATTTATTTTCTTTCAAAAACTCAGTAGTTAAGTGATTACATTAGCATCTTTTTGCAGTCCTCAATGATACTTTTTCTATAATTTCAAAATAATAATTTACATAGATAATATATATTTTAGTACATTGTAACAATGATGCAATTTTTCTTCCCCTCCAGGAATTGTGGTGCTTGGATTAAACAGATCTCATGCCAAGAATGCACTTAACAAAAATATTTTAAAAATGGTAAGTGAAAAGAATAGTTTTTAGTATAAAGGTGAAGTGTTGGAATTAATTACTTTAAAAAGTGTTTGGTTATTCCCCTTCCTCCATTTCTTTGTAGATGTCAAAAGCTGTGGATGCTTTGAAATCTGATAAGAAAGTACGAACTGTTATATTCCGGAGTGAAGTCCCAGGGATATTCTGTGCTGGTATGCAAACTTAATTTTCCTGAGAAGCTGGAAATCTGTGTCTCATGTTGCACAAAAAAAGCCCAGATTCCAAGGAAACGTGTCTTTTGTATACATTAATCTCAGTAGCAAACAAAACATTTTTGTATGATTTTCCTCCATTGCTGAAAGAATTGAATATTTTTTTATTCTTTCTGTGTCATAAAGTATTGAAAAATACGTAATAGATTATTCATGGCGATAGAAAATTATTTAATTGAGTACCTAGAAAGTCTTGGATGTACTTCAGAATGAGGACCAACATATGTCAGAGGCCATATAAAGAGGCTGTGTAGAATGCTATATCAAAACCATATTTTAAACACATTAAAACAAACTTTTAATTAAAGAAACATACTTAAAATTCATTGTGAATGTGGCTCTTACTGCAGACTGATTGTTATTTTCAAATTAAAAAAAAAAAATGCAAAACAAAAAGCACACACCCCAATCCAAATATCAAGCAGTACACGTGTCCTGCAAAAGTGCTCAGGAAAACAAATGCTCTCAACTACCAAACACTGGGAAGCAGAATTTGTTGACATGTCAAAATCAATTGAAGCAACTGTGTCTTTTGTGGATATCAAGTAGATGCTCTCCTTATTTTTAGATGTCCCTTCCCGTTCTTACTTTGTTCAAATTTAATTTAAATTCCATTTGAAACCAAAAACAGAAATCAGTTTCTTCTTTCTAATACATGAATGGAACTGTCAGGAATGAAGAGGAGATCAATTCTAAAATCTTTCTTTTATGATCATTTATGTGGTCATTGAGCTTGCTAGCCACACATGATGTAATTAATTCAGTTTTAAATGCAAAATGGTTTTTCCAGTTTTTATGTATGTAACATACCTAAGTACTTTTTGTTGAGTTTAAAATTCTTTTTTTTGTTGTTTTTAATAGGTCTGTTTTCATCCAGATGTGTTTTGTCACTTATAAGACTTATGAAAAGAATTGTCTGGAAAAAAGGGAGTAATCAATTCGGCATTTAGTAATACATATAAATAGGCTAAATATGCATGTATTAATCAGAATATTTAATTTAAAGGTTGTATCTTATTTTTAAACAACAAGTTTATAAACTCAGTTACTATTAATTACTTCAGGAAAAAATAGTTTAAAAGCTGTGGTTTTTAAACTGATGAAGAATGCAGAATCAGATGCAAAGAGGGTTTCAAGTTAGGTGTTATGTACTTCATATAAATAGGTGATCACTAGTTGAGATTTGTTACCACCTGGTTGGTTTTTTTTTAACTGTTTTTTTAATTTATCATTCATTGAATTTATAGTAGTGTTATATAGGAAATACGAGAACAGAAATACTGATTTTGAGAGAGAGGATCCCAGGTATACTATTAATACGGTATTTATGAATTCCAAGTATTTCTCCAGTATTCTTTGTTGGCTGAATTTGCAGACCTGTAGAGCTGTTTTGGTATTAAGTTTTAATGTAGGCATTGTTGCCTGTTTGTCTGGCTAAAAAAAAAAGGCACCATAGACTATGTATACACAGCTGACTGTAGACACAATGCAAGGATGTTTATGTGTAGACATTGGGGAGGGAAATTAGCCCTGAAAGGAGGAGTGTGAAAGACTAGGACTGGATAGCTATATCTGGATCTTAAACCAGGGAGCAGGGATAGGGTATGGGCCAATTGTCTGTAATTTTAAAAAAAAAGTGACAGGTAAAAGGAGGGTCCTAATAAAGGAGACTCCTGCAGCTAAACCAGTGAAATAAAGGATGTTCCAACAGTGGTCACTGAAATTCAGGGTGAACCAGAAGACTTGAAGCAGAGTTTGTCAATTAAAATAGGCAGAAAGAACTCAGTGGCTGGATGGGTTGCTTCTGTAGATGACTTTAAGGGGGGTCTGTAAACAGAATGAAACTACAAAAAGCATAGTGGGACATGGAGAAAACAGGTAATAGCTTAGGGAAGTAGGATGAAGGGAGAAACATATTGGATGTAACATGGTATTTTCTGGAGCTGACTTACTCAGTAAATTCAGTAGAACAGAAGAAAGTGTTTTCAAACTTAAAGGACGTGTTGTTTCAAGAACACTTGATTTCCTTAAAAAATGCAAGGATCATCTTGTGAAATGTTGTCACGTTTTCTTATGCATTATAGTGCAATTCAGTCAGGCTAAACTTTGAATGTTTGTTTTATTTTTTGTATTTCCTCAATTTTGTTTTCCAGCTTGCATGTGTTGGAATGTATGTTTTTAAAAATACATTTTTTATTATGATTTTTTGGACCACCATCTGATGTTTTACAGACCACAGATTGAGAAACTTTGTCCTAGAATGTAATTCCCTTTTACGCGTGGAATGAAATCCAAGATCCTTAAATCTTGCCATTCCTCAGCTATCAACAAAAATCTCTGAAAGCCACAAGCCAAGTGTCTTGTTTCCTTCTAAGGGCTAGTCCACAGAACATGACATCCAACTGTTCTTCACAAAATGACAGTGTGGGTGATTAAAAGATTTAAACGCTGTTGATGACTGATGTGGATTTGCGTATGATTCCAAATTATGGAATTTTCACACGGTGAAATGGGAGGGGGAAAAAAAAAAAGGAATTGTATAAAAGAATATAGAGATATGCCAGTAATCTTACCCTTTCATTTCTGCATAAAAATTTGCTTTGAATCTTTTGCCACTGTTTTCTCTGTATCTTCCTTCTTATGCTGTATACATCTGTGAGTGCAGAAAGTTCTTCATTGTGCTCTAGCTCTGATCAAAAGGGACACCTAGAAGTCAAAGAAGAGCTTGGCTGGGGTAAAGGTTGCATTATGTCTATGAGGTCCCCTTATGCTTCTATCAGAAGTGCTCTGTCTCTGAGTCCCTTCTTCTCACTTTCTTTCTCTGTCTAAAACCAAATAAATAAAATTTTGGACTTTCTGGAGTGAATGTGTATGACTGGTCCTGGCCTGTGCAAGCCTGTGCTGTGTTGTGTAATCCCAGTTCTGCAGTCAAGGCAGATGTGGCTGTTCAGTAGTGTTTATTTCCTGGCAGTGTTCCATCCTTGAGGAAGGCGCAGGCCGTGCATGGGATAAGGCAGGTGTCCCATGGGTAAAAAGTTTGTGATCAAGTAATTAAGAGCTATGTTGTGTTCACACAAGGGGATGAATTACGTTTACATAGGCAGTTTGAATAGCTTCATTTTTCATTATAAATGTAATTTTGGCATATGCATATTAGTGTTATTGCTGAGGTAGTTTTGTGAGCAGATTTTCAGGATTTTTCATCTTAAAAAAAATCTGGAAGTGTGTGTGCTGCATAGTACTGTTGGGACATACAGTACTGTGAGGAAGAGAGGAAGGACTGTCCGCAAGTTGTTGCAAAACCTTATTTTGGAGTGACAGTGTGCCTGAAAGAAGGTAAAAATAAAATACATACCCCAAGAGACACTTTTTTGGTCTTCAGATAGTGTTTGATAATGTTTGTAGTCCAAAGAGTTGAACAACCTAATATTGCACCTTACAGCCTTTTTGTTCAGTTTCCTAGGGCTTCAAATAAAAGTCAAAATAATATTTATAGAACTTTCAGTTATTATAGAATTTTGCATTTGGAAATGTTGTTTCCGCAAGCTGAAGCAGTCTTCTCCTTTTTTTCCCCCTCCCGTTTCTCCCACTCTTGTCTATGTGTTTAGTGGTGTGAAATGGGGATTAAGTTACATTTGGTAATTACAGACTGTGAATATTTGAGATCAGGTAATATTCTTCTCTTTTTAAACAGTTTTATTTATTGATGGTTACAGTAATTGAAGAAACAGACTGCTTTAGTGTTATTTCCCCCCCGCCCCTTTTCAGTTCCTGTGCCTTGTACTATTGTTTCCCTTAGGAGTGTCACGTTCCTTCAGTCCTTTTTTCATGTCCTGTCAAGAAGGCACTTGTATGTGTGTTAAAATAAATTACTCCTCATGTATTTCTCTCAGACAGTAACTTATTGGCCCATAGTTCATTGGTTCAGTTTATAGCTCATACTAATAAATAAACCCCTGTGCTACTGTTTTGCAGTTCGGAGTAATTACTGTTCTATTTTCCTTCCTCTGGTGCCTGTCCAGTCAGGACAGTTGCTTAACTCTGGCTGTCCCGGTCCAATCACAGATTGTTTCTCTCCTAAAAGTCCACATGTGAGTTGTCTCAGTTTGCCTGCATCCATCCATCCGCTCTCTGTTGATAAACAGAAAAATTCTGACATCTCATATTGGAGGAGAATGAAATGCTGTGATTCCCTAGAGGAACAGACCACTTCTGTATTTCTTTTTGCATGGAAGATTTAGAAGGAGAACTTTCAGGGGCAAGAACCCCTGATTTCTTGATTATTTTTTTTTGGTGACTGTGTTTAGAGTATTAATTGTTAAAAACAGACTCTTCATTATTGTTTCTCCAAAGTGAACTGCACTGATTAAAATAGAGTTTGTGAGATTGCTGAGTTATTTGCTTTGTATATGCATGCACACAAAGAAAGAGAGCTTTGGGACAATTTTTAGTTGACAGATTTGAAAAGATGTTGTTGGGGACCTTATTTCAGAAATCTTTGAGACATATCGGAATGTGGATAGTTAACTTAATTTTTGTTGTAACTGGCTTTCAAGAAAATTTGAAAAATTTGGGTACTGGAGCTATTCAAACCACTTTGACTTACAAGTCAATGCAGCTTGGCCAATAAAGCCCCCTCTTGAGAAAGCAGAAGTAATCTTTCTGCCAGCAAAAATTCATCGTTTGGGTCTGTGGTGTGAGTAAAGCCAACACTAATGCTTTTCCTGTTGGCATAACTTGTCTACATTACAGTTTTGTTTCCAGCACAGCTGAATTGGCTGTATGGTGTGTGGTTCCTGGCTGCCATCTCCAGCTGGTGTAGTTTTTCTGGCACAAGTTTATGAAGTATGCAAGCCTGGTAGAGCAGATCCTTGAGGACTTCTTCATTTATGAGGTTTTGACATGGAAAAGGAGTTCCATAATAGCTCTCAGATACTTGACCGACTCTTATTTATGTATAACTAGCAAGAGTAGTAGGGAAATATTACTGTGGGTGTAGTCATCTTTTTCCCTCCAGTCTCTGCTGGAGGGAAAAAGCAAGGAGTGAGAGTGTTTTTTCTCAGAGTGTATTTTCGTCCTCCAGATTCCAGCTCCTGCACAGGAACTGAGAAGAGAGTTCATGTATTACTCCAGTGTTCACTTTTGAGGATTCAGAACACACATGAAAATATGTTAGTGTCTTCTGAATATTTTTGTTGCTGTACATACATTTCATCCCCCAAAATAAATTCCTTCAGAGGTAAATGGTAACTAGGTTCTTTCATCTTTTTTTCACTCCAGACATTCACCAAGGTTCAGATGCAAACTGATGCTAGGTGCTCATAGACTACTAGGCTCAATGGCAGTTGCATTTCCCCTAGAGTAACATGAGTTAATGTGAAATCTGGCAGGTTGGTCAGCGGTGTGACAGCTATGTCTTGTGAGTGTGTGCATAGTAATCTGTTGAGTTTGGAGTCAACAGCTTGCATTTGTCTGACATCGGTTATTTTACTTCTTAATTTTGTTTCTGGTGTTGTTTTTTAGAAAGAACTAATAGCTGTCATTTTTCTAGAGCACACATTGAAAAACCGACCCAATAAAGAGTACAGTTAGGATAGTGGTTTGATCCCCTAGTCCATACAGAAAAAACTCCCACTAAGAAAAACTGGTTTAAATGTCTTTCTTTTGGAAGTGCTTCAGTCAGATAACTACAAATGCTCCTCTACATTCTACCCTGAGGAGGCATACTGAATTTCAGAAGAAATTGGAATGACTGTGGATTTTTGAGAGCTAGGAAAGTTCATCTTAAACAAAAGTTTGTTCTTGGCCTTAAGTACGGCTGCTGTGTTCCTAATTGATCACTTCTCTGATTCTATTATTGGAATGTAGTTCAGATGAGTTCAACGTATTGTTTGATGCATGTTTTTCTGTCCATGTTTACCTTAACCTTGTGGCTAATTGTAGAACAAGGTACTGGAAATTTAGCAAATAAAAATTGCTTGTAGTTAATGCAGCACATGGTAGCACAGTAAATAGTTGCATGGTTAGTTTATGCTGCAAAAATAGAACAATAGAGATAAATCTAGATAAATAGATAAATATCCCCTTTAACTGCAGAAAAAATACAAATGGGAGGTTCCAGGAAGTTTTTTGTTTTCTTTGTCTGAAAATGAGTGATCCATTCCTGTTGAGGAGGCAGGCACAAGGAATGGGGTGGGAAGTTGGGTGGGACTGTCAACAACAGTGCAGTTTTTAAATCAGCTCTAATCAGCTAAGGGTCGCTTGTCCGCCTTGTCATAGGTGATTGCAATACCTGACTTGAGAAAATTGTAGGAAAGGTTGTTTTTGGTTTTTTTTTTTGTATATTTAGCTCTCTTAAAGTTATTCTGTAGTTGGGGATAGAGTTTTTAAACCAGTGTATTGGGTTTACATGGCAAGGTTTTGGTAGCAGTGGGGTAGCCTCTATGAGAAGAGACCAGGAGCTGTCGCTTCATTGGACACAGTGGGCTTTAGCCAGCTTTAAAATGGACCCATTGCTGCCCAAAGCTGAGCCTGTCAGCAGTGCTGGTGGCATCTCTCTGATAACATATTTAAGAAATGGTAAAAAAACATGTGCAGCAGCTGTGAGAGAGAGGAGTGAGCAAGAACGTGAAACAGCCCTGCAGACACCAAGGTAAGTAAGAAGGAAGGGGAGGAGGTGCTTCAAGTGCCATACCCCTGCAGCTCATGGAGAAGACCGTGGCAAAGCACGTTGTCTCCCTGCAGCTCATGGATGACCACTCTGGAAAAGATATCCACATTGGAGCTTGTGGAGAACCCCATGTTGGAGCAGGTGGACATGCCCTGAAGGACGCTGCAGCCCATGAAGACCCCTCGCAGAAGCAGGTTCCTGGCAAGAGCTGTGGCCTGTGAAGAGCAGCCTATGCAGGAGCAGATTTTCTGGCAGGTGCAGCCTATGGGGGACCCACACTGGAGCAGTCTTTGTCTGAAGGACTGTACCCCATGGAAAGGACCCATGCTGAAGCAGTTCTTGAAGAACTGCGGCCCATGGAAAAGACTCATGTTAGAGCAGTTTGTGAAGGACTGTCCCATGGGAGGGATGCTATGCTGGAGCAGGGGAAAAGTGTGAGGAGGTAGGAGTGGCAGAGATGAAGTGTTACAGTCTTATTGCTCCCCATCTTCCCGGTGCTGCTCAGCGGTGGGGAAAGAGGTAGAAGAGTTAGTAGTGAAGTTGAGCCAGGAAAGAAGGGAGGGTGGGGGAAGGTGTTTGTAGTTTAGTTTTTGTTTCTCACTAACCAACTTAAATTTAATTTATTGACAATTAAAAATAATCTTGAAAGTTAAGTCTGTTTTGCCCATGATGGTAACTAGTGAGTGATCTATCTCCCTGTCCTTATCTCGACTCATGAGCTTTTAATTTTATTTACTTCCCCATCTTACTGAGGAGGGGAAGAGAGAGAGTTAGTATGTTAATATGGATTTTCCAAAATAAGACTGAGGCAAGACCTTTATTCTTGAGGAACTATGAAATTGAGGGTGGACTAGTCATATAAAGTCTCAGAGGAACTTGTGTAAAAAATGGGCTACATAAAGGTAGTCAGGAAGCTTTCTCTCCAGTTGACTGGGTAGTGACCACTATGCATAACTAGTACTGTACAGAAGCTAAAGTGGATTACCTTCAACAGAAGAGATTAAATCTGTAGCTACTTGGTTCTTTCTTCCATCCCTTACTTGAGATGGAAGATCCTTTTCTTCAGGGTTGTGCAGGACATCACTTTAGGTATCTCTGTTCCTACATTGTGTGCTCTGAACACTTGTCTATGAAATGTTGTGTGTCCCTCTCTGATAGTTTTTAAGTTATCTAATGACAACTTTAGTTTAGTACTTCTTTAGTGCCAGGAGAAATTTATTAAAAACGTTACATTTACATTTCTAAGAGAAACTCTCTTCTTCCACTGATTGAAGACTACTTGAATTGAAAGTACTTTCAACCACAGTGTACTTTTCTCTTATGTCAGAGTTTTTCATAGGCTCTAGTGGAAGTAGAGACAATTTTATTCATAGCTAATATTGCCACAGCATAAAACTTAAAAAGAAAAAGAAAGTTTCTGGTAATTGATTGTATTCAGCTGGGATGCTAGTTGTGGATGTTTCTGTTCAATTTTTCTTCCTTTTTTGGTCTTGAATGAGCTGTAGACTGTAGCTTACTGTGATTTGTGAGCACAAAGCTGGTGAATAACAAGTTTAAGATCAGGCCATTAGTGAAAGATAAATTATGAAAGGCAGTTAGAGAGCCATCTTTTTAGCAGTATATTTCTTTGATTGATGTAATTTTGAGATTTGCCTTTTAAATTGGTGAAACAGAACGTCTAACCATTCCTTCTCTTGTGTGGCTTGTGACATCTGATTGAAAAATGGAAATGTAAATGTTAATTTATCCCAGTAGTATAAGCATTCTTCCTTCACCTTCCCCATTAGAATTGCAGCCATCTTGGACTTCAGATCCATGCTATTACTTAAGATTTACCTAAAGGACCAAATCTGTCTGAACTGGTCCTCCAGTTATGTGGTGATTCTTGCCAAACAGAATCAACGTTTTTTGGACAGTGATTTAATAATGATCAAGCTAGTGCTTTACTAGTGTAAGACCTAAGGCTGCACTCTGTAATGCAATCACTTGGAACTACAAATCAACACCTACTTCAGTTATTTGAGGTATGGGTTTATTTCATGTGATGGATATCTGTCTTTAGAAATAATTTTGAGCAACAGAGGGCTATACTGTACTTTGTGTCATTCAGCTGCCTTGTGTGTGCTGGAAAGTATAAAAGCAGAATTAAAGTGTCTCTGGCTATTGGAGAACATAGGTTATGGTAAGTTTTAATTGATAATAAAAAAGAATATAATTTTTTAAACTATTCAGTTTAAAAAGTTTAATGAATCGTCTTAGGCTTTTAACCGTTAGAACAAACGCACACAATGAATGTGATACGGAAATAATTTTTTTCAGTGAGAACTACCTAAAAATATTAAAAATATTAAATTCTAGGTAAAAGATGTATTTCTGAGAGAGTGGAATTTGGTTAGTTCTTCAGTTTAACCAGAGGAGGGTAATAGGAAACAAGAATAACTTTCCTGAAGTCTTTAAAAAATTGATCATAAAAGCATGGGAAAAATGGATGCCTGAAATTATTAAATTGAAATATTAGGTACAAAATAATTTATTGTTATGTTCTGGAGAAGTAGTCACAAAGCATAAATATACTGGTGAAATTTATTTGTTTGGATTCTGTGTATGGCAGCCAGAGTTGTTCTGCAGGGTGACCTCTCTTTTGAGCAGCTGTACAGAAGACCGAGGGAGACAAATGTCTGAAGGATACACTTGGCTGTTTTGAGTTCCTTTCCTACATCCAGTTTATGCTAAGTTGAGTGAAAATTTTGGATTTTAATGGAAAATAGAAGGTCTGAGCCTATCTTATGCTAAGTTGAGTGAAAATTTTGGATTTTAATGGAAAATAGAAGGTCTGAGCCTATCTTTAGAGGTAACAGTTTTATAACCAAATGACTGAATGTCATTAATGAGAGTAAGTATATAACCATATAGCTAGTGAAATGAGCAAATTAAGTAGGGTCCTGAACAGCTGGAGAACTTCTTCAGTTTTGTGAGGTGTTTGAAACTGACACAATGCTCAAGGTCTTTGGGTGGTTACAGAAATGGTACAGAAATTTACTGAGTAGAAATTTGTAGTGACTTAGTGTGCAGGCTTCACACAAGCAGGGGCTGTAGAGAAGCATCTTCAAGTGTGTCCCAGAATTTAAATGGAAGTGACATCTTGTCAAGGTGATTATGAAGCAGAGAAAAGAACCTCACTCGAGTACCTAGAATGGTGAAACGTGCATGTAGACCTTACTTAAAGTGCTATAATGAATTTTCAATAGTGAAGTTGTTTCTGAAGTGGATTTTACCAGAATAAACAAAATCAAAATGGAAAAAGATACCCGATGGATGCAGAACATTTTATATTGGGAGAACTATGTTCTACAGAGGGTATCCTTGGGTAGTCAGGCAATTTGTTTTCTCAGTTCCCCTTATAAAAGACACTCAGCTTTCTGGAATACAATATATATCCAACTTTTTGTTTTAGTATTTAGAGAATAATCAGAAATAGGTTTGCTCTGTATTTGACATCTTTTTTTTACTCTAAGGGTGATGTCTTTGGTGATGTGACTGGCTTATTTGAGCTTGTATGAATTGGAAATTGTCATAGTTCAGCCTCAGACGGCAACAAAGAGCCACACAGACGCTCTTGTGCCCTACTACCCCACCAGCCGGGGGGAGAATAGGAAGAAAAAGGCAAAACTCATGGGTTGAGACAAAGGCAGTTTAACAGAACAGCAAAGGGAACAGGAGAACAGTAACACAGATAGAGGAATGTGCAAACACGATTACAGAACCACCGCTGACCCACCAGACCCAGGACACCCCAGCCCGCTTCCAGCGGCGACTTCCCACCCCCTCCCCTGGCAGCTCCTGGCTCCTGCCTGGGCCTGGCTCCGTGGGATGGAATACCTGTGTCCCTGCCGGAGCCTGGGGAGAATTAACACTGTTCCCGCCCGAACCAGGAGATAAATGCATCTTCAATAGCTGTATTATGTATCTGCTGCAATGCATTTAATTTTGGTTTTTAAAATGTGTTCTGTATTTTTTCTATCAGTTTTATGCAAATCCACTTTTTCTAGATTAGCTGTGTAGATGACTACCTGCATTTCATATGCATGTTTCAGTTGGATTTGAGTTTTGGAGTATAGTCCTTGTGGCACTGCTTAGGACAGCTTAAGAGTTGTGTTGAATTTTGTGTACAGCTACTCATTTAAATGCATCACACTTTTTTTTTTTTTCCTTTTCTATCCTGTATCATTGAAGGTTGTAATTCGATGACTGTCAGTGTACACGACACCATGTAAGAAGTTTTTGTAATTACCTACATGTGTAATACAGAGATGTGCAGATGAACTTCACTATAATAAAAAAGATTTAACTGGAAACTTGCAAAACCATCACCAGTCCAGTTCTGGTGTCTCTCTCTGTGTGTGTCAATGTCTAAGGACTGCAAGATTCAGTGCGGCTGAAGTCTTTGATTTGGTAGGGTAGACCGGTGGAGAGGATGCTCTATCTGAATAGTCTTTGTTTTCATGGAACTGAGTAAAGTCTTCTCGGTAAGCTTGAGATTCTTCTGTTCAGGAAAATCCTTAATATGGGGTAATTTATCGTCTTTAAGCAAGGTGTAGGCTGTGTAGTTTCTTGCAGGTATATTAGAACTAGATAACTGTTGATTTAAAATCTAAAGCTACAGGAATGTATATGCAGTCTTGACTGGTACCTTTAGGCTCTTTGAATTCACAGGGCAGTTCAGGTGAGTCCTCTGATGCAATTGTATGTATCAGCTTTCTGTAGGTCTCTGTAGGTATTTTGAAGTATTTGATTTGTTTCACTTGTGGCTGATCTGTGGTGCTAACATAGTGGACTAGTGGTTTTATCTTAAAAACTTGTACTGGGCATGGCTGGGATGGAGTTAATTTTCTTTATAGCAACCCTTATGGTGCTGTGTTTTAGATTCATGACCAAAACAGATAAGTCACCAGTGTTTTAGCTGTCACTAAACAGTGCTTGCACAGCATCAAGGCCCCTCTGCTTCTCACTGTGCCAGTGGGTCATCTGAAGGTGGGCAAGAGGCTGGAAGGGGACACAGCTGGCACAGCTGACTTGAATTGAGCAAGGGAATATTCCATAACATATGAAGTCATGCTCAGCAGTAAAACCATGGAGTTGTTTGTCCAAAGTAGACCTTCCTCAGGACTGACAAGGCATTGGTCTGCTGGTGGTGGATGATTGCTTTTGTATCATTTGTTTTCTTCTTTTTTTTACTGTAGTTATTAAACTACCTTTATCTCAACCCACAAGGTGGTGGTGGGTTTGTTTTTTTTTTTTTTTTCATAGAATCATAGGGTTAGAAGGGACTCTGGAGATCATCTAGTTCCCCCCTTGCTTTTGCTGTTCCATTTCTCGTCTCTCTTCTGCTGGTGGGGAGTGAGCAAGCGACTGAGTGGGGGTTTACCTACCAGCCAGAGTCAAACCCTGTGCAAAACTGTAGTTTTGTATGACAGCACCAGTGAAATCTTGAGTCATTAGCTGTGGTAGCTCCAAAAACGTCCTGTATGTTAATGAATACCAACATTACTATAATGTTACTATAATGTTACCATACTTCTTTTTAACTTTGCTAGTGGAATGCTTGAAGTCACTTTAAGCTCCAACAGGTGTTGCAGTCCTAAAAAGTTATTCTTTTTTCCCATTCTATTTTCAGAGTGCAGTGGTGGACTCTTAACTAAGTACTCAGTATTTAGGGAGGTGTTCTTTAGCTATTTTTAGTCCAAAAGTAGCTTTAGCACTATTCAGGTAGAAACAAAGGTTTTGGAAAAAGATTCTTTCTGTACTTCTAGCTGTTCATGGTTGGCAGTTTGTGCAAACTTTGAGAGATGCCTTATAGGGATTGTTATTCTCACTGCTTTACCTGTGGACAGTTGCAGTTTTTTACTGGAATCTGGAATTGCACTGCCTTATGGTATTAGGTATTAGATTACCAGTTTGAGATATATTGCTAAATTACAAAATGTTGTTTGGCTGTCTGTCTTTATAGGCTTGCATCAGCAATATGCTTTTGCTTTAAGCCTTTTGTTTCAAATCTTGGGATGGAAAAAAAGTTCTCTGTACATAAGAGTGAAGATGTTTATTTTTTTCAGATCTCTTGAAAGGTGGGTTAGTATCCTAACCGGCATTAAGATAATTCATGAACTCTATCTGATTTTCCAAACTGATGGTACATCTCTCTAAAAAATACATTTTAGATTCCCAAGACAGCTTTGCGTATTTTGAAATGGAATTTTATTTATTGCACAGAAAACACAGAGGACTTTATTAGACGTAATTCTGTCTTTTAGTAATACCAAGTTGTTCATGGTTTGGTGATGATAACAGGTCAGTAGGAGTATTGAGCAATTTGGTTGACTCCCAAAATGATACCAGATCCACTTTAACCTGATTATGATGGAGTGTGGCTATTTTAGTTCATGTAATTCTCACTCTTTTCCTCATCTTCAAATCTGGGTTAAAAGAAAGCAATCAAGTCTTTATTATGTAAATGTGTAAAATCCATGTCTGTCATAGACTGTCCTACATCTTCTAAAAAGCTGCAAGCTTAATTTCAAATGTTGGCTAGAGCTTTTGCTACACTTTCAAGGCATGCATATGGATCAATTTTTTCTCAAAAGTTACACTCACCTGTCCGTGCTCCATATAAAATTAAATTAAAAACTGTGGTTTTAAAGTGGCGAAAACCAGGTGAAGATCACTTTAACAGGAAGATACGATTATTGATTAGCCCTGTTAATATTAAATTGTTAAAGATAACTTTTGGCTAGGCCTCTGCTACCCAGGACACCACTGGTAAATGCGTTTATGCTTAGGTGAGGAACTTAATTCTTTTTAACTTCTATTGTGTACCTCTGAACATTTGACTTTCCGCTGCGGTGTCTAAGGTTCAGATCTCTTCCAGAAGTTTTAAATCAAATTGAGTAGTCACCTCCATTTGGAATACTCATATCTTGTCTGTGGGTATTTGACATATTGATTTGTGAACAAAGGCCGCTGGTTTTCTTCACAGTTCTCTGAGGTAGGTTGTCACAGTGCACTATGAGCTAACTAACCCTTTACTGTGGTGTATTAAGTGCCTATGTGACCTGGTTTCTTTATTGGTGAGGGAACTGAGCCTGCTTTGCCGTTTATATCCTTAGCTGAGAAAACCTGCTGGCAAAAATAATCTGATCTCATGTGCTTGGTGGTAATGTGTGCTGGAAATAGAATACATGTGCGCAACACATGTCAAAAATAGTTATTGCATGGTAAAGAATTATTTTCCACTTGCTTTTGAAAAGAATGAAATGATGATGTAGCAGAGGTATTTAGACAGATCTGAATCTATGGCATTTTCATCTTTAAGACAATTTTCAAGTTAGTTTCATATCTACTTCCTTCGATAAATGGAGTAGAATAGCACACAATCCAACTATGTATATATGTGCTAATTGCCACAAATATGAAGAAAAACTTCAAATAATTCAAATTTTTTACTTTCTCTTGTCTTTACCTGTTGCTTACACTGATTTCTTTTAAGGACATCTTTGTTGTAGGTTTACTGCAGTAAAAGATATTTTTTTGCAAGCATCTAAATTGAATGTGCAGTTCTTGAAAGCTAGAGGAGAACAAAATAACTGAATCCCCGTAAATGTCGCATACAGTTGCTTATATATTCAAGTTATAATATGTTCATGCAGTGACAGAGGAAAAGGTGGAGGCCTGGCCATAGTGAAAATGGTATGAATCTTGTATTTAGGTTAGGTTTTTTATATGCAGTTAGTGGGCATTTGTTTTGTACCTTTCAAAATGTTTTTCTTTGTAAAATTAATACAGGGAATATGAAAATTAAGAAACTCTGAAATTTCTTGTTAGATCATTTTGTGGTACCACATGTATATTTTAATAAATAGAAATATATGTGTGCTTCTGCTTATGCAGACCAGGCAACTCTTTTATTGTCTTACACCAAAAGAAAGTTAAAAAATAAGCAAAAGAAATGCTGTGACTCTTAGTCAGATATGTAGATATGGAGTTGTCTACAGTGTCCCTCAGTATTTTCCAACTTAATGTCACTAGTTTATACTAATAGTGAAGCATCAGGGTTTTGTAGGCTGCAAGAAATTTAGATCTAAAGTCATCTATTACTGATACTTTAACATTTCTTTGTGGAGTTCCTGTCACCATCTGGAATTTACTCACTGCATGTGGATGGACACGGTTTTTAAGTGATTGAGCTCTGTACGCAAATACCACCAGTCTGTATAATTTGTTAAGCCCATCCAGATGGCAGGTAATATTCCAGTGTTGGATCTCCTTTCCTTTACTTTCTTTCTCTGAAGTAATTTGCTGACAAGTCTATTGGATAGTCTTTTAAAAATAGAAGACATCAAATATCTCTGAAGTATTTTAAAGTAAGTCCTTAGAAAATAGAACTGAGTTTGCAACATTGGTGTTGAAAATATATTCAGTGGATGAGAAATTCTGCCATTTGTAAGCATTTTCATTTATTTTCTGAGTTGGTTTGAAGCCTTTGGGGTCACTGGGAATAAGGGGAAGTACTGCTTTGAGCTGCTTAACTTGGTGCTTATGAGAAATAGAATTGCAGCTGCTGTTTTCCTGTCTGACTTTTGTGTGGACAAAGCATAATTAAGATATGTTCCTGCTCATGGCTTACTAGTTCTTACTTTCACACAGTACTTTGTGGAATGGCAAGACTTTGGCCTTGAGTGCTGGTCCAGTATTAATATCAGCCAGAGATGTTTGTGCAGGAATGCCAGCCATTTTAATGCTTTTTTTTTTTTTTTTTTGAGTTCAGGATTTAAGTTTTCTGAATAGACTTAAAGTGGCAAAAGCTGAGCTCCATATCTTTAGCGTTGAAGGCTTTCCTTCTCTTATTTGAGTTTTCCCACAGAAGTCCTTGTCTCAACTGCTGTAGCTTGAGAAAGTTCCCAGTCAAACTTAGTAGTCGCCTCATCTAATCTTTCTAATGCCATTACTTCAGATCTTTCTTCAGGTTTGTTTGTGGTCTGTTGTATGCAGAGAACGATCATCTTATAATCGGGAGGCAATGAGTCATGATTATTGTTACAGATACTCTTCACGAGGTGTGTTTATTTTCATACGCTACATGTATTATTTACCTGCTTCTTTAAATGTTCCATTGGAACTGTCACTTGCTGCATAGCTGCACAGAATGCAGTGTCATTGAATCTTGACTTGCTGGAAGTTTCCAGCTAATATACTGATAGGAGTAATGCTGATCGTTGAGCAGGGGGAAGCAGATAAAGAGATACTGCGTGATGCCTTTCAATCAAGGGATGGGACAGAGGGTAGTGAAAAAGAAGAAAAAGGCTTTCACCCATGCCTTCATTTAAATTCAGGTTATATAACAGTTCAAATTGTGGTTTTTCTCAGGAAGAACTCCTCCTTTCTTTAACAGGATTTGTGCCTGGATACTGACTTCAGGACTTCTTTAGAAGAGATTCTGACTTTCTCTTTTTTACCACATAACACACTTCCTCCTTTTCTATTTACAGCTCATAAAACTGTGTGTGCTGTTAGTTAACTATTTTTGTAATTATTACTAATCAAAATAGATAAACTCAGCAGTATCAATTCCTTTTTAACATTAAAAAAAACGTGTGCAGTGGTCACATATATGGTATATGCAAAAGATTTGAATCAGTCATCTGTAATAGTGCAATGAAAGATGTCTGTTTTTTTCTGATTACTTAATTTACTAGAAATCAGTGTGGAACAAACAGCAGGTTGCTCAGAATTTTGTGTGCGTTCATATTTCTTTGAGTTCCCTTAGTGAAGGTGGAATTTGAAAATGAAAAGTGGTTTGAGGAAGTTGGGTATTCAGACTACCAGAATGACTGGATTAAAGAAGTACTTCTGTAATGCTTATTGTGGAAATAACATAGAAATACAAGTGGTGTAGGAAGTAGCTTTACTTATTTTTGTTGTTGTTAAAAAAATGTAAAAATCTCTGTATTGAAAAATAATTGCAACATACATTGCTTTTTATTAAATGCTGATATTTGTCATTACCATGATGTGAGGTGTAAACTCATGGTCTTGCCATGTTTAAGTAACTAGGCTGTTGTATGAGGGATTATTTGAAAATTGGGACAAACAGGTTTGTCATGAATTGATTGCTCTAGAGGTCTGTATTTGGGGCTCCTAGGACTTACTAGGTGACCTTCACTGCTGCCACCATCTTCTCCTCCTGGATCTGGGAAGTAGTTGGGGCACCATCCCTGGAAGTATTTAAAAGATGGGTAGATGTAGTACTTAGAGTTATGTTTTCGTGGTGGTTTTTGTCAGAGTTAGGTTGATGGTTGGACTAGATGATCTGAAATGTCCCTTCCAACCTATGCAATTCCGTGATCTTCTCCACTGTGTGTTTATCTGTCTGAGAGTCGAGGATGGTGCAGCCTCCATGCCTGTCTTCTGCTAGTCCTGATTTTTTAGCCCAACAGAGGTCACTAAAAGTGGGGCATAGCACAGAATCAAAGTTAATATTATCTTAATTCACTGTTTGGAAACAGGTGACTGTCCTGTTCTTGTATCTTTCCACCAGCACTGGTCTCTTTCATGTGCCATGGAGGAAACTGCAGAAAGCCCTGTTGTCATAGTTGCACAATATCCGTAAGTGGATACTAGGGACTAGAGAGTGACTGAGCCAGTTGTTGGATGATGGAAGTGTCACAAAGAAACTGGTGGTGTTTGGGGAAAAAAATGGCTTTGCTTTTAAGAGGCGAGATTAGGGTCATTATAATGATTCTTTTTTTCCCCTTCTGCAAGTGAAGATGAATTCAGGAAAGGTATGAGAGGTATAAGCTGCCTTTTTTTGTGTCAGAAAAGGTTAACAGGAGGAATATTGTGTGCTTTTAAATTTAGAGTTGGACAGACAGGTTGGAAAAAGAGCCAGCTGATTTTAATCTGTATCTGGTCTGAATTTGCATAATCATTGAAAAGGGATTGTAGAACTTTTGTATATAAAGTTAAGGTTGTTTATGTTCAGGATTCCTGGATTTGAGGAGGAAACTTGTCTGAATTAGCACCTTGGCCTTTAAGAAAGGCTTAGGATTCAAAAGCTTAAAAGGAAAAAAAAAAAGGTAAAAAATGCCAAAAGTTGTGTGTTCTGAAATATCCCATATATGGGAACTGATTTAGCAGCTAATACCTTAAATATGCTGATCTGGGTGTAAATTATTGCAAGATATGAGACAACCTATAGCAGTGGAGCTACAAGACTGCCATCTTACCAGAGGGAATGCTCAGGACTGGCATCCTGCCAAAGACTCAAATGTACAGGAATTGCAGACATTTTGTTTGTTCTTCACAGTTTGATCATTCTCAGGAACTTTCCTGTGACACAGAGGGGATATATGCAAAAAGGGCAGCTGTCCAAGTCATACTAATAAGTTATGACGGCAAATCTTATACGGAAGAATATCAATGTCAGTTTTGACTTAAAAATCATATGTCGATGTTTAATAAGCTTCAGGAATATAAAGTCCTGCATAAAAATTAAGTAATTTTATTCATTTAAATTACTTCCTTGTGAAGGAAAAATACATAGCATCCTTCATGCCATACTGGTTTTCTCTTGATTAAAATGACTGCAGACAGCATCCTTCTCATATTGTTTTGAAATTTAGAATACACCTTGCTTTTTGTCAAAGTTACATGTAAATGCGTTTTTCTTTGTACTCAGTTCAGGTGGTGCGTGCAAAAATTTTTGTTTATACCAGTGTGCAACAGGATTCATTGTTGCTGTCAATAAAGCAAATGGTTGCTAGAGAAAGTAGTTGGTTGTTCAAGTTATGAAAGGTGAATTAAGAAGCCTGCTGCTTTAAAAACCTTGTGATAACCATATGTTATGAACCAGTTTCTTAGATGAAAAGTTATTTAAGAGGCAATTATGAAAAATGTATCATAACCTCCTTAATATGTTTGTGTAACAGTACGGAAGACTGAGAGACAACCCACATAGATAGGCGTAGGGCCAAGGTCTGTGTTTTTAGCTGCTGACTGTTTGTTTATAGCTCTTTGGGGCTTCAGAGCCAGCTTTTAAGTGTATTAATTCACTCTGAAGGCTGGGTCCCATGGTAATGTACTGGTTTTACTTGTTTGGTTCCTTATAAGTAACATACTAAAATTTCTTCCTAATGATCATAAGCATATGTACCCTTACTTATATTCATTTCAAATCATTCTGTATCTTTATAGTGTGCTGACTGAATTTTGTGCATCAGAAAAATTGAGCTCTGAATACTTCTCGACTTTTCGACTTCTCCTTTCCCTTTTAATATGAGAAGATTTTTGGCACTTGCATATTATTTTGTGATATGTTACTGACTTCTTTACCATTGAGTTTTTTGTTTCCTACCTAATGCGTTTAAATTGCTAAAGCGTGATTTTTATTTTTTCTTTTAAATCCCAGTATGAAATGAACTAAAATGTAGAGATCCAAGTGATACTTGCCATGTAAAAGTGGTCTGTTAAATTTAAAATTCAAAAATAAATATCAAGAAAAAATTTAAATATGAGAGTTTGGATAAAACTGTCTGGTGACTGAGACTAAATGTCGTGGGATTCCTTCCTCATTGAAAAGTTTTGAGGTACTCTACAGCACAGGCAAAGTTAATGTGAATCTTGGGGGTTTATCTATCTTTAAGGAACAAGAAAAAAAAAAGGTTATGCAGAGCCATGTTTTTCCAACAATACTTGTTCTCTTAGAGATTAATCTTTGATGTAATGATCTTTTAATTTAAATTTTACCTGTTACATGCACGTGATTGATTTAAAGTTTAAAATACGAAACGTCAGAGAGCAGAAAAGGCACACAGTAAGCTGTACTGCTTTATGAGTAAGATCCTTCTTTTCAGCAGTACTCAGAAGATGATCCTCAGATGCAAATTGTTTGCAGTTCTTTGTTTAGTAGGTATTTCAGTAATATTTTATTTCTTTCTCTTTATCCTTAACTTTCAGATCTCTCATACCTTGCAACTAAACGCCAGGATTCTTGATGAAATGATATTTCATTTCTTAATATTCTGAATTAGTAACTGAGTTACAAGAATTGATAAAGTCAGTTTGAATATAAAATCTTGAAAATATTTAGGAATATGGTGGAGCATATTCAATATGTTGTAAGATTATTTTGTGTGTTCTGTAGCTTTTAAACATTTAGATATGAATACTCCTTCTTATTCTTAAAAAAATAATGAAAAAAAGCTCTATTCCTGTCTTTTAATCTCAGATACTCATTATATATTTTTTGGAGGAGTTATTTATTCACCTCACCCTTGGAAAATGGGGAAGACTCCCAAAGAGTAATATAGAAATATTGCTTAGGTATGCAGAGATATGTTTAGGATGGAAGAAGCTCAGCTGGAGCTTGAACTAGCAAAAGGTGTCAAGAATAACAGGATAACCTCCTGTAGGTATGTTACTACCAAGCAGAAGTTCAAGGAAAATGTAAGTCCATTGCTTTATGGCACTGTCAGCTTAGTTATGAATGACACTGAAAAGGCAGAAGCACTTAGTCTGCATGGGAAAGGTCAGCTCCCAAGTCTCTGTGCCAAGAAGCGACAGCAAAGTAAACAGCAAGCCACTGACAGTAAAGGAGAACTGAGTCAAGCTCCATCTGTACTGTCTGGACACATACAGATGAACAGAATCTGATGGGATGCGTCTGAGTTGGTGCACTTCAGAGCCACCAACTATTATATTTGAAAGGTCATAGAAGACCTAAGTGACTGGAAAAGGGCAAACGTTACACCCATCTGCAAAAAGGAAAATTTGGGAAACTGCAGACCAGTCAAGTCTCACCTCAGTCTCCAGGGAAGTTATGGAACAAGTGTTTGTGGGAGTTGTTTCCAGGCACATGAAAGACAAGAAACCTAATTCAGATTTACCAAGGGTAAATTGCGCTTGACCAACGTTATGATTACTGCTTGCTCAGTGGATGAGAGAAGAATTATGGATGATATCTACCTTGACTTTAACAATGCATTTGACACATATTCTCCCCTATCATCCTTGTAGACAATTTGGTAATATACAGTTTGGACATACAGACTGTGAACAGTGGCTCACCTGCCAAGGTCAAGGGATGATAGTAAAACTTTCATGGAATGATGATAAGTAAGGGATGATAAGTAAAAAAAGCTTATAGTAAAACGGTAAGCTGATCACAAGTGAAGTTCCTTGAGGGTCAGTGCTGAGTCTGGTAGTACTACTCGATATCTTTGTAAATGTTCTGATGATAAGATTGAACCCTCACGGAGTTTGCAGATGATTTCAAAGTGGACTGAGAGGTAGGTATGTGGGAAGAAGGAGTCACCATTCATAGAGACCTTGACAGGCTGGAAAATCAGGCCAACAAGAATTGCATGAGGTTTAGCTAAGATAAACATGAAGTCCTGCACCTGGAATGGAATAATCTTAAGTGGTGGAACAGGCTGGGGACTGACTGACTGGCTGGGATATAGCTCTGCTGCAAAGGACCCAGGAGTTCTGGGGGACAGCAAACTTAATGTGAGCTAGCAGTGTACCGTAGCAGTAAAGAAGGCAACCAGTGTCCTGAACTGCATCAGGAAGAGAGCCATCAGCAGATCAAGGCATGTGCTTATTCTGCTCAGCACTTGGTAGGCATCTAATGATGGTTGGAGATTCCTGAGGGGGGAAAGATAATTGATCTTTCTGTGCCCAGTAGATACAGAGAAAAGTACTGGATTTGCAAGGATGTATATACAGTGACAGAAGAGGCAGTGGGCACAAGTTGCTTTAGGAGAACTCCATCCAGATAAGATAAATACTTCCTTGTGAGATTAATTAAGAATTAAACATGGAATGGTTTTCCCAGAGAAGTGGTGAAATTTCCCTTGCCAGCAGTATTGAAGACTTGAAAGGACACTGAATAACTTAATCAAGGGCTGTGCATTTCACAGAAGGTTGGACCAGGTCATCTCCAGAGATTTTTTCCAGTCTAGACTTTGCTGTTATTCTACCAAATTAGATGATAATCTTTTTTGTTACTTTATGAAAGATGGTCCAAAATAGTTAATTAATATTTATGAAGCATTCTATCTGTTCTTAATTGATCAGACTGGACTCATTTTTATTCAAGAATACAATCAGTAATAGCTCTAATGGGTAGAGATTGATGATCTGAGTATTGCGGGTCTGGCTGGGCTGGGAAGTGCAATGGAATTCTTACTGGAATGCACGCATATTTTGTTTGCAAAGCATAAGACGGCTTTTCTTTCACACAGGCAAGAGATTTCAGTAGTGGTTGACTTTGTTTTGTACTGTGATTTGTCAAGTGTATAGCATCACATACAGAAAAATCATTACATGGTGACATTATCATCAAATTTAAATTATGCAGTTGTGGGTTTTTTAAAGGATTTTTAAGAATATTAACTTGAAGTATATATCTGTTGGCAGAATAATATTCATAACTTATTTATTACGGTGCTTTATATATTTAACAAATACTAATTCTATTTAAACAAAGTTTTGTTTGCCTTAGACTTGACACTAAATAAATATATTTGTTTCATGAGGTATTGCAGTTTCTGTTCAAAATTGGGAATTGTCCTGAATAGATTTCAGGATGTAAAGGCTTTATTTCTGAAATCATTGGAAATTTTTTTGTAGAAAAAATTGCTTGCAAATCTGAGTTTGAGCTTAAGTTGACTACAGTGTCCTCAAACATGTATGTGCAGCTCCCTACCTCATAAAAGCTCATTGGGGCTTTGCTAATGATTTCAGCTAAACTTGGATTTCTTGCAGTGGTTTCTCTAGGAGGTGCACGCATCTGCCTTTGAGGAAAGATACTTACATGTACCATAATAGGTGGGGGTTTTGTAGTAGTTGTAAGTTAATCCATAGGGTATGTCAAAGTTGGCCATTTGCCTCAGCATTTTAGTTCAGCATCTGAAGTGTCGGTTTTTCTGTGTGGAGAAAGAAGCATATTAATTCACAATATGCCTGATTACTTTGTGTGGGAATAAGCTGTGGGTACACAGCAGTTCTTAACCTTTTAGTTGGTGAGGTAGTGCGTGTTTTGTGCTTCTGGTTGAAAGCATTGTAAATTTCCGTCATAAATTCTTTAATGTTTTTCATTGGGTTATTAAACATCATAGGTGGTACCTCTGTGCTTTGCAGTTTTCAGTGTTCCCAGTTCTTGCCAACAAGGTATAGAGCAATTGAACAGAGTATGCAAAAGAAAATCTTCTGATCCTCTGGGATGTCACTTCCTTATTGAAATTTTGGTGTGTTGACAGAATTGGTCAATCTATGTTTAGTAAGATCAAAGGGCAGACTCAAAATAACATTGCTATGGTAAGAATTTAATACATTATTGTACCTCAAATGCCTGTGCATGTGTCGCTTCCTTTTCTCAGAGAAAAGGCGCTTTGGGCACCTTTTGAGACTTAGTAGAATAACTTCACTGTTTAATTTTTGTGTGCCAGATTTCTAAAAGACTTATTTTTAAACAAATATTTATTGAGTAAAGTTAAAATTGTAAGTATGATGTATAAACCGTTAGATTTTATGCCTTTTTAGTTTATAGCTTTTGTGGTGTGTTTTGGAAATATGTGTTACAGCATAGTATAGAACAGTACTGTACAAGAAAATTTCTAGGTATTTATGGTATTTGGAAAGTCAGGCTTATACAAAGATGTTGGAACAGATTTTTCAAACACACCACTTAGGTTTTCAACAGTATATAAATTCTGTTTAGAAAGTGTGTGAAAATATCCAAATAAGGCAAGAGGCATGGGGTCAGAGTAATGACTGTAAAACTTGGTTTTGTTTGGTGTGTTCTCTAGGTTAAATAGCCATCCTTGTCGTGTAGAAGTGTAGGTGGAAAAATTCCAGTGAATTACAGCAACACGCCTATCTTGCTGGACTGCCGTTGGCTTTCTCAAATAAACATTTTCTCTGGCACCATTGTGAAATGCAAGTCAGGTGCACGCTGCAAAAACTTTCTAGACTGACAGTGTACGACAGCCAACTATTGAGCAGCCAGATGTTTAAAAACATGCAGAAAGATTTAATTGATTACATCAGGTTTTTTATACTTTTGGGAAGGAAGGTGAAAAATGACTGACCTTTCTATGTTCTTCCAGTATGGGAGGGGGGAAATAAGAAAGTGATGGATGAAAATCAAATAGGTTTTCTTTTGGATTGACAGATCTCAGTGAAAATGTAGGTAGTATATAAAACAGCATGGCATCTTCCTCACAGTAGTTTCAAGGGTTGATCTGCGAATACCAGTTTACATACTTGCTGCTCAGCAGAACTCCAAAAGACTGCTGTTTGTACTCGTATTTTGCAAACAGGACTGTTCATTGGAAGTCTGCAGGAAAGTTCTCTCCTACCGGTTTACTTCATGAATTTGGAAGTGACACTTCTGTGAATTAAGTTGATTGAAGAGGAATTTCTTAACAAGTGGAGAGTACCTGTCTTAATCCTAACGTAGCTGTAGGAGGAAGTGGCTGATGGCACTGTCAATGTAGTCGTTCACTGTTGCACTTCTCTTTTGTCCTATACTAACAGCTAGTAATCTGAAAATGGCACTGCATAATCTTTAAAAGGGAGTTTGTAAAGTGCTGGGAGCAGAGAGCTAAGAACCGGGGAGCATGATCCCTAGAATCACGGTTAGTTTTGACTAGCTTTTGCTACATTTCTGAGCGGATGTGAATCAATTACGGGGACAAAGCATGGAGACGCCAGAAAGCCAAATGCGGAGAAAACAATGATTCATGCTTTAGTACAAACGGGATGGATGTGGGGACATAATTACAGTGTACAATCAAATCTGCAACAGTTTGCCTCAGCTCACTGGTTGCTCAGGTTCCTCCTTTCTTCCCTCTTTCTTCCATCTTTGGGTAGAAGGGCTTAGAGACCCCTGTGTTTGGTGTCGTGTGGAGTCACAGACCCACAGCACAGCTCCCAGAGTCTGTTGGGAGTGGGTGTGGGGAAGCAGATAGGCCAAACCTGTACGCAGAATTCAGCTGTGGCTCATGGGAAAGTTACAGAGGTTAGTTCTGTGAGAGTTTTTGTGGTTTGAAAAGCTTAGCTACTTTGTTGCTCTCAGCAGTTGAGCAAATACTATTTTCAGATACTTTAAAGTAGTAAACTTGGGGTGAGAGAGGGATCTTTGATTTCAGTAGCTGAGAGAGCAGAAGTCTCTGGTTGAACCTGAGCTCTCCTTCATGGCTGCCTTCAGAAAGATAACCTTTCCTACTTCTGACTTGAGAACAGATTTCGAAGAAATATGTGAATAGTTCTCTGCTATATAGGTCAAGGAATTCTTCAAGAATTCTTTGATCAGTGATTGAATCTTATAACAGGAACAAAAATATTAAGTTGGTGGCACTTCCATCTCCTGTGAGCCAGAGGATGTCAAGGTGCGTGTTGTGTTGGAGTGCAGCAAATGGTTTCTGCCTAAAAGTCTTCTTTCTGAAAAAGCTTCAGTTACTATTATTATGCTTTGGAGGGATAAAATAGGAAAGGGTTGGGAAAAGAACTTTTTCCCTTTCCTTGGCGGTTATGAGGGAGAAATATTTAAAAAGGAAAATGTAAGATTACAGAAATTGGTTAGGGCGCTAAGATTGGCTAGAAATTTTTTACAGTACTTGAAATCATTAGTTTTAAATTGGCAGCTACCTTTTAATCCATTCTTACAAAAGTTTTTGTTGAAAATTTAATAGATTTCTGTAAATATCTTCAAGGAAATGCATATTCTAAATGAAGGAAGAAGTCTGCAATTTGTCTATTTTTTGTTTGTAGAAGGGTTGGGTTTTTTTTGGGTTGAGTCCATTTTTCAATGAGTCATTTTAATTGATATCAGAGAAGTGATATATTTGCATTTGCAAGTTTGCTGATATAACTTTTAAAGCAGGTTTTCTCATAAAGTTTTATAAAGCTCATTTTAGCTACAGAATCCTATACACAAATGGTCTTGTGATAATTGCTTGCAGTTTTATATGATTCAGAGTTCTATTCAGATTTGTGGATGCAAATTTTTTTTGCTTTTCAGGTTCCTGGCAAGATTTCTGTATGTATTGATTGTGAATTACAAAGGCAGCAATTGTAATTTTGCTGTAGTGCAGACTTGAGCACAGTAATTCCTGTTTTATACTGCCTGCTCAACAGGCCTGTCATACTGTCTTCAGTTGGGGCATATCCTAGAAGGTTGTTTGGAAGCTTTTGGTAAGGCATCTGATAGGGTAAATTAAACTTGACATTATTTAGCAGGAAACATGCAAATGCAGTCAGGACTGATGCTTCATTGTTTTTATATTGACATGCATAGAAGGAGAAGAAAAGTCTTAGTGAAATGAGGAGCTTTGCTCAGGTGGAAGTAGGAGAGATGTAGAACTGCTTTATTGGGCACGTTACCTTAAAACAGCAGCTGGATATCTATCAGAAAATGTTGTATTGAGATACGGATTTTCACAGAGCTGGGCTAAAGTTGTGTATTTCAACTAATGCTGTCAACAAAAGTATATCTAAAATTATGTTTGATGAAGAGGGTCAAGATGGTCTAGCAGTCTAGCATGACTTAAGTCCAGAAAGGCAAAATGGGGAGCCTATGACCGCTTAATTTTAAATTCAGAGTTACAATTTTGACTTAATCTGAGTCCAGTGCATTTTCCTGAGTGAATAGCGTTTTGACTCTCAGGACCAAGAAACATAAAACTGTTTTTTGCATTGGTTATTTGCCTTGTTTAGCCTTTTCAGACATATGCCAAGAGACTAACTTAATAGGTTAATTTTTACCAAATGGAAAAAATACACACAAAGTTGCAGTAGGAATGTTGCACTTCTTTGGAGAATAAATATGTATGTGCAGATTTTGTCTTTTTTGTGTATTCTTCCTCTATAAGTAAGATGGACTTCCTGTCTTACTCTGTATTTAGCTATTGTTATTACTCTCTGTTTCTCTCTTTACACATTCATGAGAGAAAATGTTAGGTTTGCATATCAGTGAATTTTTAAAAACACATTTTTGTAACCATCTCTCATATAGTATGCTTCTAAAACAGAATTATTTTCATATATTATTGAAAAAATAGATTAAAAATTTCAAGTTTTAGCATTGTTTCGAAGAAAGAAAAATATGGTATGTAACTTATTCAAAAATACATTTCAGTGAAGTGAGTTGAAAAATGGTATTAGGTCCACTAATTTTTTAGGTCCAATTATTTTTTTGAGACAAATATAGTCTGTTAATCATAGAATCATAGAATTGTTTTGGTTGGAAGAGACCTCTAAGATCATCAAGTCCAACACTTAACCTAGCACTGTCAAGTCTACCACTAAACCATGTCTCTCAGCACCATGTCTACGCATCTTTTAATTACCTCCAGGGACAGCAACTCCACCACTTCCCTGGGCAGCCTGTTCCAATGCTCGACAACCCTTTCAGTGAACGTGCGCCCTAGGTATTTTAGATCTACCAATAAAAGAATAAATAGAGAACAATATGAAAAGCACATACTTACCAGACTTTGTGACACAGTTGGGAAACAAAAGTAAATGTCAGATGATTATTAGCATAAATGCTATTGTTCATGAAATATTTTAATATAGAAGAAGAAATGTCGCTGGGAAGAATACACTTAGCGAAAATCTTGTGTTGGGTGATTTGATGGGTTTTTGTTGGTGTTTTGGGTTTTTTCCTTGAAAAACAGTCCATGTTTTCCTTGAAATCTGTGGAACTTAAATCTGTAGAAATCCGTAGACTTAAATTTTTTTGGGGGATACAGGAATATTTTACTTTTGAAAATGTATTTACAGTACTATATATTCCTTGTTAACATGTTTGTGAAATGTCACTTACAGGTGCAGACCTTAAAGAAAGAGCAAAAATGCACTCAAGTGAAGTTAGTTCGTTTGTCTCAAAAGCAAGAGCGACTATTAATGAAATGGGTATGTAACCTCTCCCTTGAACAGTGTTATTTTAACTTAACCTGAGAAGGATTAGGTCAGAGGAATGGCATAAATGTGCATGGTTAAATGTTGACAGGTAGTAGGATATCCACTACTATTTATATTCATATATATGAATCATGGTGCATTGCTTCTTCAAAAATGTTCCTAATCGAGTTGGACTTTTTTTTTTTTTAGAATACTAGAAGAAGCTAAATTCTAACTGAAATAAAGGTGATTTGCCCTGCTCTTTTCATAAAGAATAGATTATACTGTGACATCCAATTTAATTTTTATTACTGCATTCTTGTGGTTGGTATAGTTAATACAGTCTTTAGTACATTTTAGGAACAAGTTAAACATCAACTGTTGGTAGAAAGTTAGCTACTAAGGCCTTTAAAATTTTAATATGTGCTTGTTCTGTTGTAGTAAAACCTGATAATAGCTTGGGATTTTAATTGACTTTTACCAGTTTAAGGATGGTAATTTCTCTCTAAATTTTACATCCTGAATTTTCATCAAATATTTACATCTCTGCTGATTGGTTTTAATATATTTTTTTTTCAACAGGGCATTACTGGTATGTTTCTCAGAGAATGCTTTTAGATGTGTTTCCTTGATAACATTGGGTCAGATCTTGGTTTGGCAGAATGTTATGAATGGAAACCAGTATGTTTTTGCAGGTAAATGGCAGACTACTGAACAATGAGTCTTTGATTAGGTACTTCATGGAGATACTTATGTCCTTGAATTAACATCTTGTCTTTGAAGTAAAGCAGATCCTCAAGGCTCTTTAAATAAATAAAATCAGTAAAATATCTAGAAGTGAATAGACCATTAATTTCGTGCAGCTGGTACTGTATTTCGTGCTGGTGTTTGTCTTTTAATTGGACTAGGGAGCAAAAGGCAACAAGGTGTTCTATTTAGTTACTTTGTAAGATTTTTGGGAGGCTTCCTTAGCTCTCAGTAATAGTTCTTCAGCTTTTCTTAGACTGAAGTTACTGGAAATACTTTCTGAGCTGCTGTTAACATTTAAATAGAGGCAACTGGTTTTAAGATTTTCCTATAAGCAGGAAATATATATTTTTAATTATTTTTATTTTTTTAAGTGAGAAATTTCCTAAAATCTAAAGAAGTATTTAGATTTGGCATTCTGCAGTGATTTGATGCTTTGTTTTGCTTCAGAATTGAAAAGACTCTAAGACAGATGTTTGATTGTCTTCAGCTTCACTAAGGTTCCTGTGAGATTGTTTAACTACTGAATATGTAAGCAAATTTTCAGTGTTATCTGAAAGGTTTACAGTGGATCATTATGCTAACAGTGAATTACTTGAAGTTGTGGAAACCAGTATGAGTGTTTTCATTGTCCGATCTCTAGTCTCTTTCTCAAGAAAGAAGCATGACATTGTGCGTAGGTGGAATTAATATTTGAGAATGTAGGTCACCGAAGTACCTAGATAGAAAGGTTTGTGAAGGGATGTAGTAACAGCCATTAGACATACTGCAGGTTGGAAAAGAGAAAGAATTTGACCATAGCCCTTGCTCGATATTGTAACAAAACTTCTGCTTATGTTGGCTGAGCATCTCTTTTTTTCCCCTCCCTCTTTCCCTTTCTCCCTCCTTCCCTCCCTCCTGCCATTTTGCCATTTCTGCTTTAAAACACTAAACAAAGCAGTCAGTAGAAGTTTCTTTAAAGGGTACATCATATTTGACCATTTTGCAGTTCATGTTGTAAAGGCTTTTTTACAGAATTAGAGAAGAATATTGAGCTATTGCTTTTAATGTTATTGGTCAACTTTCGTATCATGTATGTTTGAACATACATAAAGTAGTTTTTATTTTTTAGTCGCATGATGTAGTCCCAGTATGTACATAATTGAGGCATTGTTGGTTTTGAACACATTGTGACAACAGTAGATGTATTTATAGGATACATCTAACATTTTTCTGAAGGGTCTTTGCAGAGCAATTTAAAATGTGGTTCCCTGCATCAGGAACAGGTAGAGAATATAAAAAAGTGGATTTTATAAACGAGATTAGATTAGATGGGTGCAGCAGGCATCATGTTGCACGAGACCTTTATGAATAGAAGTGAACACTAATTTTGTAGCAAGTCAGAGGTTCTCAGTTCTTCTTTTTTCCTTCTGAAGAAGTGATCTGGCATTACAGAACACAATTTTTGCAGAACTAGTGGGACATTGTATTTACATTTGATTACTGCAATGAATCTATATATTGAAAATAATAATATTTTTCCTGCCCAGCAACAACCAGAATGTTATGAGATGGTTAAAGAGGGGAAATGATTTTCAAATTATTATTTGCCACTGCAAAATGCTGTATAGCCAGGGAACAATGTTTCCAATCTCCCATTTTGTTCTTTTTCTATCCAAGTTTAATGCTGTAATCTCATTTAAAATGTGTTCTACTTTTTCCTTTTCACAAATAGGTCATGTTTTGATAATTGTGTTTGTGTTCAGATGTGTGACCTAGTAAGGAGATGCTTCTTTTTAACAATATTTTCAGAAAGAAACCATTAAGATGTCTTTGTAGACAAAATACACAAAAGGTTAATTACATCTTGAACAACTGGATAAACCTAGCTTTTTAGAATTGACATGCTTTGGCTTTCCTTAGTGCCTGTCAATTTCATTACATTTAAAATCCGTACGCTAGTGGTTTTGTAAAAAGCTGTAGTATCATTTTGGAATACAGCTACAGAAGAGAATTTTCTGGAAATTAAAAGCATACTGCACTTGTTTTTATGGGATTAATTTATAACTTCGTGCTAAATTTGGGTGAAGTATTAAGAGTGCAGTAAATATCACTTGGTATAAAAATAAGCACTTAAATAAAAGAGCTGAAAAAATTGTACAGAGCCATTAGTTGCAGTTCTTAGACCTTTAAGTTGAAGGGCGGAAAAAATCAAAACACCCTCTATTTTTAGCAGTGGTTGCTTTTGCTAAAATTATACCAGAATTGCGTTGTGGTGGTTTTTTTTCTTTTTTTTTAATAGTAGGAATTGTAAGACTCCTTGTCCATTACTATATTCTGCCTTCAGGCTTTTTGTTACTGATGTAAGGCTGCCTTTACCCTCAAAAAAATAGAAGAGAAAAGCATTAGTAGATCTCTTGCAACCATACATAACAAAACAGGCCTGAATAAATGAAAAGAAATGTTACTGACTCCCAGAAATCTTGTTTTTTGATGCTTTGGGGGGAAAAAAAAAGCCATCATTGTGGGTCAGATCTTCCTCATATATTTTATGGTGTGACTTCCATTAAGTCCCTGTTGTTCTTAACACGGGCTGGGGGTCTGGGCTGTGATATTACCATTGGATGTACATTATCTGTTGGGATTTCAGTTGCAAAACAAACTGAGGCTACATATGGAGCTGAGTGCAATAACCACCCTTCTCCAGAAAAACACCGTGTTTAACAGAAAGAAAAAATGAAGGTGCAGAAAGAATTTGAACTGAGTGAATACTTGTAGTTACTCAGAGTGATGTTTGGTGCCAAGTGAGAAACACCATTGATTAGCAAAGCTCTTCCAAAGAGTATAGGCATAAGTACCTAAATCCCACAAATGGGGATAAAGAAGTGGAGACTGACTTTCTTGGTTACTTTTTTAAAAACAAAGTTAAAGTGTAGTCAGGCTTGATTTTTATGTCACATTTAGATGCAAAACACCTTACTCATGGCCTGATGGAACCTGTATCTGAACTAAGCTAAAGTAGAAATTTTTAATAAAATACTAATTTTACTTGTTTTCCTTTAGACATCGTCCATTCTAACAACCTTGTAGTGCTTTGTTTAAGACATCTGATTAGTTTTGATGCATAAGTTGTGATATAACTTTAATAAGTGGTGATATTTAGTAACTTTTTTTAGACATAATTTTTGCAGGTGTGATTAGTTTTGACGTAGTCCAATTTAAATTAGATCATCCCGAATGAAGGCACCTTGTGGTCAGTTGCTTGGATTTCTTTTTTTCATTGAATGCTTTTTATTTTATTCAAAGCAGATACAACTTTATATTTACAGATACATTTTGTTTCCTCCTTAGCAATTTTTCTGTTCTTCTGGCTTCTCTCAGTCATCACCAAACTTTTAATTTACCTAAAAAAGTGGTCTTGTTCATCCTTCAGGAGAACATTCACTTCTCCAAAAAGTTTATTTTTTGACTATTGAAGATCACACATCCTTGGAAATTCTTAGGTTGTGCCGCATTATATGCTACAGTTTAGTTCTGGACGTAAGCTCTCTGAACTTCATCTCAGAGGCCCCAAGAGTGGGACTGGAATTACAAAAGTTCCAATTGATTTATAGTTTGCTAACTGCCACCCTACCTTCCCATTGTGAAGTATCAAAAATAGGCAACAATGATCATTGAAGGGGTCAGTGCAGTGCCTTATTTTACTATTTGAGTTTCTGGGTCTTCTGTGGAGCTTTGGTTAACACTAAAAATCCTGGTTTAGTAATGAACACTCCAGACGTGGTTACTACTCAGAGAGGTGACTGCTTATTTAACATTGACCAAATCCATCTGTTTGCTGGGGGTAAATCTGTGCAGCAAAGATGGAGTGCTCTAGTTCGGAAATCCAGTGAGAGGAACTGTGTGTTACTCTTTTAGCGAAGAGCAGATACAGGCTATAACTTGAAAAAGCTTTCACTGGGAAGCTGAATGAAATATCATAGGTAGCTATTAAATTTGAAAAAGGACAAATTTACAGCTAGCTGTGCTGTGCTTAGCAGCCATCATGTATCCCTTCGTTGCTGACAGTGAGGGAGATTTTGGCACAGTATTTCCGTTACTGTCTTCTGTTGTTGCCTGTTCAGATAAGCGTAGAGCATACCTAATACAGTCCAAGACTGCTAGCGTTCTGAACGTTTTGCTGAGCTCTTGGTTGTTTTGCAGTATTAGATTTACTGCTTCTCTTCACATTGAATTAATTTTAGATACCCTTTGACTAAGTATTGTCTGTTTCCTAAATAGACAGTACTGTCCTTGCAGAGCTGAAATTATGGGCTTTGTCAAATTGCATTGGTTTGTTTTTAATTAAAAAACACAATGCTAATCTCTGTACCATTATAGAGGCAATGAATGCAACATTAAACTTCTCTACCAAGATGTTTATTAGCTATTTCTATGACAGCATTGCTTCCACAATTGCTAATACATTTTTTTCCCCATAATAATAACTTTCTAAAAACTGTTACAAAAAAGATACAGGCATGGAGGACCTGAATATTAGGATGAGCTGATTTTCCTTCGTTATAGGTCTGAAGATCAGGGAAGAAGATGGCTTTGCGTTGTTGATTCATTGTCTTGATCCCTGGCACTGCTGTATAGCCTTGACAAAAATTAACATAGCCTCAGCTGTCATGTAGTTTTCCTACTGTTAGTAATTCCAAATGCTGTTCTGTGAGGAAGAGTCTGTGCTCTGGATATGGCTCTTTAGTTTTCCTCCCTCAAAAAGTAACTGTACCAAAAGACGGGTGATACTTGCTCAAATGCTTTATTGTGAGCAGCATAGCCAGTTTGCACATTGACTGTTAAAAACAGGCTTCCAAGTATGACTTGCTGTCCAAGACTTCTGTTCCCTTTCTAGGGAGCCACATTGTGTATGTTTGATGCGTTGGGAAATGCTACCCTTTCCTCGCACTGTTCAGGTTTGAAATTGCATGTTTCTATCCCTGAATGAGAAGGAATAGTTTGTTAGCTCTTTTGCTTTGCCTGTCTCAGCCTCTGGCTCTGTTCCTAGAACCAGTTGGTATTCAAAGGGCAACAACTCCTGGCATGGTACTGAAAGTATTATGCTGCTCTTCTATCGAAGAAATCCTGAGCTCATTGCTTGGGCCCAGCAATAGGCCTTGACTTCAGAATAACATGTTCAAGTCTTGTATTGAACACGGCTTTTGCCTAGGTATGTGTTGCTTTAATGATATTACCAAGCTAGTTTATTTAAAAAAATAATTTATGCTTGCTGTGAGACATTGGGGCGTGTTTCCTCTGTAGTGTTCAGTGAATGAATTGACTGAAACTATTACTCAATACATTAACCTAATTTAGAAATAAAGATATTTTAGCACTAGGCTGCAGAATGTAAGTATATGGAATACTACTGAAAATAGATACAGGAGAAAAATTCTAGAAATGTTCAGCTAAAAGGTCACAGTCCGTGGGATTTTGTGTTGTGTCAAACAAGAATGCTACTGTTACTAGAGTATGTGTTATCTTCATACTGTAAATCAAACAAGATGACAATAAAAAGGTGAAAAACGTGTCCCATTGGACATTATAGTTGTGCTGTTGTTTAAATTTTATTTTATGTGCTCTTTAAGAAAGAAAAAAACTTGCACAGAAGTAGAATGTAAAGGTGTGACTGAAATAATTTACCTTTGGCATTGACTTCTTGTTTTGTAAATTCAGTGCTTGAATACGTGCTATTCTATTTGTATGAGTAGTAAGTTCTTAAATGTACTTAGTAAGGATAAGAAATATAAGAAATTATTTTAATTTTTCATTTATATTATCAAGAATGTAAAACACACTGTCCCTATTAACTGTCAATAATAAAGTACAAAATAGAAAATTTTAAAATTAAGAACAAAATATTTCTATATTAAGTATTTCTTTGTCAATTCAAGAATATTTTTTCCAGGTCATTTATAAGAGTGAGGAAATCAGGAAATTAATGGGATTGAGGGAGATGTCTTAAGAAAACCCTTTAGCTACTATCATAATAAAGGGAAGATAAACTTTACTAATATCTTTGGCTTAATGATCAACTGTAAGCAATGTGTAGTAACCATTTTGATTAAAAAGCAAAATTTCTTTACAACTACTAAAAATATATTTTTTTAAGCAGCTCTTTCTTGCTATTGATTGTCTGCCTGAACTTTGAAGGTATTAAAGCGAAGATAATAATGTTCAAATAAATCTATCAACATTAACAGTCTATTAAGCTTCTTATCTGAAGCACAGGAATTAGAGGGTAGCTAAAAGCGTTTCACAATCGTAACCAGCAAGTGGATGGAAAAGAATTGCGTGTATCCAAAACCACAAGTAGACCTTTGAGACTTAACAGTGTGGTCATGTTTTTGCAGATGGAGATATTTTTAAAACATATGTAAATACAGAAGTTACTTTGAGTAACCACTTTTTCATTCTTTTTGCAATTATGACAGGTAAAGCTTTGTAGCATTTCATTACTTGCCTTGCACAAAAATGGTTTGACCAATCTTCTTTGCCTCCAAGTTCATATAGGAAGATTTGACAGTCTCTCTTAGCTGCTTTCATACATTGCTACATACATTGGTTGGTTTTCATAGTATTATAGAATGGATGGAGGTGCTTGTTGAAGTATTTAGTTTCTGTTAGCTGTTTTCCCCACAGAAAGGCCTTTTTTGATGGCAGTGCTTGCTATTGAACATGCAAGCAAACTGTTGCAGTCACTGAGTTGATAACAGATTTTACAAGGCAAGGTGAATGCCTGAAACGCAACTGACATTGCTGTCCAAGTGCAAAGCTCGTGTGCCATCTTAATGTTATTATTGTTCTCCAGGAAAAGATCCCAAGAGATGAAATCAAGATATGATATTGTGTTGCAGTTATTTTTCTTGATTTCCTATGACATAAATTAACTTATGTGAAACTGTAATTTTGTGATTAAAATGTTCTTAATGTAAAGAATATTTCAGTTATCGTAATTGTCCAGTGACTGCCTCAACTTGCTGTTCAAGGTGCATAGTTTATGGCCTTTTATTTTTTGAAGGGAAAAATTGGAATTTTATGCTCAAGAGCAACATCACCAAGAGAGATCAAAAATCTGGATAGCAAACAGGTGGAAGAGAAGTCTGTTCCCAGTTACAAGACATGAATATGTAGGTATAAACTTAGTTGTTTTAAAATCAAATTAAAAATCCTTTCCCAGTTATTACAGCAAGTTAGTATGCATTTTTAAATAATCACTAATGCTGATTCAAAATTCCAATTTAGATCTGTGGCCTTTTGAAAACTCTTTCCTACCTTGTAACTAGAAAACTTGCGGATTTCGAGTTAGTAAAGAAACTCTGTAAAGTAACAGATCTCAAACTTTTCTTTCAATGTTGTTGGTGTGGGAATCAGCCTGTAGGCTTGCAGTGTTACGCATTTTTAAGCTATTATTAGTTGAAATATTCACTAAAGAGAAACTGGATGTAAATAAGTACATTGTTATGTGACTTATGTTTCTTCTTTCTTGCTTTCCTAACTGTTGACCCACCAATTATGCAATCTGCAAATACATTTTTACTTGTGTTTAGACATTTTTGGGGCATGTGACCATTCTTTTTATGAATTCGAAGGCTCCATTATCGTTACTATTTTAAAATAAATGTACAAAGAAACAGAGAGGGAGCTTTCTTATCTGTAAATTAAAATTTGGCATTTGGAAGGTGCTGGAACAACTAATCCTGCAAACTACTTCCAGGCACACAAAGGACAAGAAAGTCATCAATTGTAGTCACCATGGATTCACAAAAGGGAAATCATGCTTAACAAGCGTTATAACCTATGAAGAAATGACTGCTTTGGTAGATGAGGAAAGAGCAGTGGATATTGTTTACCTTGACTTCAGTAAGGCTTTTGACACTGTCTCTTATAAGATTCTCACAGAGTAACTGATGAGCATGGACTGAATGAGCAACCAGTGGAGTGGATTAAAAATTGGCTGAAGAGATGGGTCCAGAGGCTGGCTGTCAGCAGCATGAAGTCTGCTTGGAGGCCACTAGCCAGAGGTGTGCACACCACGGACCAATACTGGGTTCAGTCCTCCTCAACATGATTAATGATCTGGATGATGGGACAGAGCGTACCCTCAGCAAGTTTGCTGATGATATAAAAGCAGAAGGAGTGGCTGATGCACCTGAGGGTTGTCTCATCATTCAGAAGGATCTCAGCAACCCGGAGAAATAGGCCGACAGGAACCTCGTTAAGTTCAACAAAGGAAAGTGCAAAGTCTTGTATGTGGGGAGAAACAATCCCATGCATTAGTACATGCTGAGGGCTAAAGATCTGGAAAGCAGCTTTGCAGAAAAGGCCCTCCGGGTCCTGGTGGACACCAAGTTGAGCATGAGACATTACTGTACCCTTGTAGCAAAGAAGGCTAACGGTATCCTTGACTGACTGCCTTAGGAGTGTTGCCAGTAGGTAGAGGGAGGTGATCCTTCCCTTCTCCTCAGCACTGGTGAGGCCACTGCTGGAGTGCTGTGCCCAGTTCTGGGCTCCCCAGTATGAGAGAGATGGACCTTCTGGAGAGTCCAGTGAAGGGCCATGAAGATGATGAATCTTCATTTTCCATGTGCCTTAGCAGAGTTTCCAGGAGGATCTGCTCCATGATCTAGCTGGGCACAAAGGTGAGACTGACCAGCGTCTAGTTCCCTGGGTCTTCCTTTTTTCCCTTTTTAAAAATGGGTATTATGTTTCCTCTTTTCCAGGTAGTGGGAACTGCTACGACTTCTCAAATATGATTGATAGTGGCTTAGCAACATCATCTGCCAGTTCCCTCAGGACCCTCATCAGGTCCCAGGTCCCATGGATTTGTGCAACTTTAGGTTCCTCAGATGTTCTTGTCCTGCAGTGGATGGTTCCTCATTCTCCCAGTCCCTGTCTCTGCCTTCTGTGGCTTGGGTGATGTCACAAGAGCACTTGCTGGTAAAGACTGGGGCAGAAAAGTCATTCAGTACCTCAGGCTTCTCCATAACCTGGGTATCCAGGTCTCCTATTTCCTTCCCGCAAGGGCCCACATTTTCCCTAGTCTTCATCACTGACATACCTGCAGAGAGTTTTCTTGTTGCCCTTGACATCCCTGGCCAGATTTAACTCTATCTGGGCTTTTGCTTTCTTCCTTCCTTCTTCCTTTCTTCTTCCCCAGTATCTGCAGAAAGTAGATTTTTCCTAGTTGATCAGACTGTTTTATTGTCTGTCAATAGTGAGAAAATGGGGTTGTGCAAGAATAGAAAAAGGCTGGTTGATAGTTACTAAGAAGGTATGAAGTGTAATTCAGTTTCCTCTCAGATATTATCTTACGTATCTATAATTTTGTAAGAACTTTTTTAATGAATTAGTCAGAGGACTAAATAGTCACATACAATTCAGGTCAATAGAATCCGGGCAACTTCTACTTTCTATTTGGTGCATGTCAGTGTCTGCAATGTATGAATCACCTGTGTGGGCTTTGTGACACACATCTGAGAAACTATTTCTTGGTCAAATCCTGTTGCCTGTATTCATAATCTCATCTTTTGTTCATCATCATCGCTCATCTCTAAGCAGAAAGGAAATCCCTTGTTAGTCACCAGCAGTGGACATCATGTGGAAAGTCACTTATAGGTGAAATAACAATTACCTGCTTCAAAATAGTTGTGATTCTTTGGGATTGCTTCCTGCATGTTACATGTGTTTTTATGTGCTTAAATGCAAAGTCCTCCTGCTGAACATTCTGTACTAGTCAGATGGACATAATCATGGGAGAGTTTAACTTACCCTACTCTTTACGTCTTTCAGTAATGGTGTGTCACAGGAATGCAGGAGGCATCACAAGACTATAAGAAGCTGTTGGTCAGCCTAATCTGAAACTACGTAAAATATATATTTACCAGGAATGCATTTCTGAAATTGAGCTGAAGATCCACAGTTACTACAGAGTAGGAAGCAGGCTCACTTCTTTATATTGCTGTATATCATCTTCTCTAACCTTTGTTTGAGCTTTTTATGATTTATTGGACTTAACTAGCTGTCTCGTGTTATTATGTTTAGTTTCTCTTACTGAAGTTTTTTGGATGTTAATAATTTCTTAGTTCTTCAGTTTACCTGTTGGTCACTCCACCTGTATCGTGTCTTGAATGGCTAATAAACATCCTTTTATACAGGTTGTATCACCTTCTGTTTTAACAGATTATTCCTCAAATAATACATAAAAATTATTTTGATCTGTTTGTTCATGTTTGTCTCCTCTTCAGCTAGTCCAAACTTCATTTCTACTCTTGTCATCTCAAATACAGAAGTGTGGTGTTGTCTTGTATCTGGCTCTGTTGCTGATTTAGGACTAATATGTACTGAAATGGGTTGTTCTTTTTCTTTTCTGTACTTAGAACCTTCATTTTCTGTGATATTAAGCATTGTTGCTATATTAGGACACGAGTATCAGCTTTTGCGTGGGACACCTGTTTTATATGCAAAATGGAAGTGTATATATAGAATATGCAGTGTATTTTACAATACAATAGATGTGTGAAGTAATCCTTTATGAATTCATTCTATGAACTGGCTTATTTTTAGTGTCCTTCATATTCCCCAGTTTGCTCTACTACAGTACTTCCGTGCAATTCTCTGATTGCAGTTTAATGCTGCTTATTATTTAATCTCTTTTTAACTACTTCTAAGAACTTTAACCTGTGTATATACATGGTCTACTCTTGTTTGTGTGTTGTACACTCTAATTTAGTTTAATTGCTTTGTTTCTTTGATATATATTTCTAATTCCTGTTGTGTACTTTACTGTGGAGCTCATGATCGCACATTGATAAACCTGTATCAAATACAGAATCTAGCACTAATGATTAGTAGTACAACAATGGCCTGAAATTTTTATGTGTTATTTATTTATGTAGAATCATTGTGAAGGTTGACTTGTCTATTTACGTATTGTTCTTAAAATTTGAGTACATACAACACAGTGAAGTCTACAGGGCAGGATTTGTCAAACATCATCTTTGTTTTTGTTAGGAGCTTAACAGTTTTGGCAGTTGTGTATTAAATTTGTGCAGATAAACATGAACAAATGCCTCTTGTGCTGCAAAATATGAATATTCCAAGAAGCTTTACCCTTGGTAATAAGTTCTAGTGACTTAGAAACTCAGTTTACAATCCAGAGGAATTGTTAATTTATTTCTGTATTGCTTTTTCTGATGCTTCAAAAGAATGTGTTAAAAGGATTAATTTTCTTTTGATATGTGTGCACATAACTATTGTAAAAAAAAATTGTATTTTGCCTTTCATTCATGGTCAACTTCCACATCAGGTTATCCATTAAAATTAGTATCCTTGGGAAGTGGTGATTCTGACATATGGTATCAAATTGTTTTTTCTCCTTTTTGAATTATGAATTTTACTATTTCTTGATAGGAATCCTGCCTGTAATTCTTGAAACCAAGCTATTTTATAATATTCTTTCCGTAAGTTTCATTTCTGGGTGCGATAGCCTACTTGAATTGTACCATAGCTATATCTGGAAGTTACTTACCATATTGAAATAGTCTGCCTTGGAGTAGAGTCATAGAATCATAGAATGGTTTGGGTTGGAAGGCACCTTAAAGATCATCTAGTTGCAACCCCCCCGCCCTGGGCAGGGACACCTCCCACTAGACCAGGTTGCTCAAAGCCCCATCCAGCCTGGTCTTGAACACTTCCAGGGATGGGGCATCCACAACTTCTCTTGGCAACCTGTTCCAGTGTCTCACCACCCTCAGAATAAAGACTTTTTTCCTAATATCTGATGTAAATCTCCCCTCTTTCAGTTTAAAACCATTACCCTTTGACCTATCACTCTACTCCCTGATGAAGAGTCCCTCCCGATCTTTCCTGTAGGCCCCCTTTCGGTACTGGAAGGCTGCTATAAGGTCTCCCTGGAGCCTTCTCATCTCCAGGCTGAACAACTCCAACTCTCTCAGCCTGTCTTCATAGGAGTGTTGCTCCAGCCCTCTGATCATCTTTGTGGTCCTCCTCTGGACTCACACCAACAGATCCATGTCCTTCTTATGTAGGGGACCCCAGAGCTGGATGCAGTACTCCAGGTGAGGTCTCACCAGAGCAGAGTAAAGGGGCAGAATCATGTCCCTCAACCTGCTCGCCACGCTTCTTTTGATGCAGCCCAGGATGTGGTTGGCTTTCTGGGCTGTGAGTGTAAGTTGCTGGGTCATGTTGAGCTTCTCATCCACCAACACCTTCAAGTCGTTCTCCTCAGGGCTCCTCTCAGTCCATTGTCTGCCCAGCCTGTATTTGTGCTTGGGATTGCCCCGACCCACATGCAGGACCTTGCACTTGGCCTTGTTGAACTTCCTGAGGTTTACATGGGCCCAACTCCCAAGTCTGTCCAGGTCCCTCTGGATGGCATCCCTTCCCACCAGCATTTCAGCTGCACCACGCTGTACTGTGAGTACTGCAAAAGTTGTCTAAATAGTGCTCCAGATACTGTTTCCTAGACTCTGAGAAATGGAACATACATGCAGGCAGTAACTGCTGAAAACTACAGTATTAATGACTATACTTTCATATTCAGGCAAATTATTTTTGATTTACCTATGGCAAAGGCAGGTAGATTCCTTTTAGAGAAATGTTAGCTGTATCAGCCTTGAACTTGGATTGCAAGACTGTTTGTCAAATTGGTTATGGTGATGGTTATGAGGGTTATGAGTTTTGGTCAGCAACCTGGCCATGCTGGAAATGAGAGTTGCATCCTTTTCTTGCCTTCCTATGTAACTGAAAAAATAAATAGAGAAAGAACAGATTTTACTCCTATTCCTCGGTCTGCTGTGCCTTCTTTGGTAGATGGCGAATACGATGGATACCTTGTCTCTTCTAAGTGACTCCAAGTGCTTGATGTTGCGACAGTAATCAGTAGTCTCTTTTGGTGTTAGAATTGATTCAGATAATCGCTTTTAATCATGATCTAAACCAGCAACCAAGGGACTTTGATTTAAAGCATGTTATAGTCTTGAAAAGCATTGGTAAATTTTTGTTCTTTTCTTAAAGACAATTGTATTTTCATTATTTGTTAACCATAAAAGGATGTTGATTTGTGGCTAAAAATAGCCTTTTGTTTAATTTGATACTTTGTTAGCCCGTGGGTGACTACCTCTTTGTATACGGATTTATTCATGCTACTATACATTAATTGATCTTTTTAAAATAATGAAGTTATCTGAAGTGTATCTGTCAGAAAGGAAAGAGGTAAGCTAGGCAGCACAACTTCTGGAACAGTTTACAGCAATTTAGGACTAAATAGTTCACTAAAGAAAGGAAGTATTACTTGTAATTAATACATTAAATTAATAATTTTTAGTCACATTACCCGTCCAGATTTTAGAGGGAGAGAACCTCCTTTTCACACCTCATTTTCATTTATATTTTGGCAGCAGTTTTTTTTTTTTTATTTTTCAATTTCCAACTAAGACTGGACAAACTGGTCATTGAATTCAAGTAGCTGAAACATTAAAGCAAAGAAAATACTTTTTTAGTGTCTGCAGACAAAACTATCGCTGTCAAGAGCTGGTTTAACCTTTCAACAAGCTGTACACAAAAGTGTTCAGCTAATGAATTGCTTTTGACTATCTTTGGAACTTTAGTAGCAAAAATGTACCACTTAGATATTGTTTGAGTATAGCTTAAAATTATTGATAGCTTGTGGTAAATGTTATGTTAAATATAATTAAAGCTGTAATACACAAGTTTATATCTCAAGTAAAAAATACATTTTTCATCAAACTTCTTCGAGTTTGTGCTGAAGACTCGTTTGAGTTGAGGAGTAGTACTTTAAGCTGAATTTTTAAATGACTTCCCTGTGTCAGAGCACTGATGATAAGTTAAATACAAGCCATGCCATGGTCACAAAGACCTCTGGAGCACTGCTACCTGTTATGTGTCCTGGCAGCAAGTGCAGCTGTTTATCAGACTGAAAACTTTCCCGCATTCCATTAAGCTGTTAGCTTCTGCTGTACAGGAGAATAGGGGCAGTACTGGTGGCCACACCACCTCTGGGAACATTAAGACACAGAGAGCTTGCAGCTATGCTAGCATCACGTGATAAGACATCTGTATTTCAACTGGGACTGTTGGTGTATTTGCCTTTTTTAAGTATTCCTGTTTTGTTTTTTGCCTAGTTCTGCAACGGATGTTTTTGGCATTTACTATTCAGATTTTTGTCAAAAGTAAGCAGAAGCTAGAGAAGAAGGTTTGCAAACGCATTCAGCCACAGAGCGGTCCAGAGGGATGGTTGGGTTTTTTGCCACAGTGTTACTGAGCAATCAATTTTTGGACCCACTTTGTTTTATGAAACTTTTTTCGTATAGCATGACTACTTTGAACAAAATTTAATGAAACGGTGTTTCAGAGATGTTCTTTATGAGGCCAGTGTTAATTGGTGCTTTCTTTTTCAGCTAATCTGCCTGTACCTACTATTGCTGCAATAGATGGAGCTGCATTAGGTGGTGGCCTAGAACTTGCGTTAGCCTGTGATATAAGAGTGGCAGGTAGGTCTGATTTCTGTTTATAGAACATAGGATTACTAGTGTTGCAGATGGCTTGACTAATCCTTGTTTTGGCAACAATCTTATAAAACTCATTTTGTACTTGGTGTTGTTTATAACCAATTATTTTAAAGAGTTTTAGCAGAAACCTGTCTAAGTACTTGCTAATGTTTAATATCAAACAACTTACTACTGATAGCTGGATTGTTTTTGTTACATGTTTTGGTTTATTCTTATGACCTTCATTTTATCAGTATTGCTGGAAGGCTTATGTAGTTGTTTTGATACTTTATTTCATGGTTAAAGTATTCTCCTCTTCTGTATTTGAAGTGTTCTAGATGGAGATTTGATTTTATCTAAACAGGTTGCAGGGAAAAAGCAAAAGTTGTTAGTGACAGTACTATTACACAAGCAATTAAGCTGTTATAAAAGAAAAATGACAACAGCACTTGAAAAGAGGAGCCTTGACCTATCCAGCTGTCAGAACTGTAAAGCCATTTGGTGGAAAGTAAACGGAAACTTGGTTCTGAACAGTTGCCAGTAACTTAGGGTATATAAAACTGTTTGACCCTTAGAGAATTCATAATAACCAGATACAACATTCTACCCCATTTTAAGACGTTAAACAGTAACAGTCTTTTTCTGTTAGTATTTTAAATTTTGCGAATAAGTCTCTGTTACTTACTGTAATTGCTTACTTGCTATGTGAAATTTAATAAAGTACAGAACTTGCCTTGATGGGAGTAGTTGGATCTTTTACTAAAAGCAGATCAGTTGAATCTATTTAAAGATATTCATAAACAATTTCTTTTTTTCTAAGTGATTGTTCTTTATGAAGGACATGTAACAATCTTGTAGGTCATTATTACATATTTTCCAAAGTTTTTTTTCCTATACATTATAGTAAGAACCCATTTACATTCTGTGTTTTAGCCTCTTCTGCTAAAATGGGCCTAGTTGAAACAAAGTTGGCAATCATTCCCGGTGCAGGTATGAATGTTTTGCTTTTGTTACCACGGATAACTAAATAACACATGCTCTTGATATTTGATTTTGGATTGTTGTTTACGAATTTCTTCTTATTTTTATAGTTCTATTAAGGATCTTGTTGTAAAGATTATGGCTTATATTACTTACCAAAAAATAATTAAAAAATGTATTTCTCATTTTTAGGGAGTGGCACTTGTATATTATGTTTTTAATCAAAGTCTTCATTAACTAAGTATTGAGTGATTCTGTAAATGACATTTGATGTCTTGATCTGAAAGCTGAATAACTTTGCTAAGGATCAGACTAGGAAAAAAGGTGGGAGTTAACTATCAGTGTACAAAAATGGTAATTTAAATAATGATCCACTTTTACGTAACATCTAGTACTTTAGGATTCAAATTCTGTTGTCATGCTGCTTGTAAATTGGTTGTAAAGAGTTTAAAAATTGAAAGTATATGTTTTACCAACATTTCTTGAGAGTTTTGGGGTCATAAACCTCTTTTCTATTTGGAAGGCCAGTTGACTCACTCTTCCTGGATTCAAGGTGAATGGAAGTTAGATAATGAATAATGTTTGAGAGGTCTTTGTGTTATGAAACCTTTTGTTTTTATTTTATGGATAAATAGTTGTCACTTGAATTAAGATATCTGCCTTTCTGGGGAAAGGGCAATAACTCGAAAACAAGTGCATCCCTGTGACCCGCACCTACCTTTGGCCTTCATTTCTGGAAGTTCAGGGGAACTTTATACCCTTTATTTGCCCCTGTTTTCTTTCTAATTGGTGGAATTTATTTTGAAAACACTGTATCAAATTTTAGTTGGATACCGTTGTGGCTCATGTAGAGAGGACAGTAAGAACCATCATAATGGGAGCACTGGTATGAACTTTGTGTAAGATCTATCCCATCCTATCACTAATCTAGGCAATTATTGTGCAATTTCAAATGCTCTATTATTATGGTTATTGTTGAATTGTGACTTCAGCCAATTCTTTCTCCCTGTCTCTTTTTCTTTGTGGTCAGAGATACATTTTACATAAGGAAAACTGAATTATGATGACTGGTCTCTTTTTAGCAGTGGATAAAGATAATAGTGTAGATGATTTTTAGAATGCATTTCCTTCTGGTGGTGTTCTCATGAAATAATGTGCGTTGACAATAAGTCCTAGTGAAGAAAAAGACAGAAAATTATGTTGTTTATCTTTGTTGGCAATTTTTTTCCCTTTGTCCTCCCATTCTGCCCCCTCCTAAGGAATTCTGCAGGAGACTGTTGGAGAAATGCTCTGCAGTTCAATAAATTCAGATCAAGTTCTCCATGTATTCTCAGTATTCAGCTTATTTAGGCTGTCTTATGTTTCCTTATGTTCAGTTAATTATAGATGTTTCAAACTTCTAATGCTTTCACCTTGAAATGTTACATGACTGACTCATTATGAGTTTAATTCAGAATGTTTTATTGTTATTGAAAGGCTGAGGTTTGAAAAACGTTTGTTTTCTCATCCTAAAATAATGATCTGGGCATATGTCTTCAACTTCTTGAAAATGTGACAGATTTCACCATGTTACAATACCTTTTAAACTTGAAATGTTTTGGGGTAAGTTCAGTGATCAGTTTTTTCCCTATTCCTATCAGCCTTTCTGAGGATTATTTTTGCCAAGTGTATTAGAGCTTATCACAACTTTTGCCTGATCAGCCTGTACTTGCAGCAGTCCTCTTGAGCAATGACAATGTTTCAACCCTTTTTGGCTCCTGTCATCCAAATAGTAACAGACCATGCTTTGTGTCACCAGAAAGTGAAGAATGAGTGAAGGAATTTTGCATTTAGGTAGAGAAGCCCACTTGAATCATAGGCTTCGTGGGTTAATGGAATATTTTCTTACAGTGTTTACTTCAGGTGGAGCTGAAAACAGCTGTAGCCATTAAAAGACCTCAATTAGGTTTTTACTGCCATCTAGTACCTCTGAAACACACTGGCAAAATGTGTTTCTTCTTTGAAGTAGGTCCCTTGGAGCTACTACCGTGTTTATTCTGCTCCATCAGCTGCCATGAGTACATGACAGATGTAGAGATCTTAACTTGGATGATGATTAATGTGGGTGTCTGAGGCTGTATGAAGAACTTCCTTATTTTCTGTTCACTTTTTTTAAAAACCCGGGAAGCTGCACTCAAAAAGCTATGTTAGAAGACAGTTATTAGAATTTAATATTATTAAAATATAGATTCAGGGCAGATCGGCTATGAGCTTTTGGACCTTGTTTTATGTTGTTTCATTCCATCTTATTTTGAAACGGGGTCATCAAAAGGACCAATGCTCCTGCACTACCTGCTGTCTGGTGACCAACCAGTTTTAACATATGTTTCCCAGCTCTGAGAAATATTGCTTTTGAATATGTATAGAAGTACTGCAACGTTTTGTAGTCCAAGATTGAGCAACAGTTAGTTGAATCCTGGTTAATATACCAAAATTAATTGTTTCTTCTATGTCTGCTGAGAGTCTTAACCAGGTAGGCATTTGTAGAGCATGCCTTACCTGTGGTAGCAGGTGAGTCTCCTCAGAAAATTCATCCATGGCAGACAGCAGAGCAAGACCAAGTGGGGTGACAGCAGTGCCTCCTTTTATACAAAAGCTTTTTGCACAGACCGTCTGCTTAGGTTGGGAGGGAGAAAGATTGATTTTTCTACCTTTGGAAATTTAAATCCAATTCTTACCACTATGAAAAAAGCCTTAGTTGCCAGACTGTGATCTAGGGAAGGTAAAAAATCTTTCCATTTTTCCTCTTCACTACATCCCACTTCTAGTAAGGAAGTCAAGATTCAGAGAACTAGAGGAAGCGTGTAACAGAGAGAAGACGACTTGGTAACTCGGTGCTGGGGAAGTTACCTGAGAATGAATATTGACGATTTTTGTTTTCTAAAAAACTGTGCCAATCAGTATTCATTGCACAAGCAGTCTTATGCCACCACAACAGGCATATATGTCAGACTGTCTGTTTGTCTGTTCATCCCCTCTTTTCCTCACTTTTCTTCCCTATGAACTTGGGGTTGGCCAGTTGTGGTTTAATTTGACTACAGGATATTGGTTGTGAAAAAAGATGGTCCCTAGAATTTTATTACAAGTAGGTCGTTAGATGAAGGGAAAATTTTATTGTCCTCAGATGAAAAGTTTCAGCACGAACTAACCTATTATTGGGCATGAAAGAGTGGGCACAGGAGGGAGGCATTGTGGATGTCCTAGCTGTGGAAAATGTTTCAGTCAGAATACTCCTCTCTCTGGACAGCAAAGATTTGTATGAGACAGGATTTCCCAGTGAAAACAGACTTTATTAGTTCTTCAGTTTAAGGAGATGCTTTTTATCAGCCAGAGTCTTTCTCAAAGTTGCTTGTTGCTAAAAGGAGTTCATTTTTTGGATCTCTTAGTCAAAAAGCTGTTTAAACAACTTATTTTCTGTGTAACGCTGTAGTCTGTACAGAACTCAGCATAACGTAGGAAGAGTCTTTTTTACACAGAAATCATATTCCTTCTCTTTGTTTTTATTTCCCAGACTGAAGTAAAATGAAAGCAAACCTCTTTCATTAATTGAATGTGGTTTCTGGTGTCTTTCAACTTGCAAAAAAAGGGTTTCACAGTGACAAGTTTCTCCTTAGCTGAAAATTGTGTTCTGGAGCATTTGTATCTGAAGTCCTTTGCTTTTCTGCTGTGTAATGTTTTAAAGCTATCTCCACCCATTTTTTATTTCTGTTGTTTATCTCTAGACTTTCACAATGGATCTTATACTGGGCCTGCAATTGATAGATGATACCTTGCTGGCAGATCTGCTTTTATTTGTTAGTATCTTATTTGTATACCACTCAGTAATAGATCTGTTATGAGAAGATAAAAATGCTTGTAAACAACATACGTAAACTTTCTTACTTTGTTACTAGAATGAGATATCATTGGCTGTACTAGGGAAAATATTCTGTGATAATAAGGACTAGGAAAGATAGGTTTATATATAAAAAATAATTTGGGTTTTCTGTATGCTTTTTTTTTCTGTGAAAGTTTCATATGTAAAGCTGAGGTATTGGTATATATCAATAATTACGTTTCCACAAAAAAAAAGACAAAAAAAATGGAACTTCATTGAAATTAATACACTTGTGTCAGCAGATAATTCGACCTGGCTAGATTAAAACTGTAGCTACTGGCTTGTGTGCTTACAGCTGTCACTCCTTTTTCTGGTTTTGTTTATAAAGACATTTTAATTAGCAAGGCTTCATTCAGCTCATCAAAACAAATTTTGCCTTTTTTCTTCCCTGCTCCTCCCCAAAACCCCACTACTTTAGTACAGAGCTGTCTTCCACTGTTTAAAGGTAAAATAAAAACCCAGCACACGATCCCTACAATCATGCTTTCCTTGACAGCATTCAGTTTAAAAGCATGTTTTACCAAGAAGACTTTAAAAAAAAAAATTAAAAAAATCTCTGTTAAATCTTCTAAAAAGTCTTTGTAAATAACCTGTCTTCTTTTTGCATCTTAAAGTTACATTGAATCCTGTTTTTCCAAAGCTGAAACTGAATCTTTGTTACATAGTAGGCTGGTCTGCTTTTTGTCTTTAAAAGATATAGCAAGGGAGAGATTTAATGGCAGTATTTCTGTGATTTCCTTTTCCCACTTTGGTAATAGTATTGTTTTGACTGTTTTTCTAAACTTTATAATGTGTGTGTGTAATTTATAGTACTTGTAGATTATAAGATTATAAAAGATGACAGAGGAACACACTGACAAATCAGTTTTCTTTGCATAGGAAGAAAATGAGTGTAAGAATGAAAACTGGATTTAGGTAATCATTGTGTATTTTCCTTATTTCTTAAAGTATTCATTGTTTGTTTTTAAAAACAACGTGAAGGTCTCTGTTACAGGTTGCATTTTAAAGCTGAAAAAATATTATATTTTGCATGAGAACGATGTCAAGGGAATTTCCAGATGTGAAAAACTCATACAGAATGTGATCTTGCTAACAGCAGTAGTTGTACAATTCATCCAAGTGTAAAGGTTAAATAAAATGTCAGACATTTCAAGTTGAAATCTGACGTACCTTACAATATATTGTTGAAATATTCTTTAGAAACTATACTTCAGTTTCAACAGTAATAGGAATATTTGAATTTGACAAATACTGAAAAAATTAAAGTGTCACCATTTGTGGTAGTTTCTGAAGCAGGACTTCCGCACATTTAGTGTCTTTTTTCTGCGTATAGATGCTATTTGATAGTACAGTATTACAGAGATATTTAGAAACAAAAATCCACTTATTTTGTGTAACTTTATACATCTTGCCTGAGTAATACTATACTTCTCCATCCGATCTTTATTCCTACTCTCACTACCCTACTCTTGTCTTCTCTTTTACTTTTTCCATAGAGTTTCCATAGTTCTTACATGGACAATATTTTTACTCATTACATTGAGTCTTCTTACCTTTTTAAAATTCAGCTTTTACCCCTGTGACAGCTGACTGACTGATTGGGAAAAAAAGTCCAAAATGAAACAGTTAGCTTTGAGTTGGTTTCTCTTTTTTTCAATTAATCCATAAACTCTCTTGTGAGTTCTCTTACTTCTCCTGTATCTGTATCGCAGTCTTGTGTCAGATTTTTAATATTGTAGAGTTCCCAATTAAATAGAAGAGAGTTTCAAATAAGCTCCTGAATCAACATCTTCAGCATTTCATCAATATTGTTCTTTAAAATTTATTTACTGTGAAACAACCAAGAAGATGCACTTTCTTCTTCTTCTTCCCTTACAATTAGGAAAAACTATTAAATTTTTTTTTACTGAGGTCTAACATGAGCATTTACAAGCCTATTATGATTTGATACAGTAAAATGCTCAAATTAGTTGCTCTAAGGGTGTTTATCTACTTTTTCTTCAATCATCTGAAGTCTAGATAGCTTTATTTGCATTTTAATATTTTGTAATGTTTATTTTATGCGTCATGTTAAATGAATGGCCTGAAGTAAAAAATTGCTAATAATGTAGAAAACAGATGTTTAAACATCCACTCTTTACTCAAAGTAATTAAACACAATATATAGAATGTTACTAGAGGGAGGTAAATTGGTTCTGCTTCTGTAAGTTAGGGAGAATTGTGGTTCTTACGTTTTCCTTAAATAAAAATAAGCTGATTTTTCATCAAATGACTCATTATCTCCCTAGCTTTATGATCAGTTGTAATGGTGATGGTGTTGAGGCAAAACTTCAAAATGTCATGCAAAACTAGCACTGCAAAAGCTCCATGCATAAAACTAATCTTTTGCAGATTTTATTTACAGTCTCTCTGTATAAAGAGAATACTTAGAATACTTTGCAAGTAGTGGCAACGTACAGCAGAAGAGAAGATAATAGAACTCCATGTCATCAGAACTATCCCCTATATCTACATGAGGCATACAGTACTTACCTTTGCAGGGTAATCCACAGAACAATCTGTGCTTTTCCCATTGCATGCCAGCCATAGAACACTTTCCAAAACCGTATTAAAACCACAACTAGTGGTTTTACACTACAGAAAAAGGAGGTGTCCAAGGCTATCATCAGTGTCCCAAGTGACTGCAGTTTTATAGAAAGTTATTCAAAATATCAAATGCAGTGTAAGAAATTGACCACTTCTGGCAGTCTAGTTGTTTCTGCTAGCAGAGATTGCAGAGCATTTCTTCCTAACCTAAATTTGGAGATATCTTGTTCACAAATCAGAATTAACAGATGTTTGAGAAATTTCAATATCATAAGGAGCAGCGCTGCATCCCCAATATACTGTATCTAGTTAAAGTTAGTCCTCTGGTGCTGCAGAGGAAGGAGGAAGTAAAACGAGGATGCAAGAAAGCCCCAGAAGCCAAGTTGAATATTAGAGGAAGTGTAAGAGGAGAGAAAGCGAATTTTCTTGGTCTTGGAAAGCAAAGCATAGAAGGTCTGAGATTATATAATACACCTATGGAGAAATTAATCATTAGCAACAAACAATGATTGAATGTTCTTTAGACCTCTGTCATGTTTTGGGGATGTCAAAACATTGTTCTTGATATTGATATTAAATTTTTGAGTACTGTTTTTATTAAAATTCATTCTTACAACCTGAGCAATGTTGTCAATTGTTTTCCTCATTCTTACAGGTATATAAGTACATTTGCTTTCACTGGTTTGAAAATGGTTTTGTGAGATTGATGGATTACACATTTTTGAATGAGTACATACATAAAGAAAAGTGAAAAAATGTAAAATACTGTACATACAGAAAAATGAAAAAATGTAACAAATGGTTTGGTTTCTTCCGTCCTCCTTAAATCACGTAGATTTAAGCCCCGTTCAGGTACCGTTTCAGTGAGCATGGTTTTACTATCATATTTGCATCTTTTCCAGTCCATTTCTGTGCCATTGGTAGCCAAAGAGTGAAGCTTTGAAAAGACAGGAAACCCAAACTTTACTTTTGCAATTATATTTTCTCACTATATATAGATTAGTATGACACTGAATAGAAACTACAGTTTAGGCAGACTGTAACAACATGAGTGGAGTTCACAGTAGATTTCATAGCATAGGTGCAAAGTAAGATATATTCACTTGGGGTACTCAAGTGAAAAGGACATGGAGAGAATAAAGTAAATAGAGAAAAGAATGATCTAAAATGCTGCTGGGTAAAGTAACCTTTATATTTCCAAAGTCAGTTACAATTTAAAATGATCTGTATACACACTTGCAACTAATTGGGTAAATGAGTTTTGTATTCACTTATAAAGATCCATCAGAGTTCATGAATGCCTTTGATGAAATGATTTTTCCCTTTGCTCAAAGTTTGGAATTAATTTTGGAAGTTTTACAAAGACTAATGTACTTTGTACAAGAGCACCTTTTTTTACTTTGCAAAAGACCACCCTTTTCATCCCCAAACATGTCCTGAAACCAGCACATGATGTCTATCTCAGGCTCTCTTGTCAGCCCAAAATCATTATAAATACTTTCAATTGCACGCTTTCGTGTAAAGTTCTTGTATTTCAACTCCTTATTTTTAAGCTTATGCAAAAACGAAAGGAAGACTAATAAGTGATGTTTCTGGGGAAAGGTGGGGCATGAGAAGAATAAAAATTGCTGGATATGGAAAATACAGTTGCGTGAAAATTTATTTTAAAAATTGGCATACTGAAGTTGTGTGTTTTTTTTTAATTAAAAAAAATTGTGTTTTGGAATTTAGTATTAGACAAATTAAACTCAGTAGCTACTGACTTGTCTTACCTCTTGCGGTGGACTAGGAGCTAAAACAAAAGTCCTGAGCTTCAAAGTTCTAGGCTCAGCTTCTTCCATAGTGAGCAGCTCTGAATTTTAAGGTTCTCCACCTTCTTGTCAAATTACCTTTTTGTGTTCTTGTATTGAGGAGACTCACTGCTACTTCAGCTCATTGACAAAGATTAAGTATTGTCTCAATAGTGTCCTTCCTTCCTGTCGCTTCACTTATGCTCTATTTGGCAAACTAATACAACTTTTTCTCTACTCCTCCTATCTCTATGGTAACACAAGTGGTAAGGAGAAAGAACTCCTTAGGGAGTGTTACGAAAGACAGAGAAAATAAGCAGGTGAAAGTAAGAGTCTAGTACAGAAAATTATTAACTTTAAAAAATCAATGATAAATGAAAATACATGAGCCAGTTGATCTAGGTTGGTGGTTTATTTTCTAATTTCTTGAGGTGTTGAGGGAAAAATAAAACTTTATCTTTTAGTGGCAGAATCAAGTAGAAATGTATCATTACTAACTATCTGTATGTGTGCATGAAAAACATACCAGAACAGTGGAAGACAACAAAATAAAAGGAGTGAAGAAGATTACTCATATCGTGTAGGCAATTTTGGAAGTCTTAATTGCTGTGCAGCACCCCTGTCTCTTTGCATTGACAGCGCAGAAAACATAAACTCCTCATTTTAGTTCTTGTTTTGTCCCTAAATAAGATGTGTTAAAAGGGTGACGAAAATACTCCTTGTAGTGTTAAGGAGCTTGTTAATCTGCGTAGTGATAGACAGAATTTAATACAAGATGATGAAGATGAGACATTGGACACTAACATATGTAGCTGATCAATTATGTATCACTTGGTAGTTTTTGGTAGTTCTTTAAAAGTGATGACCGAATGTGTTTTTTAGCTGCAGAAGCTGAGATAAAAAGTATGTGTAGAAGACCTGCAAGACTCTTGCACATGAGAAAAGCAGCATTCATACTTAGGAGTCAAACAGCTCATAAGCCACTGTAAGCGGTTTTAAGTGACTCAGCTTCTGTGGCCCCCCTTCCCCTCCTTCACTTGCCCTTTATTTTTTTTAAGTCTACAGTTTGACAGAACCTAGCTATGATACTGCCACAGTCTGTACATATATTTGGGATGGAGCCCTCAAGAAACGTTATATTTGAACAAAGACATTGTGCAAAGAAGCAGAGACAGAAGGTGCAAGAGAGAAACGCATGCTGATCAGGAGGTTACTGACAGAGAAACAAGACAGGTTGGAGGTACAAACCTGAGGATTTAAGAAGTTTTTAATAAAGGAGGAGAAAGAATTAAGATGCTAAAACTTCCCTATTGATTCTGTTAAAGAAATGTCTTTTTGTTCTGTTTATTCTTTTCCCCCCCTGATAATCCCACAGCATTTTTGAAATTTAAATGATGGGTATGTTCTTCCAAAACTTAGTTACAAGTCTTGATGTCATTATTTGGTCAAAATTTCCATTGAAGTCAGTGTTTGCCACAGTAAAAACTACAAAACCTATGATCATCCTTCAGGATTTGCTTCAGTAGTAATGAATCCAGAGGGAATTTAGAGGGAAACAAAAAACGCAGAATTTTGAGGAGATTAAATGAGCAGTATGTTCCTGTCTTTTAAATTCTAAATCTTTTTTGTAAGTCATTCCACAAGTGACCCTTACTGTGCATAGCACACAGAGAAGAGTTGCAGTTAAGTCATTGGCATGTTGTAGTAAGGACTTGTGTAAGCAGTGATTGCTGGGTGGGATTAATGCATTGCATTACTATGTCATGTTCAAGTCTGGCTTATAAAAGAATGTTGTGGGATTTTTAGCTGTGCAATAGTTTTCTAGTGGTATTTCAGTTTGCCTTCTGCACTTCACTTGGTTAGTGAATGGAAAGCAATTTACAAGAAGCAACAGGCTTTGGAAAGATGAAAAGAAGATGACGAAATATCTTCTACTGTGTATTGTTATAATGATTCCCCTCTTCAATATGTTTCCATCTCAATATAGATGTTACTGGGGGCGAAAAATTGGGAGTGGGGCTCTGGAGTACCAGCTGGAGCATATAAATGGGGGCTAGTATAGACGCAACAATGCTTCGTAAGTTCCTAAAAATTATGTCGACAGCTGTTGAGCTCATCCATACTCAGTGTGTTTTTTGAAGAGAAGCCAAGGAATTTTTAATCAAAGATTACTGAGCAGATTACTGTGTGGTGAATATTTAAAAATAGACTTACTTTTATTAATAAAAACTCTTTGTTTAAGACTGAAGTGTTAATTTTTTCACTGAAAATGCAGAAGTTGTTTTGATACAAAAAAGTGGTAAATTATTATGAATTAGATGGAAAAACATAATGAGATGGAAAGAAGATAATATTTATTCTGTTTAATCAGAATGTAACACGAGTAATGTAAGTGCATTTTAACTTTAAACTTTAATGGATCTGAGACTGTGGCATTTTGCAGGGAGAGAGGATTTTTAGTGACCTGTTAGGTTGGAAAATGTCTGATTTCAAGAAAATTCTCTATGGAATGTTTTTGTGTGAAGTTATTTTGGTAATCTGCTCTCATAGGACCAATTGCTAGTCTTTTCCCACCCTAATGAAACTAGGTCACTAGTTTTTGGCATTCATCCAAGTTGTGAGATTTATTTGGTGTTCAAGCACACTGTCTAGAAATAGTGATGCAATGTCAGCAAGGCCACTTTTCATTTCATGAGCATAATTTCCAGTGCCCTGGAATTAATTTATTCACTGACCTGTTAATAACTGCAATCTGTCACTGGCTTACAGAGGCTGAGGAAGTGTCTGGAAATAGTCATGGTCACCCTACCAGGTGATTAGTTACAGGATTTCTGTTCAATGTAACAGTTTTTGGTTTTGATCATGTCATAACAGTCATCTGACTGTTAATGAAAACAAACCAGCAACTTAATCAAAAGGAAAATACTTGTAATCAGTAAACATTGGAGAGAGATAAATGATTTGAGATGGTTGTTTTACACCACATTATGCTGTAATACATCTGACAAAAATTCTGGTTACCTTTGAAAAAGGATAGGAATTCAGCATGTGTAGATGATATATAATTTTTTGAAAAATCACATTATGGTATTACTGTTGTACTTGTTAAATAAAAGGAAAACTAGTAATTTGAATTTAGTGGTGTTCAAGGTTTATTCTCACCACGCCCACACTCACCCTCAGTATTTTTCTTAAAATTAGGATTGTCTTGCCACAGGCATGGCAGACAGTCGCTCAGGGCAGTAGATAGCTCTAGATAGTGAAATAGCTGTTAGCCCTTTTCTACTTCGCATGTGCCAGAGCCCTGGAGAGTCAGGCTTGCCTCTGCCGCTGCGAGAGAGAGGATCAAGGGTCAGAAAACAGTTCTTTTTGCACAGTGTCACAGCTGGCTGTTCCTACCTGTGCTGCTGCTGTTTCCAATGTTTCTGTTTCTGCTGTAGAGAAGCAGCAAACCTAGCTCAAAAAGGGATCCCTTCCCTGTTCTGCATCCTATCTCTGAGCGCCTTTTACCTTTCTTTAGATCTGAATGTTTCTTTTCCTCACTTACTGTTCCCTGTGGTACAAGCTGCACGGCATCCTGGCCCTTAATCCACTGTCCAGAAAAATTAAATTTTGCCTGTAGCAGTAAGATGGCTCTCATTAAAGTATCAGACACCATCACTGCATGTAGTGAACCCTACTCTTGGATATATATGGGCAGAGGCTTTTCTAGACTTACACAAAACTGATCTTTGGGCACAGATTAAAACTTAATAATGAGAAAGGCTTTTTTTTGGTTTGGTGGATTGGGTTTTTTGGAGGTCTAAATTAATACAGTTCAGGAGCTTCTGAGCTAGGGTACTTCATGTGATGTTAGAGATATTAAAATTTCTGATGGAACTTTCAGCAGAGCTCACTGCTGATCTACTATAACTGCCATTGTAGTCATGGAAAGAATTGCAACTTTTTTTGGTCTCAGGTTTCATCATCAGTAGTGTTTTTCTTGAAACTATAGTTTTAGAGGACAGCTTGTGGCCTGGACTTCCATGGCTGAGCAGTGGTACTTGAAAATATGTCCTTTCTTCATAATGGTTCGTAAAGTCAGTGTAAGTGAATGGCTACATTTATTTCTAATCTGATTTTCTGAGGGTCTTGCATAAATGTTTTCTGGTATTTGAGAGTGGAAAAACACTAGAAATCTTTGTAGCGGTAACTTGGATGTTGAAAGTGAATATTTTTGAAAATTCCAGCTGTATCTGAACTCTTTAGAGGGGCCAAACACATTTTGGGGTGAAGTTGTGATGTCCATAGAAGTATCACCCTACACCTCTTTAGTGCTAGAAGAGAATTTGTGAAATTCAATTCTAAGGCCTTTTGAGGTTTTTTGGTTTAAAATATAATAGGAAAATGCATATTTTGAATCAAAAAAAGACAAAATAGGACAGAAACCAGCAGCTGTCTCATTGACTCTTGCTAAAACCAGTATTTTCTAATGGACACTTGTGTAAAGGGTAGTAGCTACTGTACACTCCCGTGTTTAGCGATATTTATCTTATCAGCCTGCTGGTTATATGGTTCCCCTGTATGGAACAAGAAGAGGTCTGGCTACTTTGTATAATATCCAGTCTTTCAGTGTATGGCACGCTAGCAAATTTTGATGACTTGGCCCATTACATCTTTTGATGTCTCCTTTGTTTTCAAATTCTTTCAAGTGACACGGTAATTACTATTAAGCTGTTCTCTGTTCACTACATCTGCTGACTGTCCCCCAAAGTCTTTGTAATAAAAAAGAGAATAAAAACAAAGTAAATTCCTGGTGAGTCATTTTCTAATATGTGATAAAACAGAAAACCCAAACTGAGGATGAACAATGAAGAACAACATACTCATCTACTAAATTACATAGAAGGAGAATATATGTACTTGTTTTTTCATGCTAGGCAAACAAAATCAAAATAATTTTGATACATCTTTCAGTGTTTCAGACACACAAATGGCTTTTCCTTAAAACATGCTATTGAAGTCTTTTTAGTTGTATTCATTTCTAAATTACTTATAAGGAAATCCCATGAATATTTTATAGTGTTCTTATGCTTTTCTATTAATAGTACATAGTGTGATCATGATTCAGATAGTTGGTTTTTGGTTTATTTTTTTTAGTCCCATTTTTATGTTTCATCATGAAAAAAGAAATGTGTTAGTGTTTGATGGCTTTCTAAACTCATAGTTGTTTTGCGACATGGAAAATGACGTTTGGAAAATCCCTCAACCTGAATCGCTAGTTCACCTTTATTGTAGGAAGCATAAAATAGAGCACTTTAGTAATCTAAACATTCATGGCATAGAATCATAGAATGGTTAGAGTTGGAAGGCACCTTAAAGATCATCTAGTTCCAACCCCCTTGCCATGGGCAGGGACACCTCCCACTAGACCAGGCTGCTCAAAACCCCATCCAGCCTGGCCTTGAACACTTCCAGGGTTGGGGCATCCACAGCTTCTCTTGGCAAGCTGTTCTGGTGTCTCACCACTCTCACAGTAAAGAATTTCTTGCTAATACCTCATCTAAATCTACCCTCTTCCAGTTTAAAATCATTGCCCCTTATCTAGTCACTACACTCCCTCATGAAGAGTCCCTCCCTGTAGGGGCTTTTTTTCTTTCCTGTAGGCCCCCTTTAGGTACTGGAAGGCTGCTATAAAGTCTCCCTGGAGCCTTCTCATCTCCAGGCTGAACAACCCCAACTCTCTCAGCCTGTCTTCATAGGAGTGTTGCTCCAGCCCTCTGATCATCTTCGTTGCCCTCCTCTGGACTCACTCCAGCAGGTCCATGTTCTTCTTATGTTGGGGGCTCCAGAGCTGGATGCAGTACTCCAGGGGCAGTCTCCCCAGAGCGGAGTAAAGGGGCAGAATCATGTCCCTCAACCTGCTCGCCACGCTTCTTTTGATGCAGCCCAGGATGTGGTTGGCTTTCTGGGCTGTGAGTGTAAGTTGCTGGGTTGTGTTGAGCTTCTCATCCACCAACACCTTCAAGTCGTTCTCCTCAGGGCTCCTCTCAGTCCATTGTCTGCCCAGCCTGCATTTGTGCTTAGGATTGCCCCGACCCACATGCAGGACCTTGCACTTGGCCTTGTTGTGCTTCCTGAGGTTTACATGGGCCTAACTCCCAAGTCTGTCCAGGTCCCTCTGGATGGCATCCCTTCCCACCAGCATGTTGACCGCTCCACACAGCTTGGTGTGTTGACAAACTTGCTGAGGGTGGAGTCAATCTCAACAAAGATGTTAAACAGCACTGGTCCCAGTACCGACCCTTGAGGAATGCCACTCTTCACTGGTCACCACTTGGACATTGAGCCGTAACCACAACTCTTTGAGTGCAACCATCCAACCAATTCCTTATCCATGGAGTTGTTCATCACTCAAATTCGTGTCTCTCCAATTTAGAGACAAGAATGTTGTGCAGGACAATGTCAAATGGTTTGCACAGGTCCAGGTAGATGTTGTGAGTTGCTCCTCCCTTATCCACGAACGCTGTATCCTAGTGGTAGAAGTCCACCAAATTTGTCAGACACAATTTACCTTTAGTGCAGCCATGTTGGCTGTCACCGATCGCCTCCTTATTTTCCATGTGCTTTAGCATAGTTTCCAGGAGGATCTGCTGCATGATCTTGCCAGGCACAGAGGTGAGACTGACCAGTCTGTAGTTCCCTGGGTCTTCCTTTTTTCTCTTTTTGAAAATGGGTGTTATGTTTCCCCTTTTACAGTCAGCGTGAACTTCACCACACTCCCATGACTTCTCAAATATGGTGGATAGTGGCTTAGGAACATCATCTGCCAGTTCCTCAGGACCCTTGGGTGTATCTCATCAGGTCCCATGGACTTGTGCAATTTTAGGTTGCTCAGATGGTCTCAAACCTGATCTTCTCCTATAGTGGGCAGTACTTCATTCTCCCAGTCCCTGCCTCTGCCTTCTGTGACTTGGGCAATGTGGCTAGAGCACTTGCCAGTGAAGACTGAGGCAAAAAATCCGTTGAGCTCCTCAGGAGAGCTCAAGGATTTTCTCCATATCCTGGGTACCCTGGTCTCCTGTATCCTTCTGGAGAGGGCCCACATTTTTCCTAGTTTTCCTTTTCTCTGTGTATTCCTCCCAGGCTGCTAGTCCTTGATTCAGCCCTCTGTAGGCTTCCTTTTTGTGTTTGAGTTTGCCCAGGAGCGACTTGTTCATCCGTGCAGGCCTTCTGACATTTCTGCCTGATTTTCTCTCTGTTGGGATGCATCGTTCCTGAGCTTGGAGGAGGTGATCCTTGAATATTAATTAGCTTTCTTGGGCCCCTCTTCCCTCTGCCAAGGAGATCCCTGAAGAGGCCAAAGCCTGCTCTCCTGAAGCCCAGGGTAGTGAGCTTGCTGTGTGCCCTCCTCACTGCCCTAAGGATCGTGAACTCCACCATTTTGTGGTCACTGCAGCCAAGGCTGCCCTTGAGCTTCACATTCCTCACCAGCCCCTCCTTGTTGGTGAGAGCAAGGTCCAGCATAGCACCTCTCCCCATTGCCTCCTCTATCACTTGGAGAAGGAAGTTGTTATCAATACATTCTGGGAACCTCCAGGATTGTTTATGCCCTGCTGTGTTGTCCCTCCAACAGATATCAGGGTAATTGAGGTCCTCCATGAGGACCAGGGCTTGTGAACTGAGGCTGCTCATATCTGTCTATAGAGGGCCTCATCTGCTTCGTCTTCCTAGTCAAGTGGCCTGTAGCAGACCCCTACTGTAATGTCACTTGTCCCTGTTCTCCCTTTGATCCTGACCCGTAAGCTCTCGGTTGGCTTCTCATCCATCCCCATGCGGAGCTCCATGCACTCCAGCTGGTCATTGACATAGAGGGTGGCACACCCCTTGTCTACCCTTCCTGAAGAGCCTGCAATGTTAATGTTGTTTTGGAAAATTTCAGTGTTCTATGGTTTACTGTTTTTTTGGCATTGCTGTGGCAGTTTTTTTTCATTTTGCTAAGCTTAACATCTGCTTTATTGACTGTTTCAAATGAATCTATATTACAGTTTTGCCAAGATTTTGCACTTACCAAGAACATAAGCTAAGTGCAGTTTTCCTCTTCTGTCATTAGGTCACTTTTTCCTTCTGTTTTTTGCTGGGAACAGTTCTTTGGAAAATACCTCTCTTGGCTCTGTGTTTTCTTGTAAAGGGTCAGCAGGTGATACTTCTCCCAGCAGAGCTGGAATAAAAGTAGGTCTTGCAGAAAGTAGGTGAATGATAACCAATTACAAATCTTGAAAGTGTTCATAGCTTTGAACATCTGGCAAGTCACTTCTTCTAGCAGATATGAATGAGTGAGGTGCTAGGTGGATATTAGCTAACTCAGATGAAAAATTTTTGTGTTAAATTCATTTTACAGTACAGACTTTCCCACCATTTTTCTTGTAGTGGAAGCCTCAGTATAGCAATAAACGTGGGAAAAGTTGTCCTCTTAGGAAAGATCAGTGAAGGGTAGCTGCTTTAAGTAGAAAGCTGATATTTTCTGTACATTTTCTACCACCCTCTTTCTGAAAGAGTCTTAGAGTGCTACCACGCCTGGATTCAAACACAGGCAAGCTTAAGTTACGGCTTCTCTCTGTGTACGCTGTGAACTGGTAGGACAATTCTGAATTCAGACTTCCAGGCACTAGGTATTTATCTTAATCATCAAAACAGAGACACACGGTAGCACAAGGACACAAGTGTTTCTGAGTTGACGTATCTTGAAGCCGGAGGCAACCTTTCCCTTTCAGGCAGTTCGTAGAACACTGTTCTGGTAAGCAGGAGGCAGCAGCATGTGGAATTGCATTCCTTAAACATGGTGTTGTGTGCCCTGGCGTGTGCGGCTGGGGCTCTGGTTACTCCTGTGATCTCACTCTCAGTGCAGGAGTTGTAGATACACTGTGTTGTCCAAAATGCCTTTGATACTTAGGTGTAGTAAGTTGAATCCCTGCATAATGACAGTGTTGTGAGGCTTCAAGGACAGAAGTTTTTAAGGGCAATTTTTTTGTAAAGTACAGAGTCTAAGAACGTAGTACAAGCTGCTGGTTTTACAGTCTTTCTGCTGTCTGCTTTTTTGGTGTTTTTGTTTGTTTGTTTGTTTGTTTGTTTTGAAACAGAACTTTTTTATTTTTTATTTAGAAGGGACAAGCAATTTAAAATTATATGCATGTAATTCGTGCTGGTAACAAATTCATGCAGATATAACAACTGTGAACAAATATAGCAAATGATTATGTGCCTCTTTGTGTACGCAATACCAAAACTTCACAGACTGTCCTAACAGTATGAAACACTGTGATGTGACTAAAATGTACAGAAGTACAACATAGCTTTGCACAGAGTCATCATAAAAATGACAGAGAAAATCTGAGAGAAAAAAGTAAACCTCAGAAATCAAATTTAGTAAGTGTAAGTTCTATGGACTTAACCAGTAATTTCCATTGAATTTTGATATATAAAAGCTCACATAAAAGGTTAGACCAACTCTTTTATAAGTTGTAAGTCATCAGAATAAATGTTCACATCTTTATTCTTATTTTTTGAGTATAAACTTTGCTTTCCAGTGCAGTCTTCATTTTACACAAAATTAAAAAAAAAAATCAAAAGAAAAAGTTGATATAGAATTGACTGCTGTCAGTATGGAAGAGAAGTGTGATAATTTGAAGACCAAATGCTCTTCCCTATAATAATTCTTCCTGAAAAGTAGTTGATAGCTGTTGATCTTTTATTGAAATTCCTGAAGTTTTACACGAGATTCATGCACTAATTGCCATGAGATTGACAATGACCAAGGCAATATATAGCGTGTGCATTAAATTTCTTTCAACTGAGGGAATTTATAGACAGTTTTAACGCAGATATATTGGGCTGTCAGTTCCTATGGGGCTGGACCCGTAGTAATGAAAGGTTTCTCACTGCCTCTCCAAGATTTGCTATTAGAGGCAGAAATAGAGTGACTGAATTTTGATATGTTAGTTGTTCCTAAGGATGTTATGCCTAGCCAGCTTTGTAACTACTGCAGATGATCAAAAGTCTTCATGCCGAACACTTAGAAATGCCATGTATGTTTCTGGGTATCATCTCTTCAACAGAATAGGAGGTCACCCAGGGCACAGCACTGTGACTGTAAAAAAATGTACTTTCTTCCACCTTGAAGTGAGAAATAGAGGGGAAGAAAGTAACACTAGGAGTACAAAGATAATAATACATGCAGTGTAGGAAGCTACTATTGTTGTCCTTGCTAATTGTTCTTACGGAACAAAAAAGAAGCCCCTGTGAATTAGGAAGCACTTACTGTAGTCTTAAAAGTCTCAAAGGTCCAAATAGTGGAAAAGGCTGATACATTGTCTGTTGTGAGCTGATCACACTTCTGCTTTTCAAAATGAGTTAAAACCCAAGTAAATTCTTTCCACGTTCTGTAAAAGATGTGACCTAAATTAGAGTATGGAGTGTAACATATTGTAACTACATATTTTCTGATTCTTTTCAATTCCCTGCAATACGTATGTAATGTCTCTAGGCAAGTCAGTTTTCTTTTGTTCCTAGTGATATGGCTCTGCTCTTTACTTTGGCCTTTACTGTAAGTTTATCTTTACAATACCTTTGTTATTAGAAATCTAAATTTAGTTTTATATGCTTCAGTGTCTGCAAAGACAAAATTTTATATGCTTTTCTACTGCTAGAGAAGAGATTATTATAGGTAATGGAACCAATGACACTCACAAAAATCATTTATCACTTCCTTTTAAAAAGAACAACACCCCAATACCTCCCTGCCCCCCTCAAAAAAAACCAACCAAAAATATCTTCCCCCAGGAAGACATGTAAAAACAAGAAGAAAGAAAAATCAGTGAGAGCTGTTCTGTAGTCAAAGAGACATTTATCTTTCTGGTGGGGAGAATAAAATAGTTCTTGTACTTCTATCTGTCCCAGGTTTGTTAGGTGACATATATTTTAGGAGGTTTGTGTAGATGTCCATTCACTCATCCTTTCATCCAGGAGCCAGGCACTGCATACGAAAAATTTGGTCTTCAGAAATCTTTGATCTGGACATGGTCCTGGATAACCTTTTCTAGGTGACCCTTGTTCTAGGTGGCAGGATGGTCTCTGGAGGTCTCTTCCAACTTCAGTCGTTCAGTGATTCTGTGTTTTGGCAGTTGGATGAAGTATCAAAGGACAGCGAAAACCATTTTTATAATATTTTTTTTCTTTGCTTGTATGTTGTAAGTGCAAGTACTAGTACAACATTAAAAAACCCATGTTAAATATGTACGTGAGCCTAAATCTGGTTTGGTTTTTTTTCCTTCCCCCCTGTATAGAAAAAGGAAGTAGTACTTTCAAAATACACGAGCAAAATGACAGCTGGTGAAGTATGATGGGTCAATGGAAAAATCATTGACTTTCCTGAAAACACTGTTCGTAGAACAAAATATTATGGCAGTCTCATGCCATTTTTCTAATTTGTTATCTTTATCATTGTCTTGTTTCCTGATGTCATAGGACTTCAGATTATCACCTCTGACAAAACCTCTACTTGACAAGTTTCATTGCATGTATGAGCTGTAGTTCAGTCTTTTAAAGAAAGATGGTTTAGTCTTTTGAACAAGGGTGTTCTGTGATTTCTAACTTCTTTCTTCTCATTTTGCGTGGTGTGGAAAGTAAACTTTCATACTCTTTTATTGATGATAGTGGGCTTGGTTCAGAACTTTAGTTGTACTCCTGTTTAACCAAGAGTAAGGTAGGTAAGATAATTGTGGAGTTACTGGGTTGGTGCCAAAGGGAGTTTGCTTTAGGCTGTCACAACAAGAAGCCAACTTGACTAACAGAAAGGAAAGTGGTGTTATCCTTACAAATAATAGTGATATGATAGTACTGCTATGGTTGAGGTTGAGAAGAATGTGCCTGATCAATTGCAGATTTTTATCATGCTCTAAAAACAAAATGTGCTCTGAGATTATTTTAAAAGTGTCTGTTTCTTATTGAAAATGGGATTATTGTCAGCAGTCACATTTAAGGAGCAAGAGATATGCGAGGTACAGTGATTCTTGTCCCGGAGGGTCAGAGGGTAGCAGGACAGACAATATAAAAGGAACGGGGTGATGGCCTAGTACCACGTCCAGTGCTGATTTGTGGGTGTGGGAGGATATATGTTTAAGGATCAAATTGTTCCAGTAGTTAATTTCAAAGTGTATCACCAAACTGTAGAGAGGCTTAGGTAATGCTAAGAAACATTCTGAGATTGGTGATGTGTTTCTAGAGTCATAGTTTTTGTGTGTGGCTGAGAAAGTGTTTATCTGAGCTGAGCATTAGTATACTCTAGCATGTCTGACACCAGCGACTGGGTTGCATTGGGGTTTTTGTTCCAGGTTTTACTGCGTCACATTGGGTTATTTGTTCTAGGTTTTGTTCCTAAATAAGACTGAACACAGAGTAGGCATCTTGCTTTCCTCAGTCAGATGACAGAAGCATATCGCTTCTGTCTCTCCAGATGCAAAGAATATATGGGATGATCTTGACTAAAAGGTTATCTTTTGAAAATAATATTGACATAATGGCTTTCTTTGGAGATTCAGGAAAAAAATTGGAGGCTTTTCGTGTTTTATTTGTTTATTCTTGTAGAGCGTGTGGTTTACCTGTTGCAGAGTTTTCATCGTTCTCAAAGCAGCCATTGACAGAGGTGAGGCTATGCATTGGCTGAACAATTATAACTGAAGTCCATCCAGAATGCCTAGGTAAACAGATAGGAAAAAAAACCCTAATGCAAGTGTCAAATTTTCTTTGCTTAAAGGATTTGTGTTCTCTTATTTATATGCACATAGTGTAATTCTGTTAGGGACAGTGTTACTGTTAGGGATTTACATAAACACATCAACAAGCACTTAGCTTAAGAGAATTGCATTTGTGAACTCATAGGTCCATCATTTCTCTCTTTGGTTGCATGGGTTTTTTCTCACAGAGAGAAATGAATGCTTATTATTATAATAAGCATTTCTAGTATTTGTATAGCATCTTTATCAGATCACAGGTCACTGAAAGGGTAGATGTAGATAATATTTTACCAGGAACCTTTAGTGCCCAGCTCAATAGATTGTAAAGTTTGACAGTAATTATATGTTTTTAGTGGATTAGATAATAGAATTATAAAGTACAGACTAAGTGTAGAGTTTGGTTGGTTGACTCTCATGACCAAACATGACTTTTCACTTTTATTGAAAGAGAGGTCTGGCAGTTCCCTGTGCTGTATATGTGGTCTTTACTGTCCCTTTCATCTGCAAAATAGTGATGCCCACTAAAATTGAAGTAATTTCTGGGGAAAAGTTGAGATGATGTTGATTTTACTTCCCAGTACTTTCCTGATATTTAGAGACTTAAGTAGGCAAACATAGTATCTTTGATGGATTTCAGCCATACGAAGTCAGCTTTAGCAAAGTATAGTGACACAGTTATTTTTTGAAATAATTATAGATTGAGAAAAGTGAGTTGTACTGTTAAAGAATTTGAAAATTTGTTTTGCGTAAAAGGTGTTACTGATTTATTTTCAATCTTAGATAAGCATGAGGTATAGTATGAGTAGGGGTATTTTTATGTATTTCCAAATATATAAAATAACTCCAGACTAATCTGCACTACTGCAGAAGTGGGATATTGGGACATAAACTATCTGCAGTGTAGCTCATTGATTTTTGAGTGTCTGATTAAAGTAAATTACATCAATCACTAGGGTGGTAATGTAGAAATATGGAAGTGGTGTAATAGTAGTAATCATTTCCATAATGAAAAAGTCAGCTTTAAGAATGTATGTAGGAGGAAAATGTTTTCCAAGAACTAACTACGTTTGAATATAATTTCATCTAAATAGAACACACCTCCATATGACTGATCTTTCATTTTTAGTAATCGTTGACATTCTTTGTCAGAAGTTGCTTGTGATTCTGTCTTTTTAACTTTGGCCTGCTAAGTTTTATTTCTATACACAAAAATTTTAAAATAATATGCCTTATTTTGCTTTGTTAGAAGCCCTCTGTTTATTTAATTATTCTAGCTTAAGTTCATGTTTACAGTAGTAAAAAATAGAAATGTACTTTTAGTCTTCTACTTTCAGTCTTCTTAGAAAAAAGACATCTTAAGGTTCATTATAATTTGTCAATAGAACTTTGCAGATAAGATAATCAAGGATAAATATCCCTGATATAAAGTCCATATTGTTTATCTCTGCTTGGTATCACTGAAATTTTGATTGCTTAAGCTTGACCTGTGATGGTAGGCAAATATGAATGTTTCCAAATAATTAGAATGGAATTTCACACAACTAAGGACTCTAACATTTACCCAGAACTGAGATTTTAATGAACTATGTAACCTAGGTTAAATTCGTGGCTCGTTCTGCAGACTGTTGCTTACTTTTGAATAGCTTTAAGTAGAAAAGATGAACAGTAGTTCAGTGAATGCTTAATGGAAGCACAGGAGAGAGAGAATTACTTGAACTGTATAAAGGTGTTCTGTGCAGAAAAGAAAATAGAGTATATTGTGGTTTAGTTAGAGGTAGCATTCACTTTGAAGGACTGATAACTGGAGTATGTTGCAAAACCTTAGGTATTTTTCTTTGATACGCAAAAGTTTAAATTTGGAATTCCTCGGATAGAATTAGGCCCTTGGACTTGGTATTCTGCAGCAGCTCATGAAATATTCTAAATGTGAAAAAAGGATGGGGCTAAAGGGATTGGTACTGTACCCCAAACATTTTTATTAATTGTAAATGTGACACTTTACAATAACTTGCATTTTCAGCTTATGCAGAGTGTTGTATACATGGGCATGCACACATACACTCATGTGTTTATGTAAATAGTAATTCACTAGGTGCTCTGAGAGCAATTTTATTTTTCTGTTTTATATTTTAACTTGTATTTTTCTCAATGAATTTAACATAATTCCAACTTGTTTCTTTTTATTTTAAAAACAGTTTGTGGAACTGTGTTTTGAAAAATCTAAAAGATCTAAAATTCTTACTAAGTGTTTGGGAAAACAGTAAGTTATATAAAGTATCTGGTTGCTAAGAAAGAAAGTAGAAATTAGTGACCAAACACCTGTAGCCACCAGAACCAGCTTCTATTTGCCAAGGAAAAAGATGAAATAATGGTTTTTTTCCAATTCTTGACGATTAAACATTCTAAAAGTTTAGCAAAGTGTCTATGTTTTGAGTAGTGCTGAATGACATTTGTATTTCTTCAAGTGTTTACCCGTTAAAATTTCAAAACACAAATAGATGCAGAAGTATTACTGAGGTTCATTAAATATCCTTCTTTATATTTTTTCCTTTTCCCTTTTTTAGGACTACCAATTATAGTAAAAGTACTTGCTCTTATTGCATGCAGGATGTTAGTAGTGGTGTTTCCCATTGGAATGACATGCAGGTTCTTAATTTTCATTTGAGCTGTAATAAATGTTCATACTGCTCATCACTACTCTGAGCCAGTGATGTTGTTATTTCACATGAACTTCAGGACTGAGGAGTTTCATTCAATGTTTGAGGATATGAGGGAGAAACAGTTGAATCGTCTCAACAGATAGCACCACAGTTACTTCACAACAGTTATCACATTGAAAAGATAAAATACGAATTCTCGAAGAGCATCAATGAAAAAGCTCAAAGGGATTGATAGTCATCTCAGAAACAACAGAAAGTGTTTTCTCACATTCCAGAAGATCTAACAGGTGAAACCTTGTTTATTGACATGGAGGAGCTGAAAAATTACTGTAAAGCTTCTGAAAAATGAAACATTGTCAGTGTTGTGGTCATCAGTGGAACATAGCCAAAGGGATTGTGTAACTCGAATAGCTCTTACTTGAAGTCCAGTTTCTTTTTATCTTCACAAAAAGGCAAAGGTCTTTTAGTGACTGGGTAGAATGAGAAGTGAAAACACAGGCTGTAGTTGATGAGAGAAATTTCTCGTGTGATAGTGAGATGGTCTTCAGCATTGTATGTGTTAAAGCAGTATGAAGATGTGATTAATTACCATGCTGGGATATCCTTCCAGGTACATTTAATTTTGCATATATAGGCTTAGTAACCCAGAAGTAAAGAGCCGTAGGAAAGATAAAGAAAATACCACCGCAGGGGTGGATTGTGTGGGGTTGTTTGCAATTGCTAAGGATTAACTGTTGTTATAATATAAATAATTAAGAGCTAATGTAAATCAGAGAGAAAAAATATGTATTTTAAAATATTTTAAATGTTGCAATTAGTTTTGCATTCACTTTTACGCAACATTACTCAACCATAGCATGAGTTTTGTCTGCAGAAAAAGCCAGACTGTGTTGTCTGAAGCCATGTGCACCCAAATGTGAAGAGACGTATGTGAAAGGAACTTTTCTTCTTTTGGGTTTGGTGTCTCCACGCAGGATGCAGCCGTTCCGGCAGTCATCCATCCACTGTGGGTTTTACACAAAGCAATGAGCAATTTTTAGGTTGTAATGGGATGACGTATTAATTTTGAACATCTGAGATTCCGTAGGATAACTAGAAGCTTTTTATGAAAGCTGGAGTAGAGTAGAAATAGCCAAATTAGTTTTGTTTTGCACCATGAAACGTAGAATTTGATCAGAAACACAGAAGCAAAAGGCACTGTGACTGGAAAACAGCTCAATTAAGAAATAAACTGGGAAATGACAATGTATCATACCAATATAATTCATCAAAATAGCACATCTTTTAGGAAACTACTTAAGCACTTAAGTGTACAAATAAGTTGGTCAATTCAGGACTTCTGTTTAGATTTCTACTAAATACCTTTTGTGTTAGAGCACTTCTTCTTTGACCTTAACATGCCTCTGTATGTCAAGGCTTCTGGCCAGTTAAGGATTTGTATCATAGTTTAATCCTTCTTTTATGGAGAAGTTCATGTGGAATAGTTTCTCAGATGTTTAGAAAATGTCTATTATATGAATCATGTTCTCAGTGGAATAAAAACTGTTTGAACTGTGGTTCACATCATCCTCTTGTTTTATAGTCATATGAATCACTGTTTGGGCATTATATTATGCATACTATGAAGGTACTGCAGTAGAATTAGGCTGCTATGTTAGATGTTGGGAAAAAATTACGTATTTGTACCTGGACAATTGGTCTGCAATGATGTAATGGAAGGCAGTCTGTTAATTTGCCATTTACTTTAAAGTTCATTAGCTCACTCCAGTTTTGAATGTGATTTTCAATTAAAAAAACCCACCCCAAACCCAAATTATTTGTACGTCCTGCTTTATCTCTGCGATGTTTAAAGAAGTGGTTTAAAGGACATTTCCAATTGCATTTAGATTTTAAAAAAAGACAATCTTTCTTCTGATAACTGCAAAGCTAACACACTAAGAATAGAACTAGGCAATTGAAAGGATTTACTGGAACCTTTAATAACAAAAACGTACTTTTAAAAATATTTGGTGTCATTCATTTGTACTGTTGTAGCACTTAAGTACTCTGGTTACAGATGAGAAGTCTGTTGTTTAAGGCAAGGTGCAAATAGGAGCAAAGTGATTGTCCCCGATTTAAAATACTTGCAATATAATTGTAAGTATAAATGTAGAAAAGATCCGATATATGGTCTCAAAATATAAGGAAACCATGAGACCACATTATTTGGTGTGATAGGTAATGGTTTTAGTATACCTGTGATTTAGTCTCTTCAGTTTTCGTTAGATGTTGGAGTAAAGGAAAATTTAAGGCTGGATTTGAAAAGGTTAGTAAGGTGTATCAGGGAAGAAGGCACAGAGGAGCTTAAATTGCAACATGAGAACTGAATAATGGAGGCTGGCACTACTGCTTTAGTTCAAAGACCAGATTCAGTACTGCAAGAGATTGCATGGATAGGATGAAACAAAAACGTAAAATGATTACACTGATATTTTTATGCAATAGAAACGGAGTGAAGTCAACAAAAGATGCAGAGAGGGATCAGAAGATCAGAAACGGAGTAGAGACACTGTCTTTGATGTTTAGAGAATGAAGTCTTTGCTGAAGTTTCATCCTTATACTCTGATCAACAAAGGTGTGAAGGCTAATTGTATACACCATAATCGAAACCAGTTGTATCCTTCGGGATACAAGGACTAACAAAGAGTGCCACTGACATTTCCAGCATATCCTAGGTGGAGAAAAAATAACATTTCTTCAATTCTCTCACACTTTACTTCTCATCTTTATGACAAATATTATTAAAGAACATTTGATTAACGCTGCATTAAGTGGCAAAGGAACTGTAGGAAGCTTGTAGAGGAAATAAGAGTATACTTGGTTGAGTAAATGCAACTTGAATTGTGGATCTCTTATGTATAGTTTCCACTGGTTGAGTTGACTGTACAAACCATTTCATGGCTTCCTTGTTTTTCTGTCTGATCCCTTAATGATTCTCTTAAGGCACAGATGGAAGAGTTATTAGAACTTTTTTATTCCTGACACAGTCTTAGGTTCACGATTTTATAGGCTGGTGTTGTTTTCTGTTTATTGAAACAAGAAGAAAATTTTTCACCAAACAAAATAAAAAAGAAATGTTATTGAATCTGAAATAGGCTAAAATTCTGTGAGTTTGTTAATTATTTCATCTCCTGATGTTCACACAATCTAAAAGTCCTCAAAAGTTGATTGGAATTGGTTGAAGTCTATAAGCTCAAATTTAGACTTTCAAATTTAGACTTTCAAGTGCAAGGGTGAATAGAGGCTATGGTTTTCCACATATGCATGTAGTGATAGCATGGGGGTAATGGCTTTAAACTGAAAGAGATTAGATTTAGATTAGATGTAAGGAGGAAATTCTTCACTATGAGGGTGGTGAGGCACTGGAACAGGTTGCCCAGAGAAATTCCATCCCTGGAAGTGCTCAAGGCCAGGTTGGGTGGTGCTTTGAGCAAGTGTCCTGGTGGATGGTGTCCCTGCCCATGGCAGGGGGGTTGGAAATAGGTGATCTTTAAGGTTCCTTCCAACGCAGACCGTTCTATGATTCTATGATTCTCCAGCTTACAGGTAGGGGTTATTTGAGCAAGTGAGGCTTTAGAATCAAAGAGTTTGTGTTGCCTACCTCAAAGGTCTATCTAGCCCTATGTCTTGTCTCCCACGGGGCAAATGTAAGTGAATGATACCTCACCTTATTACTTTCCCAGTCTCTGCTTTTTTTATTAGGGAGTTTCTGAGCTGGATGTAGTTTATATATTTTTAATAACTCCCAGTGGCTTTTCCTTCCATGAATTTGTCTGATCTTTCCTCCCCTTAGGCCCCAGCTTTGTTACAAGCTTTGTTCAGTATTTGTACACTGAGTTGATTTTGCACAGAGGGATCTGTAGATTCTAATGTAATAGTGACCTGATAGTTTTTGTGATCTAAGTACCATTTTTTAAAAATGACCATTACATCATTACCAATGTCTGCAACTGTGAATTCTCTGAGCAGTAACAGAAGTGGAAATGCTGACAAAACTCCTGTATTTTCTTGATTTTCTGCTCCCTCAGTCCTTGTTCCTTATTTCACTCACACTAGCTAATTTGACTCTCTGTGTTACCAGACAAAGAAGAGTTGCTTTGTTGAATGTAAGTTCTGGTCACCTAGCCACGATGCACTTTTTCATGATGTGGTTTGTTAAACAATTTAGTTAACTTGGAAGGGTGTTCCAAGTTAACATATTACAAGCAGCTGTGCTGAGAGAAGAGGTTACTGCTTACTATACTACCCTCAGCTGCCTGCCTTGCCCTCCTATCAGAAGTCATCACTCATTTAGATCTGCTTGCAGAACAGCTTGTGCAAACGCTGCATCATTTTAGTCAAAATAAGAGGGCTAGCAAAGGCCTACAGTTTAAGTCATCCAGGCTGGTTTTGACTAAAGCAGACTTGGAGTCTGATTCTGAGTCCAGGGATCAATTGTAGGAGCAAACTCACTTGTGTTTAAAGAGAAGCAATAACCACCTTTGTTGGAACAGCTGAACCTGTCTGATTGACTAAAGTTCATAGCATACATGATGAACTTGCCTTGTGTATTCTAGAATGATAGAATAACTTAGGTTGGATAAGCACTTTTGTGGTTTTATGCTCCAATCCCCTGTTGAAGTTAGATCAGGTTGCTCAGAGCTTTGTCCTGCCAAGTTTTGTACGTCTTCAAGGTTAGTTATTCTTCCATCTCTCTGACTAGCCTGTTCTGTGGTTTGACCACCCTCCTTGTGAACATCGTTTCCTTCTATTTTATTAGAATTTCACTTATTGCAACTTGTGCCTTTTGCTTTTGAGTCTTTTGCTGTGCATCTCCAGGATGAATTGGTCTCTTGTCTTTTCTATAGCTACCCTTTAACTAGTTGAGGATAACAACAAGCACACTGTGGTAGACTGTCAAAAATGTTCTAAATTTGTTGTAAGTTACAGTCTTTGCTCTCCCCTCATCTATTGAGTCAACCATCTCACCATCAGGTTTGTCAGGCATTGCCTCTCACGTGAATACAAATGACTTCCAGGAAGATTTGCACTGTAGTCTTCCCATAGACTTAGTTTAGGCTGGATGGCTTGTAGTTCTCTTTCTTAAAGAGGCGTATGACATTTGCCTTTTTCTAGTCTTCGTATCAGGTACTTTACTTGATTGCTGTGACCTTCCAAAGAAGACGCTTGTATCACAGTGACATTAGCCAGCTTCCTTAGCACCCTCAGCTGCATCCCATCTTGTCCCTTGAGACTTGCCAATGTCCAGTTTTCTCATCCGGTCCCTGACCCAGTCATCCTCTACTGTGGGCAATACTTCAGTCCTGCAGACACTGCCATGAGGCTCAGGAGCCCTGGTGGGCCTGAGAGCAGACCTTGACAATAAAGAGCAAAGCAAAGAAGACATTCAATAATATTTCAGCCTTTCTATGTCCTTTATCATACCTTTTCCATGTCATTTGTTGCTTGGTCTCATACATTATTCACCAGGGACCCACACACTTACCTTGGTTTATTTTTGGTGCTAACACACTTACAGAAGCTCTTCTTGTTCCTCTCCAACTCCAGCTCCTACTTTCATTTGTGCTTATGTGGGTGATGTTTTCCTCTTAAGTAGCTTGTCCCCGCTTACATCTTACATATACGTTCTAACATTCTGGATTTTTTATCATTTTCCTTTGAGATGTTGTATTTACTGCCTTCATGTTTGCAGAGGGAGTTTATCGTGAGGCTTCTGCGTGCCCACTTTTTTTCCTCGATGACTGCTGCCAGGATTTCATCCACTTTCAGTTGGAGAAATACTTGGCTTGAAGCAAAGAGTTCAAGAACCTGAAGACTCTGCTCATAAGTAATTGAATATGTTCCATAATTGCAGCTCCTGCTATCTCAAGTGGGAATGTGGTACTAGAAATATGCTTTACCTGTTATGTTGTAAAATACTAGAGCACAGTCCAAAACCTTATAATAATCGACAATTTATATAGAAGAGTGTACAGTAAAATGAGATTAACCTTTTTTTGATTTTAGAGTGATTATTTCTGTTTAGTCTCTTCATAAAATGCACAAAGGCAATTGTTAAGACAAGTCTCATTGTTCAAACAGTATGAGCGGTGTTCAAGTGTTTCAAGTGTGTATATCAGCAAATTTCCTTCTTTCTTTTTTCTCTTTTTTTTTTGGATTTGAAATGTTCCATTAAAAATAGACAGCTCTGAATACTTAGTTTATAGCTAACTTTTTAAAAATCAGTCAATCATTCTGTGATGAGTAAATGTATTTTTAACAGCAGTTTACAGAATTATGAAGGTTGCAGTTAATATCCTTGTTATAGTGGCTTTATTTGCAAATATGTGTTTAATTTTACTTCATTGAAAGAAATTTATAAAATGTTGCACTGTTCATGAAGAGTTATTTTATAGCAATAAAATGTAAAAAGCTTAATTGTATCAGTCTATAGATGTAATGGATATGTGTTTAACACAGTCAGGCCTCAGTAACCAGTTTAATGGGCTGATCAAAATTCTCTCATAATGTTATTGTGTTGGCAGCACTTATGTACAATAATTTTGTATTTTTCATTTTGTGTGGTGTATGAAAAAGTACAGAGCTTTTTTTTTGTGAGTGTCTTAAATTAGGCAGCTCTAGTGGTTTTTAAATGAGGAGTTTAACTGCATCCAAAGCCATTTAATCATACCCTTCCTAAGAAGAAGTCTTTTCCTAATATCGTCTTACGAGATGATGACTTGTCTGAAAAGGCAAATTGCTCTCTTGGTGTAAAGCAGCTTAGAAGGCACAGATATTGGCTTTCAAACAATTTTATGTAATAGTTAACAGACATATAGAATGTCCAGTGACAGTTTCAGTTTCAGGCTTCATGTGTTGAAGTAAAATGAGTTTTAAACTCTGATGACTAAATGTTGAACAAAGTGAAATTTTAGCTTTGATCTTCAGAGATGGAACTTAAGACGTGTATGATGACTCAGTTGTGGTTCAGAGTATGATGGCTTTAGTAACTTGTTGGATGGTGCTACATGTTGAGAAGTCTGTAGGAGTAAGTGAAACAACTTTTGTGTGGTAGCTGAAGTTCAAGTAATTCATGTTTTAATTACTATCCTTACCCTTATAATCAGCCCAAATTCACAAATATTGTATTTTTTATTAAAAACAACTGCATTATGTTTTGAGGCTTTTAAAATATACTTTTTTTCTGTCATCTAGTTAAAGTATGTGTGTTAGACAAATTACTGAAATCACTTCCCGATGATCTTTAGGTGGTAAAGGAACAAAACATACTTACGGTGTAATTATTTTAGCAAATTACGTTTGACATGTAACAAGAAAAAAAAGAACAGCCTCAGTATGCTGTTGTCATTCTGCGGCTTCTGGTTGAACCTAAAATGTAATTATTCGTATGCCAGTCAAAAGCCTCTTTTACTAGATTTTTTTGGAAGTACTGCAACAATCTCTTCTTGGCAAGTTAACTTCGAGATGAAATAACAAAGAGACAGGTGTACAAAATTTTACTGTTCAGTTATCCTGTCAGAGACTTCTGAATTAGGAGGTAAAGGAATGGTAAAATACTGACATCTGCCTCTATGAAATTCCAGTTGGTGTTTCAGCATTGGCAGTCCTGACACTTTTGAAAATCTACCCATTTCTAATTTGGTTTCATCTGTGAGTTATAGGAATAATTTTAGAAGTCAGATTTAGAAGTCAGAAAATATTCAGAGGTAAAAAATATACTGCAGCAACAATTGTAATGACCAGGAGAAAAATCTTGGACAGGTAGAGGATGTAAATAATACACAGCCATCTAAAAAATTTTCTGTAGAAACTACTTTTATGTATGTAGTAGATGAATAGATGCAATATGGCTATTATAAACTTCACAGTTATGTGCAGTATCTCTGATGAAATTGATACTGTTGGTATTTAAAAGAAGTCATGGCAGTTATATAATATAAATGATTGCAAGTTCTTAAATGCATTTGACATATTTTAATTAAAATTACCTAATTTAATATACTGTGAGATAGCATTATCAAAAGTAGAAAGTGCTATATAACCAGTTAGTATGAAAACGGATTTCTTAAGCAGCACAAGTCAAAAGAGTATTTCTTTAGTGAAAGGATGCCAAAGGTGGATGATTGTGGGGAGAGTCAAGATGTTTCAAAACTAAAATTAGGATTTCAGAAGTTATCTATGGGAATGGAAAAGCTGTGGCAAGTTTATCAGAGAATTGAAAACTGGTACTGGATCACATGCATCAAGCTTTTAGACTTCTCAGCACAACTGTGAGTTCTGGATCTTCAAGGCTACTGACACACCCAGATCGACCCAAACAGGCTCTCAGTTGTGCGGCTTGAGCATCCTGGCCCAAGCTGTGCCTCTAGCAGGCTCCCTCCCATGCAACCAGCACTGACCTCTGAGATGAGCGATAACATACGTGGCTGCCATGTGTAAAACTTCGAAGTTCCTAAGCGGAATTGGATTGAAATGTAGTGTAACATCAAAGATGCTGGCTCAGAGATGGGTTTTTTCTTTCTTTTTTTCCTTTTTTTCTTCTTATCTTTTTTTTAAGTTTTATTTTATTTCCCCCTCTGGTGAGAACTAATGTCCACCATTATTTGTTTAGGTGTTCCTAGCTGCCTGACTGATCCTTTTCCTTGTACAGTCTACATGCTTCTTAAATTCATGGTAGAACCTGTTAAATTTCTGACCTCTGCAGCAGGGAACTTGGAGGAATTTGGCACCTCAGCCACGACAAGCCTAAAAATCACGTGCCAAGGGTTTGCAGAGGAATGGATTTTAGAGGCCTTAAAGTCCTTAGTTCAGCCCTGTCATCAATATATGACTTGGTAGGAGACTAGGAAGGCTCCAGGGGCTCACTGAATTGTCACTGTGGGCTTTTGTGTTACTCGGGTGTACTAAGAAGATGCGAGATAAACGTCATATCCAGAACCAAGAGAGAGTTGTGAAAAATGTTCTGAGAATCTGTGTTTCAAAATGCATATATTTCAAAAGAGAGGAGTTTTCAAAATGTTCTCTAATGAAGTGTCAACAGAAGCTAAAAGTTTGAATCGAAGGTGTTTGACATGCAGGGGGGTATTGGAGCATTTAGAAGCATGCAGATGGGTGACATTTTACCATCAAACTGTGTTACTGCAGATTGTACTGAATAGGAAAATGCGCTTTGTATAACTTGTTCTGGAAGATATTTAGTATCTCCCGTTAACATGTATCACTGTGCCCAGAGTTATCTTGAGCTTGCCCTTTTAAGTTTCCGTTTCCATTCACTTCAATAATAAAATAACTGGAAAGCCCCCAGTGCTGACAAATGCTATGACACATACAGAATTTAAGCATGAAAGGTCATCATAACCAGTAGATACGTGTTTTTAACATAAATGTATGGCAAGATTGTACTAGTGGCTTGGTATATTTAAGTATGACGTTAGCGTATGTTATTTTTGTCTTCAATCAGAGCACAAAGTTTTAGAGCATATTGTCACATCTCAGCTTCAGAAATGAAAGTGAAACACTTAGATAGACACAAATCGATGTGTATTGAAGTGCGACCATTTCTACATTAAGTTTTTTGAGGAAACTCTATGAGGGGCTGCTTTGCCCAGGAGGATTGTCTGTTACAGTCAGGATTTGTTGACATATTTTCAGTTTTCCAGTTGAAATTTCTTTTTTTTCCATTTGAGGGGGTTTATGTTATTTGTGATTTATAAAGTTCACATTTTGAAGCAGACTGTCAGTATTGTTTGAATAAGAGCCATGGTGCTGTCAAGGGGAGGACATGACAAAAAGTTATCCTTTATTTTTTTAGTGTAAAGCTTCAATTCAGCAAATTGCTAAGGCAAGTAATTGTTTTGAATATAAGGTACCAACTGATTTGTTTGATGTGTAGCAAGAGATACATCTCTTACATCTCATGTCATACACTGATGTACTTTGCAGATTCAAGGGATAATAGCCATTAACAAGTACAAACTTGATGTTACGTTTCTCTGTGTAATGTTCACTAGTTTTCTTTAAACATAAGCTATTGTATGTCTATGAATAACACCAAAGATGATGATTTCCTCTTGGCACAAATAACTTCAGAAACCCAGAAAGAGCTCTGTACAAACCTAATTGTTATTGCTATGTTAAGGTCACTTAAATATGTGTATATGCATAATGTATGTATATACTACATATTTGTTGCAGCTGTGGTTTTCTAAGTTTGGAAGTACAACCTCATCTAGTTAGAAAACAAAGTAGGTTTTCTAATGTGCTGGTGTTTCAAAACACATTTTGAAAAGTGCACTGCAAGTGAAATAATCTTCTGTTTCACTTTAATTAATTAAAAGAAATAGTTATTTTTCACTCTGTTTTAACTTTCTGTAGCTGAAAATATTACAGTGATACAATGAAATAACTATTTTTGAGTTGAGGTGTTTCACAGAATAGGCCATGACGCTGGTTCTGGTTACAGCGCTGTTGTGGTGAACAGAGAATGGTGTGGTTCAGTTTCTCCTCTATGAAAAAGAAGGCAGATTATTGCAAGAAGCAATACTGTGGGTAACAGTATGATAGAGCACCACTACATAAGCAAGGAAAAAGACAAAGAGCAGTTTGAGTGGACTTTACCTCTCTCTGGATGCTTTAAGATACTCAGAGAAGGACATGAGATTCCTTGGGAAGCTTTGCACTTGCTTGCCTTGAAACTTCTTGAAACTACAAATGAACGTCATTCAGAGCCTTCTGTGTCACTTTCTATCCTCCAGAATTTTCCCATCCTGCCATTTCTTTTCCTAAAGAAGAAGAGGCCTCAATTATTTTTTCCCAAAAAAATCTTAAAAGTGATAAAGCGTATTATGGACCAATGACTTGTCAGATTTTATTTTTGAGAAATAAGCTTTAATATTTTTAATTCCAATGTATATTGAGAAAATCAGATAGATTAATAAAAAAATATGCATCAGATTTAGAAATTGGTTTTAAGGTTTTACATCAAAATGTAGTATAAGTAAATATTTACTGCTTATTTCCTATACTCTTAAAAGCACCAGATTGTAATGGAAATGATGACAAAATTTCTTCCAGATAATGAGGCTCATAACATCACTGTAGAGGCTTTTAATCAGTGTAAGCCCATCTAGTGGGAATCAATGCCATTCTGTATTTAATATAGCTTCCATTATGAGCTAAGCATTTGTAGGTTAGGGTTTTTGCCTAAGCACTTTTTTTTTTAAATAAAAATAAATATGAAATGATCTTATTATAAATCCGTGATCAATACAAATAAAACTTAGCAGTTTAATTAAAAAGTTCCAGAAGAAAGCAGCAATCTGATGGATCGCATTTTAAGAATTTGAGTAGTAAGCCTAAAAAAACTGTCTAAAGGCAGGACTTGTTCAAAATGATATCCTGCCACAGCATAACGTGCAGCAAAGAGGAGGCTAAAAAAAACTCACAGAAAAAAAAAAGAAGTAATAACATAAAAAAAGCAATAACCAACAAACCAGAATAAAATGCTGAGAAGAATTGCTAAGTTTCATCAGAGCACTCTGAGTTAATAAGCTCTCAGTTCATTTCATCTAGATTTCGTTGTTGTGGTTTCATAGAACTAAAGTCTTTTTTTTGCTATCTGTCTTGAGATGCAAGATACAAGAAATGGGGGCATTGTTTTACTGGTTATTGTTTTAAGAAACAATGTGATTAGTATCTGTTTAGGAATAAAAACATTTGGGAGCTATTCTGAGTTAGAAGGAAAACTATATTATCATATTTCACACACCATTTAATGTAAACATTGTATTTCTTTTATGCAGTTTGGTGTTTATGTTTTAACATTTTGAATAGGTTTTAGTTAAGTAAAAATAAACTCCAGCAGAAAAGGTGTTTTTCAAGGTAAACTTGCATTGCAGTTCCTACAATGCAGTAATCAATGATGTAAGTGTAAAAATCTTCACTTTTAAACATCATCTTTTGATTTTGTTTATATCAGATGTCTTTTGTGTTATGTTTTGTGTAAGCTGATTTCAGGAAAAAAAAAATAGAGTCCAGGTGAGACAGTGAGCTGTTCAGAATATCTCTTTGACTAAGAGGTACTGTGAAATTCAGGTGGAGTGAGCTTTGCTTCAGCACAAACTATGGTGTGAGTGTTTTGGCATTCCATGAAGTTCTGGAGTGGCTTTTGTTGTAGTACAGATAGGGTTAACAGGTATTTTCTGTAGATAATGTTGTGTATTACAGGATGTAGAACCTGACCTTACACAAAAGTGTATGGAACATGGCTTTTCCTGTGCTTTTCTGGCATCTGAATAGATTTCAGGTTGTTCATCTTCTAGAAAAGTGGCTATTGAGTACATGTGGCTAAATTGTACAAGAATATTCGGTCCAGCACCAGCTGCGCTGGATTCACTGGGCATGACCAAACTAACTGTACTGTGAAAGTGCACTGATTTTGAGGCACTGGCTTTGCTGCACATGTGCAAAACCATACGTGTATGATTCATCTGACCAGGATTGTCACAGATTTCAGCATTTAAAATCTGCCAGGGCTGTATGTATCTGGGACTTCATTTAATATGGTGCTTAAAAATGGTTTAAGGGCTTAAGTGCAGTTTAATGGGAAAAAAATCCCTGCAGCAGGTCCTCTGCATTGAGGCAGATTTTATGTTGCCTACTGAACTGCTAGGTAACTGCTTTTTATTCTTAATGAAAGATGTGCACTTAGATCTTCGTGTGTTTCTACCACTTCTGTTCATCTTAAAGTTGTACCTGTGTGCCATGTTTATAACATAGATTGAATAGTATTAAAGAAAAAAACTGTACTGAAAGAGTCATCTTGTCTTCAACCACTTTAACACTGTGTCATAGTTTAAGCCCAGCTGGCAGACAGGACTACGCAAGCGGTCGCTCACTTCTCCCCCTCCCCAGTGGGATGGGGAGAGGAATTGGAAAAATAAGAAACACTTGTGGGTTGAGATAAAGACAGTTTAGTAAGTAAAGCAAAAGCTGCGCATGCAAGCAAAGCAAAACAAGGAATTCATTCACTACTTTCTATCGGCAGGCAGGTGTTCAGCCATCTCCAGGAAGGTAGGGCTCCATCACGTGTAACATTTCCTTGGGAAGACAGACATTGTAACTGCAAACATCTCACCTCTTCTTCTTCCCCCAGCATTAGACTGAGCATGACGTTATATGACATGGAATATTCCTTTAGTCAGTTGGGGTAAGCTGTCCCGGCTGTGTGTCCTCTCGTGTTTTTTTGCAGTCCCAGCCTGCTCTCTAGGGGGGCAGTGTGAGGAGCAGAAAAGGCCTTGACTGCTTAGCAGTAACTGAAAACACCAGTGTGCTCTCAATGCTATTCTCATCGCAAATCCAAAACACAGCGCTACAACAGCTGCCAGCAAGACAGTCAACTCTGTCTCATCCAAATCCATGACACACTTTTAAACACATCAAATGGTATTCCGAAGTAGCGTATGTTATGCAGGCTGTTATATGTTCAGGCCTAGAAAGATGTAAATAACATTAGAGGAAAACCTGTGATAATTAGTATTTCTGTTAAGTAAACACAGAGATCCAGTGCTGTGAGTGTCTATACATACTTAAACATCTGTATATGTACATTTTTTATACACATACATACATATATATATGTGCATATACATACATGTATGTATATGTATGTGTATATATACTTATATATATACACATGACTATCTCCATTCAGTGCATAGTGCCAGTATCTGCTTGTGAAAGCCCTTGTTTCTCTGAGGCTTCCCAAGAAGGTGCACATTGCGTAAGAGTTCCTTTGTCAAGGGTCTTGGGTTGGATTTATACAACTGACAAGTTCCAGGCATTTGGGCAATTTTTCACTTTCTCAGGATAATTTGAATGGGAATTTAAGTAGAAAAGTAGGCTATTTAAAAAAAAAAACAACAACCCACCAACTTTTTGGTCTGGGAATGTTGCAGGACTTTACAGAGGACCCTATATTTAAGGACATATATTTTGGTATCCAAAATTTGACTAAGCATTACCCTTAGAATCATAGAATCATACAATCATAGAACCATAGAATAGTTTGGGTTAGAAGGGACCAGTCTAACTCCCCTGCAATAAGTGGTAACATCTTCAACTAGATAGGTGGCTCAGAGCACTGACCGACCTGACCTTGAACACTTGCAATAATGGAGCACCAACAACTCTGGGCAACCTGTTACAGTGTCTCACCATCCTCAGCATAAAAAATTCCTTCCTTACATCTAGTCTAAATCTACCCTCTTTTAATTTAAAACCATTAAGCCTTGTCCTGTCACAACAGGGCCTGCTGAAATGTGTCCCCATCTTTTGTATAAGCCCCCTTTAAGTATTGAAATGCCTCAATAAGGTCTCCCCAGAGCCTTCACTTCTCCAGGCTGAACAACCCTAAATCCCTCAGCCTTTTCTCACAGGAGATGTGTTCCATCCTTCTGATCGGTTTTGTGGCCCTCATCTGGACCCGTTCCAACAGGTCCATGTCTTTCCTGTGCTGAGGACTCCAGAGTTGGACACAGTACTCCAGGGGGGATCTCACCAGAGCGGAGTAGAGGGGTAGAATCACCTCCCTCGACCTGCTGGCCACAATTCTTTTGGTGCAGCCCAGGATATGGTTGGCCTTCTGGGCTGCAGTCACATATTGTTGGCTCATGTCCAACTTTTCATCCACCAGTACCCCCAGGTCTTTCTTTGTGGGGCTGCTCTAAATTCATTCTTCCCCCAGCCTGTGTTGATACCGGGGGTTGCAGAGACCCATGTGCAGGACCTTGCACTTGGCCTTGTTGAACCTCATGATGTTCATATGGGCCCACTTCTTGAGCTTGTCCAGGTCCCTCTGGATGACGTCCAGGTGCCTCTGGATGACATCCCGTCCTTCTGGCCTGGCGACCGCACCACTCAGCTTGGTGTCATTGGCAAACTTGCAGAGGGTGCACTTGATCCCACTGTCTATGTCACTGATGAAGATATTAAACAATACTGGTCCCAGTACAGACCCCTGAAGGACACCACTCGTCTCTGATCTCCAACTGGCCATTGAGCTGGTGACCACTACCCTCTGGATGTGACCATCCAACCAATTCCTCATCCACAGTCCATCCATCAGAGACATATATCTCCCAATTGAGAGTGAAAGATGTTGTGGGGACCATGTGAAAGGCCTTACAGAAGTCCAGCTAGATGACATCTGTAGCTCTTCCATTGTCCATTGTTGTAGTCACTCCATCATAGAAGGCCACTAGGTTGGTCAGGCAGGACTTGACCCTGGTAAAGCCATGCTGGCTGACTTGAATCACCTCCATGTCCTCCATGTGCCTTAGCATAGCTTCTAGGAGGATCTGTTCCATGATCTTCCCAGGCACAGAGGTGAGGCTGACAGGTCAGTAGTTCCCAGGGTCCTCCTTTCTACCCTTTTTAAAAACGGGTGCAATGTTTCTCTTTTTCCAGCCCCCAGGGACTTCATCTGACTGCCATGACTTTTCAAATATCATGGAGAGTGGCCTGGCAACTGTATCAGCCAATTCCCTCAGGACTCTGGGATGCATCTGGTCAGGTCCCATACACGTCTGTACGTTCAGGTTCCTCAGGTGGTCACAACCTTGATCTTCTCTTACAGTGGGAAGGTCTTTTCTCCCCCAGTCCCTTTCTTGTGGGAAGAGAGGTTGCCTGTGAAGACTGAGGCAAAAATGTTGTTGAGTCTTCCATGTGCCGTTTATAGATTTTTCTGGAGCTCCTTATGGGCATTCATTTGTTTCTGCTCAGGCTTGAACAGTTACTTTCCTTGTATTGAAAGGCTGAAGTCAGGGTCCAGGGCAGAAATCTTAGACATTTTGTTGTGCTCTCAGTGACGCTGCTGCAGTGCCCACCACATCACAGTGTAAGGCCAACTGCGGAGCACCTCAGCACTTTATGGGGATTCATGTCTGATACGGAACGTGAGGAAAGAAGACACAACTCAGGACTTGGTTAGGAAGCTGAAATTCCTTACTTCAATATAAATCAGTCTCATATTTCATAATGCTCCCATACAGGCATTCTGCAAGTCGTATTATGCTTCTGTTGTCAGCAATCCCAACTGCAGCATGTGCTGCACTCTACATAGTGTTTGATGTTACTGTAGGAAAATTTTACTACTGTCTTTTTGCAGCAAGAAATCCAGGACCTCGCAGCTGAAGGTTATATACTTTATATGGTTCCTCAAAAAGTATACCTTATATGGTTCCTTTTATGAATCCTCAAAAAAAAGGAGCAGGGGCAACACTTAGGAGATTATACAGACATACATAAAATGTGTTTTGGAAGAACATGACTAAAAAGTGAAGCACTCAAAAATTAGTCTTGCAAAAACCTGCATAGTATAGCTTGCAAAGTTTTAAGCCAGCTCTTTATCTCTATGCATTATTCTGTATGTTCTGTCATTCCATGGGGTGTCTACTGGTGCTGTTCATAACGAGATTTTTTTAAAGACTGAAACTTGCCCAAGTATCTTGTGTGGATTGCGAAAGACATGTTCCACAGACATTGCTACCAATGTCAAGCCAAATTTAACTCCGTATTCCAAAGCAGAGATGTTGGAGGGGCTCAAAATAAGGCCTTTTAACAATTAAAAAAAAAAATAAAAAATATATATATATGAGCATTTTCACAGGTTTAATTCTTATGTACAGCTGAACTGTTTTGGCTGAATTCAGAGAATTCACGAAATATTTGGATTTGAATTTACATTAAAAAGATTACTTAGTACTTGAAGTAACTAAATTAGATGAACAGTCCATTTTATCTTCTTGACCAGAGGATTTGAGTGGCCAGGATAACCTGATATGGATGTGAGGAAGGATGAAAACAAGGAAGACTACTAAGTATAATCCCAACGATAATAGTAGGTACTATGGTAATGTGAACAAGATACTGTCATTTCCTGAAACTGAGGAGCTGGGTGAAATACAGCCAGAACTCCCTTTGGTATTCACTTCATACAGAAGCTTAGAAATATTTTATTAAATATTAATAACAACATAAAAGACCTTTGGTCTTATTTTAATTTTAATTTTAATTAGGCAGGATATATATGCCATTCACTTTGAAGCCAAATGCTACTCCTTCGTATTAACCTGCAGGGGGTACTAGAAAATTGAACCAAGTAGCATTTAGCTATTTCTCCTCCTGCCATGAAATAATTAACATCTACACTTTTTGCAGACTCTCTTACTGTTACCTGATCCCCATATCAGGTTTCATACTGAATTCTAGAGTTTGAGCAGTATGGTGTGAAATGCTGCCTCAGCCGGTTTCTTATAAATCGCCAGAACCCGGGAAAGTTATTAACCTTCAACTTAAACTGCTGAACCTACAAGGCAAGCTTAATATCATAGTGAAATCAGACTGGACAGACAAAATGGACAATGATTTCAGGAGGGAAACAAAGCTGTATATAATACAGTGAAACTGGTTTTGTGGTGTGTGATAAAGGCAACTGAAAAACCCTAGAACTTAACAGTAGCTGGCATGGCTAAAGAGAACAGGAAGTTTGTTGACACGTAAAGCTGAGGCAGGAATTGGTAAGAAGCGAATGAAGAAAAAATAAAATAAATCAATTGTATGAAGTCATTGGGTTCCTAGACTCCTAGGAAGGTGTTTACCCAACCTGTCTACCTCTTAAATAGGTTTCCCACTTCACATCTAAAGCCTAAGAATCATCTTAAATGGAGCTTCTGATATAGTGGACAGGGATCCTGGGGCTTCTCTTGGGAGAATCTTGAAGAGCTGCCAGGCTCCTTGGCCAGCTTTTTCCTTTGGCTAACGACCTTGGACATCCACTTTGGCCAGAGCTTAAGTTTAGACCTAACATATTTCCCTTGGTCAGCCTACCACAGAGCTATAAGCTTGCCAATCCTGCTGTCTGTGGGACTGGACACTTCTGATGGCTAAGCTTCCTCAGACTGAAGAGTCTGTTGGACTTAGAGGAGTTATGCGTGTTAACTGACAGGAGACAGAGCTGCTTTCAGAGGAAACCCACCCGTGTTCCACTCAATGAAAACAAGTGTGTTTATACTGAATACTTCACTTACTAATGAATGCACATTTTCCAGTGATTATCAGAAAATCTGTAACAAGTTTGACTGTCACTGTAATGCCCCATGGCTGAAATTCTCTCCTCTGATGGAACATGATAAATTGCATCATCAGCTTTTTTCATGGATACCCTCCTCCATAAAATAGATGGTTCTTTAATTAGCTAGTACTCAACATTTTGTGTATTATTTTGTTTCCCCATGGTGTAAAATGAACATCATTCTCTATTTCCTGTACATTTTTCAGCCTTTTTCTGGGTTCACGATTATGCATTTTTCCATATAAAAGTACATGATATTGATAATAATTCATTTTACAGGAGCGTTACAGAAATAAATTTCAATAGTATCTATGAGATACCCATGCTTGTTAAAAAGTTTATTTTTTTCCAAAACTCCTGTAAAGTGAAGGAGTATAAATAGCTTTGTTTTATCAACAAGGTAAAAATCCAGCAAATAACAGCTTCTTTCCTCTCCTACTTGTCCTTAATTTTTAGAGAAAATGTTAAGTGGTTAACAAAAATGTTGATTCTATCTTTCCCTTTTTTCCTTTTTTTAAACAAAATCACATTGTCTGGTTGTGATACACTGAAATACTTTTCCTGTGTAGTTTGTAAATTATAACAGGAGTAATCAGGTTTGTAAATTCAGAAACTTCCGCATCTGCTGTAACTCGTCATCTTAGGTTCTACCCCTATGCTATTAGAAAAGTCAATTTAGCCTGTTACATATTTGTTACCAAACTTGGACTAGTAATGACCACAGAAGTTGCAAAACAGTTTCTGATGTATCTTACTTCCCTTGTTCTCAGATATGCATGTAATGCGTTAGTGGCAGCTGAAAATATTAAACCTATTTCATACTGCTAGAGCAGCTGGTTTGAATTTGAAAATGTTAATGTTCAATCAAAAGAAATCCCTCTCTTTGCAGGTGGGAAGCTGTCAGAGTGTTAGCTGTATTAAGGGGAAGGAAATAGGTACAAGGAATCCTTTTGTTAGTGCATACAAGTTTTTGGCTTTTTTATGTCACTAAATAAATTAAGAGAGCAAACCCTGCCCACCCCCCCACCCCCCCCACCCCCCGCAACTACTCAGTTCTGAATATTACAAGGGGACACTTTCTGTGCTTAAGAAGTGTTATTACTCAAGAGTTTTGAGGCATAGAAGATCAAAAATATTAGACTTAGCTTTTGTTTCTACTAAATAATTAAATTTAATTACTCAAGGGTTTTGAGGCATCAAAAATATTAGTCTTTTGTTTCTACTAAAAAGAATAAGCAAACCCAATTGATTATGCCAAAAAGATAATCAAACTTATTTTTTCCAGAGGTTCATTAACTGAAATCAGGATGCTCATGTAAAATACAGTCATGGATCATTTGTACTGTAATGTGTACAAGGCAAACTGTCGTATGATTGCCATCATGGCATTATAGAACACTGATGGTTTCCTTGGAAAACACAACTAACCCAACTCCTGAGCTCTCAATAAGGATAGTGTAAAGGGTGAATGAAACATCTGACACTTCTCTGAAATTGAAGCAAGCACAGCTTTCTAACTTACTGTTGCCCCGTTTTCAGCTGTCACAGGGTTGAAGACCTTGAAGTAAGTGGGATCTATGTATAAGGCCAAGGTAATAACAAAAACGTAAATCCATTCTACTTATGGTCAGCATTAAATTTGAAGCAAATAAAAAAATATATCATTCATATGGGTGATAATAGTATAACTCAGTTTTTATCTATTTTGAGATCCATCATTACTGAATAATAGTACAGAGTCTGATTATTTCCATTTCATACTCATTTATGACTGTATTATGTAAGAAGCAAAAAGAGCTTCCAAAGTCATAATAAATTCACTGTATGTCTGGTATTTTTCTCCAATTTCCAGAAGATTCAACAAATGAAATGGCAATTGTGCGGTTTGCCTTAAAAGAACAGCTGCACAAGTTGGTTCACCACAAAACAAGTTGGACAAAACAATCTATGAAGTACTGTTTCTTAATTATTTCACAGAACCTTTCTGGCTCTGGAGACTTATTTGAGCCAACTATTACAAATTTCTGAATTTAGGAAATAATAGGTGCCTGTCCTTCCTTCTTTACTTCCATTTTTCATCATGTTCATCAGTTTCTGACCAAGAATGACATTTTTCCCCCCTGATTCTCAGACACAACTGAAAACAAGCTTATAGGAAAAATTGCTCCAAAATCTATTAATTCTTTATAGCTTGATACTAATAACTCTATATTAATGATCTGTATATTTTAATATGAATTTGAGATCTGAGAAACCAGTGTTAATCAGATGACTGAGTTAATCTGAGTTTTCTCTTGGCAGCTAATTCTTACTGCAAAAGTTTTGTGAAATTGTAAAGAAAATAGGAACACGGAGTGCAGTGTTCTTGACATGGACATGTCAAGTGTTTTAAGGAAAAGAATACAGACTTCAGTCTCTCAGAGGCCCACCCTAATGCATTTTTTTAATATTATTTTTCATCTAGGCATCAGAAAACATGCATGATTACAGTGAAATTTAAATTATCCAAACCAAAAGACGATGAAGGAACTTAGTTTAATTTTTACCTTTTAGCTTAATATGCTAATATCATCAATATCTGCCAGAAGGAATTGGTATTTGTTAGTTCATAATGAATGGAGTGAAATTCTCCTTTTAGCTTGGGACTATGCGGTCCTCATAATAAGCTTCTTGGCTTTCTTGGTTATGCAGAACAATAAACATATTTATTGACCTGACAGAATTTGGATGGTCCTAAGAATTTTTTCTAGGTGTTTCTAGAAAAGAACCAAGCTAAAGGAAGTCCTCATCTGGCCCCTTTCTAGGAAATACAGTGATGATCTTGCCACAAAAAGAAGAAATTCAGAAGCTTTGCACAGGGTCACTGGAAACTCCTCTACTTATAGTCATGTGTTCCAGCTCCCTGCAACTGCAGGCTTACTCCCTACACTCGATTTCCCAACGTTTTTTCCTTAAAAGAGTTCTTTCTTCCCATACCCTGTCTTTGATGCCTCGATCATCAGCTATATGCAGTTTATACTTGCAGAAAATGTTTCTTTATTCTTTTGGGGGGACGTAGTTGTCTCTTTCCCATCCAGCATGTTTGCACAAACCCATCATTGTTCTCATATTTAGGGAGCCAAAATGATCTAACATAGAATATTGTGGGGAGTCATGACTGTGTTTGGTCCAATGAGCAGAGGAAGTTTGTCTGTGGGATTTGAACATACCAGCTTGAGCTCACAGGTGTGCTACAGCCCTCTGTCCCGTTATGAACCAGTAAGGAGAGGACGTACATGTTAATGGAGATGGGGAATTATCAGTGCAAAACAATTAAAATTGCTGCTGCTCAGGGGTCTTCCACATGTACGGTGCAGTAGCATATAAGATGACCATCCCATTAATGGTCTAGTTTTTATTGTTTGTATTCTATTTTTATCAGTTCAAACAAACAGGTGTTTCTTTGCCACAAATTCTTACTGTTATGAAATAGTACATGGTGTGAGTACATGATGTGAGTAGTACAAGCAGCAGAAGAATAAATTGTTTTCTTTAATAATACATTTTTAGGTGTAGGTAGGACTACTAAAAAAATTGAATGTTTGGTTCAGTTCAGTGTCTGAGCTAAATTATTAATCAAAATCAAGTGGTAAAACCAAAATGTTTTGTTTCAGATTAAATATAATATTTTGTTTCACCAGAAATGATGTTTTAGGCTCTTAAAAAAACACCAAGGAAATAGAGATGCATGAACAAGCAACCAGGTGAGAGAGACTGAGATAGCAATGTAGACTGTCCCAAATCATGTTTAGGTTTTATAACATAAAAAGCATAAGGGCCATGCTAACACATTGCAAGCTTATCCTGCTTTTGGTATTCCTTTGGGTATCTCCACAGAACACCTACAGCTTGCTGTGTGGCCTTAAGTTTTTAGTGCATGGTAAGATACCACCCTGTTTGGTTAGGGTTAACAACAGAGGTGTGATAAAGGCTTTCAATTTCTGAGTTGTTTCAGTGGTCCACTTACAAGAAAAATAAATGTTACAACTGAGGCTGGCTGGGGAGGAAGGCTGACAGTTCTTAGGGTGAAACACATCGGAGGCTTAAAATGAGAGGTGGGAATTCTGTTTAAAAATACCATGTTTTCTGAGAAAGATAGAGAAAAGAGACTGAGGCCAAGAAGGTGTGTGGGTCTATGCTTGCCCATCAGATTCCTCCTCTTGCAGGCAAATGGAGTCTACAAGGGGATTCATTCAGCATGTCTACTCTTTTTCTAAAGATTCTGTGATTCTCTTCGTTTTTAAAGGGTAAAGTGTCCTTTATTAAAGAAATTCTTTTTTTAGTTTCTTACTCATACGCCACATATTCTCTGAAGGACTTATGCAGAAATAGAGCTTTTGAAGTCTCCAGGCTCCAGTAAAATGTTCCTAAACTGCTCTAGCACTGAATCTTTAATCAAGCAGATGGATTGCTGCCAGAGAAGGGTCAAGGGATCTGCATGTAGGAGTGCCTTGAGAGATCCAGAACTAGGAGCAGCAACCAGTCTATGGCCGCACCTAGAAGCACAAAGGGTTCAGTGGCTAGATCAGCTCACATCAGAATGGTCCTGCCTGGAGAGCAGGTTGAGGCCAGCTAGTGAGCAGTGTGTGCTGCTTCCTATCCTGGTGATCTTTAGCATTTGTTGTAAACTATGCTTAATGGCTAATGCTAATTAAAAGATGTTTATAATTTTTTTTTATAAGTGCAGTGTTTCTGGCTACTATCTTAGCTCTTGCTGCTGATACAGATTAATTTGTTCGTTACCTCCTGCGTATATAGCCCCAAATGTCTCTCGTCCTGGAATCTGGATGTAAGATATAAGCGAAATAAAATAAATATTCAATTTGTTTGATCCTTAGAACTGTAAAGGTCTATGAAAGCCAATTTACCTGTGCATGATTAGGTGACAGGAGACTCTTATTAGCACTAGCTTCTTCATCTAAAGGGAAAGACTTGCCATTGCATAGAGATGTTTTATATTGCATGCTACAAACACTGAGAGGAATATAAAAAGTGTTTTCTTAATGTAATTCCTTTCCTTGGTGTTGTAATAGTCTGACAGCTACAGCCTGGGAATAATCAGGTGTTTAATCTCTGTCTTCGTTGATTTCCTGTCATGCTTTTGGCTTTTTTTTGAGGAATTAGAAATTGACTAGAAGGTGATGGAAGAGCTATAGTCTTCTATTAAGGAAAAACACCTGAGTAATCCCAAACAATAAAATGTTAAATAAACAGTTTGCACTTATTGAGGCAGGTCCACTGTTGCACAGGAACTGCCCTAGTAGAAAATCTATCCCATATACATTTAAATTAATTAAATTAATCTATCCTGTATACATTTAAAGTTGTTATATATCTTTACACAAAATTATATGCATATGAATGTGCAATTTTTAATGAATTTGGACTGTAATGTCTTAAAAACTCTGATTCGCAAAATGTTAACAATGTGAATTAAACGAAATAGTATTTATCAGTGAGGGAGGAAGAGTTGTTTTAAATGTACCATCTGTTGTCTGATCTTTTAATAACGGTGTAACTCAAAACAGTGTGGTAGTCCTACCTGCACCTCTCAGTTGATCCTGAACAGCAATATGTGGAACAAAGGGTCAGTCAAAAGTAGTAAGAAGATGTGATTTCCTGGTAAGGGCATGAACAAGTAAGCAGTTTGGGTCTTCTTCCAATTGCTTTTGTTTGTGTTGAATTTGTAACCTTTCAGTCTTTGAATACCTGGTCTTTTGTATACTTTGGAGGGTATCTGCTGCTCTCAGTGTAGCTGAGTAGTGGCTGAATCCTGTTTGTATAGTGGATAAAGAAGTTTTCTGTAGAGCTTGTAAAGGATGATCCTGGCTTTGGCAAAGTAGCTTCTCGCCCAGCTCATGTCATAGGCTGCTAACCTGGTGTGTTCAAATCATTTAAACTGCAGTTTCTTAGGTGTCAGTTCACTGATTTTAGTATTTGGATAGCTAGTCCGGAGGTATTGACCATGAAAACCTGAAGCTGCGTGTGTCTCTGAAAAATTCAGATGAGACTTTCGTTGTTTCAAACTAGGCATGCAGATATCCATGTGATCAAAATTAGCACATTGAGAATATCCTATAACATAGACTGAATGCATATTTATATTTACACTTGTTATGAATTTATTTTAATTGTTAATTTCTAATAGAAGTTTTAATTATTCTTGCAGACAAGTAATACAGTTACAAGGAACAGCAAATAATGTAACATTCAGAATACGAATTAACGTGCACAAACAAAAATAACATTTCAATTGTGTGACTTACAGAATTTTTATTAGCAGCAGTGATTATTTCTTCTCATATCAACTGTTACTGTAAAATAACAAGTGGAAGGATCAGCCTGGGAAGTAAAAAGAACAGAATGCCATTCTGGCACTCCTAGGTAGTGCTACCAAATCTAACAGATCAAGCTGAAAAAATTAGTATTTCTGTGTATCAGACTTGGTATCTCAACATTAAGTTCCAATTTAATGAAGAGTTTGCTTTTTGCATTGCAGATTGTTAGATTAATACACGCCAGCTTTGAACAATTTGCCCATTTTTTTGGTAGAGTCTGTGTTTTCAAAGCGCTGTAAAATATTATAGACATTATGTTACAGCCTCAGCACTAGGCTAGTGCAGTGTAGCTGTAGTGTATGGCAGCCTCATCCGGGAGGACACCCTATTCAAGATGAAAAATATGCTTCATACGTATGAGTTCATTTTAATATGTTTATCAGTAGAGAGAGTGCTCTGCCTTCTTGGGATTTGACAGCTAGACCAGGCAGGGTTGTGTCCTACAATCCCATTGGCTTTGCTGTTTTGCCTGGGCTTCCATTGTGTTAGCCATGGATTCTCATTTCCGTATTGCTGCTCACGTCAGAGAATTTCAGGGATGAATAATTTCAGGGGTAAATTCTTAAAAATGCATTCCTTTGGAACAGTTGAAAGCAGATTAATTTGATAGCAGTCAGTATGGGAGAAAGAATAAGGTTAGGAATAGGAATTGGTTTGGGGCGTTCACAGAGTGATGGATTTTGTTGCTGTGTGGAAGAATAAAATGGTAGATTTCCATAAGGAGAGCACTGAAGTGAGGAAAACATTCAAGTCACTTGCTCATAAGCAGTGAAGACTTCAGTTTTAATAGTCTGGTTTTTGCTTTGCTTGTTGTTCGGTTCTGTCCATTAAAAACTTAAGTAATTGTTCCAGTTTGGGACTGTGATCTTATTCAAAATGTAAATAAAAATAGGATACTACTCTGGTAATTTTTCTGTATTTTACTTGTCCTGTGTAATGATGATAGTTTTTCTCATGTCTGTTTTTTTGTCCTGATTTTCACAAGTTGAATTTTAGCTGTCATAGGCAATCCAAAACTGTAAGAACATGGACTATAAATTTATTTAAAACACAAGTTAAATACAAGTTTTTACCTGATATTACTCATAAAGCCCACATGATTTGTAAAGTAGGATCAGACAGAATAAACCTCCTACCTGTTGTTACAGCTGAGTAATGACTTCATAAATGTGTGGGTGTAATTTTGAAACTGGAAAATGCCTTCTCCTTGGGCCATTAATTTCTATCTGCAGCAAGATGAGTTATGTTTTAATGTGTATGTACTTTTGAATTTCATTTAAGTTAACTTTCCGTCATTGCATTCCCAAAGGACAGTAAGACCAAGTTCCTATCTGGAGTAGCAGGAAGGCACGTGGCCTTACTGAATATCTGTGTGTACTCATGCTTGTTACATGAAACGTTTACATTTAAGTAAAAGCTAATAAATAGATTAACGGCCTTAGGCATTTCTCTTTTATTCCTCAAATAATTTCAGTTTAAAAAAAAATAAGGCAGGTTGTCAGTGTATGCATTGCTAATACTGTGAGTCCTGGGAGCCCATGGCTGGTAATGCAGAGCTGTGCTTGTCAAGGGGTGTTTAGTCTGACAGTGGAGTCCGTGCAGTTTGTTGTACCACGCTTGTGAGGGAAATGTGGAGTAAGGTCCTTACACCAGATGCAGAATCCCTTTTGAATTGGGGTCCATTTTATAAAAATCAGGTTCCAGGTGCATTTTTTGGTTCCATTCATTTCACGTATGCTGGGAAACCATCTTCTATCTTTCTCAATCTACAAGAGGATTACTTATTTTGAAAATAAATTAGTTTTTCTAAATTATTTGATTATTTCATCTTTCTGTACAAAAGCTGTGATTATTTAACTGTTAGTGAATTCTTAAAGTGTATTTACACCATCTCTCATGCATCATAAGCGCTCACACATCCTCAAGCCAAGTACTATATTCTTCTGGTTCGAGCTCCCTCCTTCAAGCCACCCACACATGGCAGTTTGGTATATTCTAGGTGTTTTCCAGATAGGTTTTTAAATAAACTAATCCACAGATGCAGGTGACTAAAACGGATTGTGAAAATTAAGGACTGATTTGCAAATTAAGTTGGCTATTTTGGAGCTGGGGTTTGCCACTGCCAGGCTGGCATAGGTAGCTGGTCATCCTGCCTCTTCAACCTCAGGTCGGGTTGTGTCTGGTGTTCCTACAGGGCTTTCTTCGGTTTGACTGGCAAGCCAGACTTCCTCAAGCCCTTTTGGCAGCCTACTACGAAATCTCTCTCAAAGACCTTCTCTGCCATTACAGACCCTGGGGCAACCTCTGAGTCAGCCTCAGGCCTTTGCTCAGGTCTCCGCTCTTCTTCCAAACGACTTATATGGCCAGACATGAGAGCAGCCTCGCCTACCGCCTGCTCGTCCTCAGCTCAGTGCTCCTTGCAGAGATAATGTTTTGTTTCTTTTCTTCTCCATCCTGTTTTCACCCCATCACTTGCAACTTCATTGACGTCTGTCCCAGTCTAAGCTGTTTCCGGTTGCTGGTTGGTTATCCAGTTCGTGCCAGTGAAGGACTCTTCATGTTTTCTTCTGTGAAAGGATTTGGGATGTCTGAGCCCATAAAGATTTATACCTGGATTCAAATTAGCTAAAAAATGTACAACTTTGCAGGATCAAGCCCTAATCTGGAAAATAATCTGTTGGAAACTTGGTGTTAAATATTGTCTTGGTAGAGCATTTAGGCTTTTAGTGTTCAATATTTTGAAAATTGCTTAACTTAGCAATGGATGGCACATTCTTTAGAAGTGGAAAATATGGTTTTTTACACAGATTTTTGAAATACAATTTACATGACTGAAAAGTATTATATTAAAAAAATAATGTTATCCACGTTAGCTTATTTACCTGGTCTAGTTCAAGGTGTCCCTGCCCATGGCAGGGGGTTTGGAACAAGACGATCTTTAAGGTCCCTTCCAACCCAAACCATTCTACAAATCTATGATTCTATGATTTATGGGCTCATATTGTTAAGGATTTGGCATTAGGAACAAGAGGTTTCTGCGTTCCAAAATTTTTGAGTGTCAATGGAGAGGAGAAAAATCTACTCTTTACAGCTTTCTGCAAAAGAATCACAAGGATACATTTGAGCCATTTCTTGACTGACTTGAATAATTAGAAAGTTTGTGGCTCACAGACTTCGGTTTCACCTTTGATTATTAATAAAACATCAGAAAGGCACAGCAGTCTTAGAAAAGGAACTCTAGAAACCTCTCAGTTAAATCAATCTAACATGAATCAAATAAAGCTCATAATAGAAAGGATAGGATAGAAAGACTCATTTTTACTTGACTTAATAAACAGGATTATTACTGAATTAAAGTTTGGATTTTTTGTCAGAACAGGATTTTTTACAATATGTTTTGACAGAGCCTTGAGCTATGAAAAAGTACTGACTGTAGATATTCTCTGCCAGAATGATGAATCTATTTCCAGTAAGCTAGTTGCTTCATCTTGTTGGATATACTCTCGGGAATTTATCACGTAATTCTTTTAATCCAAACCATTTGTGTACATATTTTGTAATTGATGAATTACTGACAGTAAATAAATATTCATACAAAATCAACTATTTGTTAAAGAAAAAAAACCCACTGTTTAACAATTTTCGTACCAGAACCTAGCAGTCTTGTATTTACCGTGTCTTTACAGTGTCATCTAAAACTGCTGTTTACAATTATTAAAACATTGAATATATACCATCTCAGATAAGAACGCATTTACATTGCAACTGTATGTCAAATACTTTTATCAACACAGTGAGTAATACCAGATCACTAGTCCTTGAAATAACATGTCATTAAATTTGTGAAGATGAAACAACTATTCTTCCATCAAATTCTGCTCTACATTTAGATGAAATGCCTTAGTTAAGTAATGTCTTTGAAGACTGGGTGTTACTTCCTTTAGCTCTGATTGTAGTTGGCAGGCATTATATGTTCTTTGTGTATCACCAAAACAGAACATCTATCTGCAGCGTACTCTCTCTCTTTTCTTCATAAACGGATGTAACTTTGGTGTGTTGGATATATTTTGGTGTGATTTTTGCATTTGATTAATTGGGTCTTACTGCTTTTGTGTGTGCATATATCTTATTCCTACTACTGAATATATATGATTGATGCACTGAACTGTTGGCTTCTGTTCTGTGAATATTAATCAAAGAATGTGCTGCTCTACTTAATGGATTTGCAGTGTAGGAGGCAGCCAAACAACATAGACTATAGTCTGCTTTTTTTGCTCTTTAATCATTATTGTGTAAGACATTGGCAAGAACACTTTTTTCATCTATAAACACTATTTCATGCTTAAACATATCCATTGTTTGGTCAAAGTTATGAAATATTGTTGCTCAATTGAATTTTGTTTTCAACATTTCCTGGTAAAAGCAGTAATAGAAGAGATAAAACAGTAAAGGAAGGGGAGATAATTAAGTAGAAAGAAATAGTAGGCATAGCAAGCAAGGAAGAAGCAGAAGATGAGGAGTCAGTAAATTCAGCCTCATATGGTTTCAGGTCTTATGATTTGGACAAATAGTTTTCTTTAATCAAAAGCCAAACCTGATGCTTTTCTAGATTCCATTACTATGGTGAAAGGGATGATTTATGACTAAACTATTCTTAAAGAGAATCAGGGTAGACAGTTGCTGTGTTCTGATGTACACTTAAAATGTGTATAAGGATAGACATTGATTGGGGTGTGACAGCTTCTTTGGGTGAGAAATTAAGAGACATATCCAGTATTTAAAACAAAAAAGCCAATACATGTTTGTGGTGATGGTGGCAAGCTTCTTGAAAACACAGCTTACATTTTTATGGCATGTAGTTTTGATATAAAGGTTGATAGCTGCAGCTTTACTCATTCTCTGTGAATCTCACCAGTGAGGCAGACAAGGGTAACCGGAAGGCTTAGGCATCAGGCTTTATAGTATTTTACAAGGGGTTTTGTTTTAGTCTTCCCTCCCCCTAGCCCCTTTCATAAAATTGCCCTAAAGTAGGGGCTTTCTCGAAATTATGCTGTTAACAAAATTTTCCCCCTAGCACTATCACTGGCTTAGCTGTACAACTAGCAGAATTAGCAGAATTTATTGAACAGGAGTTCCTCTTGCTGTTGCCTTTGCCCTTGACCATTAGGACAAGGGCAAGGACCTTTCTTGCTGAAATCCTCTCAGAGCGGTAGGACCACAGAGAATATCACATTACTTGCATTTACTAATGTTGTTTGACAAATTTTGTTTTAACTGCTATGACTGTAAGCATTTTTTTAATTCCTCCAGTTTCAGTCCAGAAAACGTATCTCAGTTTTTGTTATAGATCATGATTTTTTAATATTCTAGAAAGGCATGAGGCAGAAATCTCCCAAACCTTCTGCATTTTTGTATGAAATTCTGTATGAAATTTTGATGATGTGTGCAAAGGCAGGACTGGTTTTATGTAAAGGAATACAGTAGTACTGAAGCTGGTGATTCATAAAAAAACAATAATTGAAAGCTGAATCATTGAATTACAAAAACTTTTTGTTTCGAGTCAGTTTACTTGTCTCAGAGATGTATTTAAAGTATGAAACATCAGTAAGAGAAGTGAATGGCTTCAATAAAATACTGGCTTAGTCCACCATTACCTGGTGGAAATTAATCTGTTTTATATTAGTTGAACACATATTTATCCAGTGTTGTACCATCTCCCTTTGAACGCCTCCTATAAATATTCCTCTTGCATAAATACATCTATTTATATTTTAATATATTACCATGCTCTTGCAGAAATAGCTATTTGGAAAGAAATTCTTGCTTACAGACTGTCTATATAAATTGAATATTTGTTTGAAATCCATGCCAAAATGGTAGACCTTATATATTTTCAAAATCCTTTCTCCTAGGTAAAGGCCGTTTCCACTATTTTACTTCATACAACCATCTGCTTCTGTGATTTGAGTCTGCTTCTTCAGTTTTGATAATGATTATTCCCACATTCTCGTTGTTTGTCAGTTCTGGAAAGTTAACTGTTAGTCCAACTAAGCAATCTTCATGTGTCTGGTTAATGTAGTTACTGCTTATTGACCTTCTGGAAATGCTGATCTGCCAAAGAAGTTTTTAACCTATTAAGAAAAGCTAACTAAAGTTATGTGCCTTTTCTCTCTTGTTCCACACCTGCCATTATCCTTCCCTAGTTTTTGTAATGAAGCTTTAAGATTTCAACAAAAGAGACAAAACCATGGCTTTTTGAAGACCTTGTCTAGTGGTTTTAGTTTAGTTTACGTATAAATTTTTATTGTCCCTAACATATGCAAATTTTAGTATGGACTACAATATTGTTAGAGTATATAGTCTTTTTGAGTATAGTTCTTCAAAAGTGTTCATATTGTGGTGATTAATACCATAAAAATAGATTGTTAAAAAGAATGAGAGTTTTTGGATATGGTATTTACTGGCAAGTAGTTTTGCTTCAGGTTTTGGCTGATATGAATAAGTAACTTGTCTGTAATCAAACGATCTCCGTTAATATTACCTCTTTTCAGTTACTAACACGTCTTTCTAAGAAACAGAGCAATTGATTTCATTTTAGATGTAGTTTCCAAACTGAAGAAGGCATTTAAGAATGCCTTTATATGATAGTTTTAATTTCTGTATGTTCATATAATTGTTTATGGAATTAAAAATGAGAAGTATTTGAACTGAACAAGGCATCTACATTTGCGGTATAAATGGATGGGAGACTAATACTTGCATTTTCTGTTTTTCCAAACTTTAGGGGGCACACAGAGATTACCTCGCACAATTGGAGTCTCTTTGGCAAAAGAACTAATCTTCTCTGCCCGTATTGTAGATGGTGAGGAAGCAAAATCAATAGGATTGATTAGCCATGTGGTAGAACAGAATGAAGCAGGGGATGCTGCTTACAGAAGAGCATTAGCTCTGGCAAGAGAGTTTTTACCTCAGGTAAAAAAAAATATTTTTATTTTAGATTTTAGATTTTACCAAACATTAAAACTGAAGAAGAACCAGCTGTATTAAGAAAAACTGACATGAATTTATGTATTAAAAAGCCATTCTAGTTATGTGGAGAGCAATCAGAAGTTTTCTCTCTCGTGCGTTGAGTGGTGTTATTTGGTAATGCATACTGAAGCAAAAAACCTCTGTCAATCCTTGTATCATGGTGATACGGTCTGTGTTTGTATTGCATATTTTGGCTTTCAAGTTTTAAACAAAAAAAATAGTGTAAGGGTTGTTTGGTTTTTTTTAGTAGAGCAATTATCTCAATAGATTATTTTGTTGCTGTTGAGTATTTCAGAAGCGAGGTAAACAAGTCCATATGAAAGTGGATATATCTCAGTGTAAGTCCTATTTTGAAAACATAAAGCTAAATGTAATTTCAGTATTAAAGCAAAAACCACTTACTAGGGGAAAGTTTGCTTTCTATGCTTTGTGTGTAAGCTTGATGAAGGAACCATGCTCTTGTTATCATTCATTCTAAGTGATATCCTATCTCTGTCTTTCACAAAAGAATTTAAATAGGATTTGCTGAGTTCTGTGCTTCAGAACTTGAAAATTTTAGTAAGATGTTTAAGTATGACCCTTACAGGAGTCTTTGTTTTAGCTGACAGCTACCTGTTCCCCTGTTGCCATAGACTGCAAGCTGTTTGCTTAGAGTAGGAATGTGAGTTTAGAGCTTTTACTAAATCTGTTTTTCAAGTGAAGGGTCCCAGGTTGCAAATTAATAGAAGGCAGAAGAAGAAAATAATTACTAAACCACTTTATTAGATCACAAGTGTAACAGCTAAAATTTTTCATTGAAAATGGAAAATGTTACAGATTAAATATAGCATTTAACATTGGTTATTTATGTCTTGAACACCCTCATAGGAAGACAAACATGAAAAATACAGTACTTTAACATACAGTGATTCTGAAAGTTGATTTATAGTTACAACTTTGAATTGGAACCAGCTCAAACGCATTTGGCTTCTCCCAAAGCACCAGACCACTTCTCTAAAGCAACATCTGAAGATTCAGGTGCTGGTGCTGATGCACAGGCACAGGACTGAGACAATTCCCAAAGGTATCTCACTGTTCTGCAGCATATTGGAGGAAGAGGGTGGAAATCCCCTCTGCTCACTGGGGTCCTCAGCCCCTCATGGAAGAGTGTCATCACTTGACCAGTGCAGGCTTTGCTGTAGCGTATTTTAGGTTTGAAGCTGCATCAGTTAATTTAATTTCATTATCACATCTTTTCATGTGTCTCCATTGTGTGAAAACAGGGATATAGGATTGACCTTGCAAAGGCCTATAAAGAAGTCTCTTAAGGTGGCTGTTCTGAGCCTTGTGTGAAGGGAATTGAAGAAGCTTGACAAAAGTGGGCATGGTCAGCACCTTTAAAACATAAACGAAAACCACAGCTTTACTCAGGTTCTTTTGAAAACGGTATACTTTCACTTTTTCTCAATATTGAAACTATCGGTTTGAAAGCGCCCGTCTACTATAGTGATGTAATTTAGGATATTTGACCTATTTACCATAAATTTAATAAAAGTCCAAAGTCTAGAAGGTCCCAATACAAGAACATTGATGTGCAGACTCTTCACTGCATAATCTTATTGATTTTGATAATATCTAAAAAAGCATTTTCTTTCATTTTAGGGACCAGTAGCAATGAGAGTTGCAAAACTGGCCATCAATCAGGGTATGGAGGTAAGGATTTGTACTTTCCATAAAAGTAAGCAGAAGTCAGGCTGGCAACAGGTCTACTGTGGTGATTTCTTTTTTCTAGAACTGTTTTTAGTTTCTCGGTGTGTAGTCTTTCAAAATCTATTTGGTCAAAACTTCTTAAAATATGAAATGCCATTTTTTTATATCTCAGACTCCTGAGACTAGAGTTGATACTGATTTCCACAACGAGGCTTAGTAACATCATGTCTCTCCAGGAGTAATGCATTCTGCTCTTTATTAATACTAGAAAGTAAACACAAGCTACTATGAACAGGTTGTATTTCAAATGCTGGAGTGGTAAAAAACCTCAAAGTTTTACTCTGTCAAGTCTGTCAATGCTCTCAGTGTTTAGTGACTAATAAAGTTAAAGGCCAAAATGCATGTTATTTATTTTTAATAGTTTAATAGAGGTTAGTGTTAAAATTATATCTGGAATCTGATTTCACATTTGATTCTGATGGCCACTCCTTTTTGACAATATTGACCTCACTCGAAAGCTTGTTAAAATCCAACCCTGAACACATTTGGACATGTGTTTTACTTTAGGCTTGTGAATCATCTTGCTGAGCTCAGCAGGACTGTTCATATTTAAAGTGAAGCCCATGCATAAGCTCTGCACCAGGACACCTCATAGCTTAACACGGCACAAGGGAAAGGGGATCACACCACATGCAACATCTGAATCCAAGAAGATGAATATAAGAATGGTCCTTTTTTTCTTAAAGTCTCAAAAGCAACCAGTGATATAATTGAGTTCGACAGACCATACCACCAGTAAGCTTTGGCCTGAGAACCAAACTCATATGCTATTGTGCAAAGATTGTGTTGGTTAGGTTTCCACAGCAAGTAATGATAGAATTCAAGATTTATTTCAGTGGTTCAAAATGCTGCAATCTAAATTATCTATCTGCCAGGTATAGTGGACTGAAAGGTCAAAATCATGATGTTTATAGAATTAGGGACAGTAGGGTTAGAAGGACTATGAATGATCACCTAGTTCAATCTTGAGGCCCCAAGACAAGATCTACTGTATCAAAACCAATGAAGCCAAATGTTCATTCAAGCTGTTGTTATAAACCTTCCATGACAGAGATTTCATGGCTTCCTTTGGTAATCTATCCTATAGCTTATCTACCTGTGACAAATGTTTTGTGGTGCCTAGCCACAGGCCTTTCAGTGGCCATGTGGAGCGCTGGTAGGTTCTGAAGCAGCTGATGCTTAAGACAGGTGGAGAAGTAGTGAGGGGAAAATTCAGCCTTAGTGAGGGGAAAAATCAGCCTTTTCAGCTGTTCAGACCAGTTCATAAAGAAAAAAATGTCATTAACACTAGGTGATAATGCAGGATGGCCATTGGCTTCTTTTTTATCTTAAATCCCTGTAAACTTGAATTTATGTTTGTTTTGTGACATGGCATCATGTTCTTATATGGCATTTTGAAGATAACTTGTTTCAGAACAATTTTTTAAATAATCATGCAGTATGTTAAATCTTTTCCCCTATAGTAAATGAAATTATTACAAACGTGCAAGTAGCTAATGGTTTTTAGCTGATTTGTAGTGAAGAACATACATTGTTTTGACAGTGTATTACATACTAATTGTATCACCAAATAAGGAAATCGTTACAGAAATACTAACCACTATAACCACATGGCAGTTTAGCATTTCTATGTTAAGGTAATGTAGAAGAACTTTGCAGAAGTGTTTTAGTATGTGGAATATAGAAACACAGTATTTAAGTTAGCTGTCAGGAAATAATATATAATAAAACCACAAAAATATGCTTATTAAAAATATTGTATTCTTTTCTTCAGGTTGACTTAGTAACAGGTTTAGCAATTGAAGAAGCTTGTTACGCTCAGGTATGTAGCTATGATTATATGAGAAACCCCAGAAAACAGGCTTTGTTGGTGCCTATTGTAGAACATGCAGAAATTCAACTAGAAATTGCTGTATGATTTCTTCTACAAATATTTTGCCATTATATTTAGGCCTTCCTTCTACTTTCTCTGTTTTTGCAAGGAATTTAAGGAAGCAGGTATAGTTTAACAAAAAAAATATCCCTGCCAAGATTGTTAGGGTGAAGGTAGTGAAGCACTACCAGCCCTATACCTAGCCAGTCATACTGGCCATGCATCTAGTCCAAGAACTGCCTTGCTTTTGCTTTGTTTTGGTTTAACGTGAGATAACATGAAGGGCACTTCACTAACATGTGCCTCTAACCAACAGAAAACCGAAACAAACCTCTTTACCAGCTAAGCATGGGAATGATGTATTTGAGTTTCCACGTTCTTGGACTTTGAGACAAGTTTTTGATCATGGAAGTAGAAGCAATGGCACTAGATGCTTATTTAAAACATATGTTGATCTGATTAATAACCTACACTCCCCCCACCACCAAAAACTCAAAAACAAACCCTAGAGAGTTTCTCAGAGTCATCTGTTTGGAAAAAAGATATTCCTCCTTCTCCCAAATTGTTTCTCAGCCCTATATTGTGCCATTGAAGTGTCTGGTACGTTCCTGTATCTGACTAGACATTTTATTTTTCATTTTATGTTGTATTATATGTTGCATTTTCAGTGAATTGAAGAACTAGGATTTGGTTGAAAATATTTTTCTTGGTATTGTTTTTGGTGTCAATAATGAATTGTTATCCTGCTCATTGCAGACTATTCCAACAAAAGATAGAATCGAAGGTCTTCTTGCATTTAAGGAGAAGAGACCTCCTCGCTACAAGGGAGAATAAAAGAAGCTGATGCCTTTAAAATACAAGGGGATAAAAATACTGCTATGAGGACCATTAAGGTGCACTTTATATTCGCACCTGGAATATCACAACCACCAAAGTAAAAGCAAATCATACTGATGTTAAAACATTTTCAATGTGTCCATACTTGTACTGGGCCCAGATAGAAATGTGTGTTAATTCATGTTCATCACAGTTTCTGAAGGTTGATCTGTGTATTGGCAAGGTCACAAGTTCATGCAACATTTTCAGAATTTCACATGTATGAAACATACCATTCCACAAATGAAAAAGCTCTGTAAATTCTTTATATAGACAAAACCTATGTGTGATGTTAAGTATAAATCTGCTGTATCATTTTATCAAAACAAATGTGACTACTGAACACCAAAAATAAGAAATTGTACCAAATATACATTAAGATGATTCTGTATATCAGTAAAAATTATATTTGAGTATTCTACCTGAATATGTACATTATTAATAAAGCTAAGAAAAATGAAAAGGATTACTGTTTGGAAAATGTTAAGCTTTGTTTATCTGACTTACACTATTCTAAGTAAAATGAAATTAACTTTAGCATATAATGGCATCCTTTTGATGAAGTCACTGCCATTATATTCATTTAATTGTATTAAATGAAGACATTTCCGAGGCCAGCCTTTAATTATGAACTCTTGTATGTTAAACCTGACTTTGCCTTGCATTCTTTCAACATATCATCTGATCAGCACTGTCTGCTGTGAAGGAACTTAATTTCACTTGCTTCAGTTATTTTAAATTTTTGAAGATTGTATTAAAGATTGTTGTGCAGCGATGCGGCTAATGTGCTATTAAAGAAACTAGAATTCTCTTAATCTCCAGAATATTCCTTTTGAAGGTCCTCATAATGTATATTTCTATACAACAGGGATGATACTGAAATGTTCTTTATTCTGTGGCAGCCTCAGGGTTCTTTTCGTACATTAAAAGAGAAATCCAGTAGGTTATGAGGTGAGAAAACTGTTCTGATTCATATTGTATATTTGCTGAGGACATGGCATATACAGCAAATGCCTGGAAATAATCTCTTAGAAAGTATTTTTGTTAACTTGACTGGAAAATAAACATGATTTAGCAGTCAGAGGCTGTCTTTTTCTATGAAAACAAATTTTTTCGTGTTTGGTTATCATTGGCTCACGAAACTTGTGCATGCTTTGCTGTTTCGGCAGTATTAATTATGGTCACTGTCCATATCTATGATGATAAAGCAGCTGATCAACATGAAATGACAAGAACTCATTTGAATTCATATTTAGACATATCATTACATGTAAATTGATTATAACTGGTAGAGCACAAACTTTGTTGACTGGTAAACTTGCTGAGTCGACCATTTCATGCACGATAATTTGCAAATAAAGTACCAGTGCTTGTTTTGATAGTCATATAAAGCCTAGAGGGTCATTTTCTCGTGTTTTTGAAATGCTAACATGTCATTTTCATTTTTACTGAGTAGGAAATAATTATGTTAATAAGAGAAAAAATATTAAGTCTTTGCTGACAGGTTTCTGTTTCATAACTTTGATATACAGCCTTGTTATTGAGCTGCCTCTGTTTTCCTAACAAGCACTGATTAAGTAGCTTCTGGGAATGTCTATTTAAAAAAATCTAATAACTTTAAATACTGTGACATAAGACTGAGTAGATTCGTGCCTTTAACTAGGAGTTTTGATCTCAGAAAATAATTTTGCTGTCACAGTGGTCTCTCCATTCCTTTTCTCAGGAGAAGATACTGTCATATCATAGCAATTTGAGTCCCGTCTTTGAAGTCAACAGTTTGAATATTATTGCAAAGTGAGTACTAATAGGACAATTTTTAAAGGTACTTTCTAGTGATGTTGAAATAGTTCTAAAGGAACAATATTTTACCAAAAGATGTGTTAATCACTTACTGTCTCTCTTATTAAGTGACGTGTTATGATGGCTTCAGTGCTAGTGATTATAGCGATATTGGAATTCTGCTTCCACAAGAGGGTGATTTGTAACAGAAGTGCTCTTATAAAGGCTGACTTTTCCTTCCGGAAGTTAGCATCTGGCAAATCATCCTTCAAGTGCTTAGGTTCAGCTCTTTCAGTCCCTGGTAAAGCCGTGCTTTTCTCCACAATACCTCATGGGTGAGTGAGCCCTGGTCCCTGCTGGTTTCCTGAAAGATTGTCTCATGGTCCCTAGGCAAAAGCAGCTTTTTCTCCTGCTCCTGCTGAACTCAAGTGGATAGTGAGCTGTTGTGCACTTCTCCACTGAGTTGGATATTGAAAAGTTGTAGTACAGGTAGGCCTGTTACCTTTAGCTCATTACTTCTCAACAATGCAAGTTGAGCTTACTGAATTGCCTAGAAATTCTCACATTCATGCAGAAATTAATATGTGACTATATAACACATATCGTTTTAGCCTTTAACCTATGAAAGCATTTGTGTTTTCTCTTCAACATTATTGAAGTAACTCACATTCTTACTAGTTTTACTAAATTTCTGGAAAAAGTTTTCAGAATTGTCTGAATGGCTTAAGTCAGTTCAGTGCTTTTGAGTATCTCACCTGCTATGAAGAAATAGGGTGTTTTATTTATTCTAAGGTTGTGTAATGATACAGTTAAGAGCACTTGGAGGATGTTGTTCTATGGAACATTTCTATGAGATTTGCGGAGTCATTTGTGCCAAATCGTTGTTGAAATCCTGTCAGTCTACGTGCAATTACTCATAGTCCTACTCTAAGGTTCATATCAGTGCTTTTCTAGAACTGCTTTTAACCAGCTGCATTCAGAATAGTAAACATCAGGATGTATCATTTGCAGCTGTTTCATATTTTCCTCAGTCATTGCTGCTTGATTCATTTAACCATAATCAGATTTGTTGAACAGAACAAAAAATAACTGGTCTCTCTAATACAGGAGGGCAGAATATCACACTCCTTGGAATCTGGTTTTGAGATACTTAGGGAGTAAAGGGGTTTGATACAAGTGTCACTTCACATAGCAAAACCAACTTGTAAATGAAAAGTGAAAAGAGTAATCAAAACGTCCGAATTTATCACCAACTTAGTTTTTGTTTCATTGCTTTTCCATGCAAACAAATCTCTGAAGAGGTGTCTGCTCAGATTAGACAAAGGATCTATTTAAAATTTTAAAAGATATAATTGAAAACCATTGGTATTGTGTGTGGTGTACATTGAACAAGATGTGCTTTCATGTCTCATTTGTGGGATTTTGGCCTTGTTCATGCATGTAATGACACTACTGAAAAGCCATAGGTCTTCATTGTCTAGTGAGGCTGATATAGTCAGTGTTCTCAAGGTGTAATAATGATCATCATGATGTGGTTATTTTAAGATGTCCTTTTTTTTGCACACTTTTAGAAAGACAACTATCTCCAAAAATGAGAAAAAGCAGAATAATTGCAAACAGATAAACCAAAGGGAGAGATGTGTTCAGCTAAAGGTAATTAAATTCCTCCTGTGTATTTTGAGGGATTACAGGGGCTAGTTTTTCTGTTTGTGCCTTTTTTTTCTGTTGACTTTTGTTTTCTCTGGACCTTGGACACCAGGGTGCAGGGAATACTTTTAAGAATTTGTATGGGTTGTTTTCACTTCAAGAACACTGATATTATTTAAGCAAAGTTAGGAAAGTTTTTAAAATTTTCCCGAAGGTTTTTTGAAAGGCATAATCAGAAATGGTCATGTTATCCTCAAAGATTAGGTAACATGCCTTTTTTATTATAGATTTAATTCATGTTTACTTTCAACCTTGGAACAGAGTTGAATAGAAGTTTCCTTGGTTATGCAGAATGTCCTGTGTTTATGCAATTTATTCACTATGCATTATAATATATATGTGTGTACACTAACATGTCATATGCATGCATATGCATGTGTATGTGCATATTCATATGTGTACATATAAATAAAATTCTTCAGACTGTCAGACGAGACCAAACCTGCTCAGGATGTTACAGTACTAGTCTACTCCAGGATGTTTCACATTTGTTTGTGCAAGAACACCACTAGCAAAAAACTTGAACCCCACACAGCATGTACCATGACTGCTACAAGTGGCCACACTTAAAACGTGGAAGTTCTGTAACAGAAATTGTGCCGCAGAAGCAGCAGTCAAGTAGTGAGGGCACACGCGTATGTTACTGTATATCTGGTCATGCACATCTGGTAGTTCAAGGCTAGAATAAAAGTAGCAGAAATCAAAGTGAGTTCTAAATTTCAGCAAAGGTGTGGCATCCAGGTAGCACATTCCTCCCAGTCCTATAGAATCATTTAGTTCTGCAGTTTGGACAGGCCTACAGCAATCATGAGCAGTTCATTAATCAACAACTGTTGTAAATTATAAGATCAGTCTCCACCCCCCTTAAATAAGTCTAGACTTAGATTTCATCTTCAAATTTTATCTAGTAGATAATTCTTCCAAGGACACTCATTCACATGGGAAGAAATATGAAGCATGTTAAAAGAATTTATTGCAGAGGGTGTGAACGTTCTGTGTCAAAGCTAAGTCGTATTGCAATACTTGAGTTTAAAATGCTACATTAACCCTCTAAGGCATAGTCTGTACACGTATGTTTATAAACTCTTCAGTGTTCTGGCTAGTGACTGCTACTCTTTGATTATAATTTCTGAAGTGTATGCTAATAAAGCTTTTGTAACATTAAAGAGATGAGAATATGTTGCAGTTTTCTTCTTGCATAATATAACCACTTTCAGAAGAACATGAAAAGTTTGTTATTTTTTTAAGGAACATACATAAAACTGTTGCTTCTTTATTCTAGCAACTGCTAATTGATTTAACATTTTCCCTTAAGCATAAGGGACTTTGTGATATCATCTTTGGCTCAATTCTTTCTAGCATGTTAAAAAATCTGATGCCAGTTGTACAAATTCTTAAAAAATGTGTCTGTTTCTTTCAGCTTAGAAAGACAAAGTTTAAAATTTTAATTGTAAGGATAGAGTTGTGAAGGTTGTGTTTTCATTACATATAAATGTTAATAATATGTATGTATGCTTGCGTGGAAAGAGTTTGACTCTGCATCTTTTGTGTAATAAGTCTATACTGCTGGGACTGTTGTCTTCAAAGATGGTCTGTACCTGAACTGTTTTTGTAAATACATGTAAGTATCCCCAGCTAGTGACCACTCAGGGTTCAGTCTGTGGTTCATGTTGTCCTCTACTTGTCATCTTTTGGTCAGCCTCCTTGTCCAAGTAGTGGTGAGAGGAGGAGAGAGCGAGAGAGCACACTTCTTAGAAGCAGTGAGTTTAGGAAGGATGGGTAGGCGAGGTGGTTTGTAGGGTGTCTTCAGGCTGCGTGTTTAAGTCACAGTCCACTTCAGCACAGTCATTTCTAATATCTTCATGAGCAGCTCCACAAAGTGTATTTTTCTGTTTTGTTTGGTTGCAGCAATGAGTTCTGTACCCTAATGACTAGTAGAGATCATAACATACAGACATGATTCCTAGACTATCTGTATAACTTACAAAATGAGGTAGGAACCGCAACAATGGCATAATGAGAAGGGTTACGCCTGTTACCAGTTCATAAATGAACACACAGACCTGTGTTTTTTCCACTTTGTGCGGAACAAAATTCCTTTCTCCATTTTGGGTTCTTACCCTTTCTTTCCAAATCTTATCTGAAGCCATTCCTTTTTTGAAAAAGAGGATATGATGCAGCCCCTCGATCTATCTAACTGCTCGGTAGTTGAAGAACTCACGAAATACCAGAGCAACTCAGTTTCTGCTCTCTACTTTCACTTAATTGACCTGAACCAAACCCTTCTACAAGAGTAGTCTGGTCACTGGATGCTCTCAGTCTCTTCTGATGAAACTTTTCTACTTTAACTGCTTATCCTACAAGTTAATTTATTAAGATGTAGAAATAATGACCATTTAGAAAGGGAAGGCCTGTTTTGCGGTCCCTCATGTAGCGAGTATCACCCTGTTTTTAAAATAGATGCTGTAGCAAGAAAGAGAATCCTGTTTGCTTTTCTCGTGTCCCCAGTATCTCCTTTGTACTGCATGGAGTCCTGTCTGCCAGGTGTGAAGATGCCTACTGAGTCTGACTCCTTAGGTATGGAAGGTTTAATTTATAAATCCTGAAGGGCCTTAGACACAGCACTATCTAATTACCATTGCCTAATATCATCAGGACTGCGACTTCCTGAAGAAAAATCTCAGCAGAAATTTTGAGAATCCAAATTTTGTACTTGCACACCTAAGTCCCCGCATACTTGTAGTCTTAGTTGTGTGCATTTGTGATTGTGCTTCTAGGCTGCATTACTCTTTAGGATTATTAGTTAAGCTTGAAAATACTTCCTTAAAGTAAGCGAGGGATATCAGAAATCGGAGTAGCTACTGGTGACATATCATAGATCCCATGATGGAATTAAGTTGTTCTTAACAGGTGGTAATACTTATGGAGCCTGGCTACCCCTTTCTGTACCAGCTTCCCAGAGTAGTCAGGCTGTCATCAGTGAAGTAGATGGGAACCCTAGCAAGTCAGGGAGGAGGTGGTGTGGGAGCAGCCGTGGCATAGCTACACTACCAGTCTGGTTGGCTGTGCTAAAGCAGTTGTACGAAGCTGGTTATTCCAGCTCTGCAGCCTGATTCTGCCAACAGAGGAGTACAAAGTACCTGTGTACAGGGCAAACTTTTGATCACGCTGTGTGTGTGTATATGCATAATATAAAAAATGTATGTCCATATGTCCACTCTGCTTCCAGCACATAGTTTTAAGATTGTTCATGGAAGCTTTTAAAGCATTGTTTCCATTGTTAAAATAGCTCATTAAAACCACATTTCCACAGGTATGTGTGTTTAGAGTTACAAAAACATTTTGTCCTATATGTGTTTTTATATTTCATATAATTACAGCATATTTATCTGAAATATTTCGCAAGTATACTTTTGTGTAATACTAGTAGGAGATTAAGTAATAGCTGCTTACTAGCACTATTGCACAAGAACATCAAATGTTATGATGTTCTGAGATTTGAGGTACCAAGCATGCTTTTGGCTGCTTTGCTCCTGTGACCTTTATGCTCTTATGGATAATAGAGCAGTCCAGTAACGATGCACATGTTTTCCTTTACACAAATGCCAGTAACCACTTGAGCAGGGCACTTGATTCCAGTTTTGATAGGTGGTGCCTGTAATGGACAACGGTAGTATATCCAAGCCAAGTTGGCCATCTTTGTGCTTTACAGTGCCAAAAACTTCAAAGCTTCTTCCTTTTAGAACTCTAAAGCAATACAAGTTTGTGTTTCTTCATATCATCAAACTTAATTATTGGCAATAAGCAACTGCTGGCAGGAGCAGCGCATCACATGGCTCCATTTCTGCTTTAGAAAAGGTCAGCATATGGCATAAACACTTTGCTGTATTATGCAGCCTTGTACTCTGATCACATAACACATGCTTCAGAAAGCATTATGCAATGTTATACTCACTGATTAATGACTGCTTGCACAAGAAGTTTTTCATTACCCTGAATGCTAGCATCCTGGGAATGATTAACTTTGTGACATAACTCTCATCACATAAATATGGAAGATTCAAATATAGCCTCAAAATAACGTGTTTCAGAAATAACTGAACACTTTTCTGCTTAGTACTGTGTACAGTACATGATTAACAACTGCTTTAAACCTTCAGAGTTGAATAGAAAAGCCTATTTGTAAGAACTGAAAACAAGATTTATTTTTAGGGTTTAAAGTTTTACCCAAGATGAATTTTTGCACACAGCAGCATCTCATTCGCAATGTTTTTCCTCTGCTTGTGTAAGTTTGAATTTCCTGAGAAAAATCTGTGCCAACTATTTTCAGTGTTCAGCCAGTGAGTTAAACAGAACAAGTCAAATCTAGCCCTTATTTAGACCAGCAACTGCATGTGTGTAAAATGACTCAGTCCAGTGTGTTAAGTATTATAGTGCATACAGTTGTGTGCTTAAATCAATGTGGTTATAGCAGAGTAAAGTCCCAATAATTGACAGTTTTTTCTGCAGGCAGAGTAAGAAAGCAAAATGTGGTCCCAAATGAAGCAGCTTGCAAACTTACAGTCCGAATGTTGCTACACATTCACATTTAATATTTTTGTATGCTATTGATTGATCATTCCATGTTCAGATTTTGCAGATTCTTGTGTTAAAAAGCATGATGACAGTGCATCACTGGTGTTATCATCTTAAGGATGTACATAAGAGGAAAAGCCTATAAAAATAAATGTTCCTCACCATATTCCTCCACATATGAAGCTTCATCCTTGGTTTTGAAGTAATGTCAATTGCTACCAGTTATCTGTGTTTCAACAGCTTTGTTATGGAGAAAGTTGTTTTGCCTGTTTGGAAATTCAAGATCAGTTTTCACAAGGAAATAACTGTATTAAAGTGCCGCTTACTAATTTGCCTTTAAATGTCAGACTAAAAAAAAATGACATCTGCTTTTTATGATTCTCTCTCCTGTAAGTAATCCTGCTCACAGTCACATTAAATAAAACAACTTAAAATCCTTATTATAAAAGGGGATGGTTTAGGATGTCGCCAAGTTAATGCGTGTGTGCAGTTTCTTCAGAAATAATCTTCATTGAGAACAACTAGAGAAGGTACACATTGACCTTCAGTATGTTCTCTTTAATTTTTGCCTTTTCCTGCATTCCAACTCCTACAAGCAGTAGCAAAGGCTAAAGGAAATGGCCTCTGACTAAGCATTAGCTACCAGCGTGCCCTCATTATAGCTGAGGGCTCTTATTCTCACTTAGCCTACGTGCAGAGCCAGCTAGTCTTTCAGCTGTGATGACGAAATGCCATGCATTTCTTCCTGGAATAGTACGCAGATAAGAGGCCACTTGTTATGCTGAGGTTTCAGATGAACTCCACTAAGGGTTTCAAAACACTCTGTCACAATTATATCAGGTTTCTTTAGCAACCAATTCATTTCAGACACTTTTAAGATAAAAAGGGAAGAGACGTTAGTTTATTTTCCCTTGTGGTTTCACTGTTTAAACCTTTACAGGATATGACTAGATAGTTTATACATGGCCTGGATTTATTAATTTTCAATAAAACTAGCAGATCAAAATGGATCTGTTCCTCTCTTGGAATTTGCATTACTTGCAGTCCTCTACATGTACCTATAACTTGAGAGAAGAAATAAAAATCTCATGTCTGTGATACGCTGCTAGAAAGGTTCTGCCGTGCAAACTCAGTTGCTGAGCGCCTTGAACTTATTATGAGTCCAGCAAAAGCTGAGAGTTTTCAGAACCTTGCAGCACAAAAGGTTCATCTTTTGCCCTGGGGTTAAGTTCAGGTACTAGGACGTGTGTGTACAGTACGAGCCCAGTTGACCTAAGTATTGCTTAGCAGCGGTGGGAGGACCTGTTTGTGAGATCGTTTTGCAGATTTGGGGTCTGTTTAGGTGATTCCATGCACTAGCAAAAGCAGGTTTAGTGAGATCAAACAAATCACAAAAGCATCCAGACTGTAAAAAAAAGAGGAATTACGAAGCATTTGTTTCAAACCAAGCAATATCCTTAGTAACAGCAGTAACCATATATTATCGCGAAGAAAGGAATATGTTGCCTGGAATACCCAACAGATCACGTGCAGGTTACATAGCTCTCTTTGCTCACCCTTAGACACTAATTGCACATTTAGAATCTGTGATATGCCCCATTTCCGTTCATTCATTAAGGATGACATTAAGTCAGTTGCAACTTGCCTTGCCATTGGATCGAATGCCACTTCAGATAGATGTAGTCAGTAGGATGAAGAGTCTTACAACAATAAATCTGAGTGAATTGCAGCCTAGATAAGTATTTAATAAGAAGAAAAAAACCAAAACAACCCAAAATAGCATCTCTCCTTGATCACTTCCCCTGCAGTTCTGTACATTTACTAGTATCTCATTAACTGGGCTTATTCAGCTAATTCAATTTCCTTTTAAGACAACAATTATTTTTTTCCATTTACATAATGGCATTTGGATCAGGTCTTGTCTGTAACCGTATTCCTTTAAAGCCTTCCAAATAAATGTGTAATTCCCAGTGAGATCACTAGGAATCTGGGCTATTCATAGTCTGTTCTTTCTTTTTTTCCTGCAACTGCTCTTCAGTGAAGAGAGTCCCCTTTGAAAAGGTCTAGAGAGCACCAGAGTTGTCAAACCCACCATTTCCCTTAATTACTTTTTTTTTCCTTTCTTGGTGTAGTTATTGACTACTGACTCAGAAAAAAAAAAAGAAAAAATTTCCCTCATGAATAAATGATTTCATGATTTTTTACTACAGGTAGATGATTCTTTCACATTACTATGAAGTCTTGTCCTTGACAGAACAGAGTAGGCCAGCAAGCCTATGATTCCCCATAATTTTTCTACTCTCTTTTTGTCAAAATGTGAAAATCAGCCTAAATGTTGTTGCTGCAGTGGTCACTAGCAGGTCTTTTAAATGTTAGACAATTAGTTTTCACAAAAATTCTGATCTCCTAAGTATAAATGTGAACTATGGGCATCTCCTTGTTAAATACTACTACTTCCAAAGCTGCTTCATTCTGTAAAATTGCTCATTGCTTATAAGTCTTATGCTTATCTTGCTGTGGTTTATCTTGTTTTCTATCTTTACAAGATTTGATCTTAATGTCTGAAAAAGACTGTTTTTCATGGGGTATCATGGCATAAAAAGAAACCCCTCACAGTGCCTTTCTTGAAAATCATGTTGAAAATCATAACTGCTGTTCTGTAGTTCAAAACCTTGAAACGTTTTAAACTGAAATTACTACACTTCAAAATGTCATCTTTACTAAAATCACAGAACAAGCAAACACAGTCCCACCAGCGCTTATACTGGTGAAACGTGTCTTCTCCCCATCTTTGGCCTTTGCCACCCTCTGCCCATCTTTCCATGCAGTCCCTGCTCCTACTGCCCAGGCATCCCCCTGCTGAGGAGCGGGTGGGTGTGATATCTAACCACGGGTATGTGGTGTTTGTGGCGGGAGCCCTCGAAGAGAAAGTGTGTTGACCAAGTTAGGCAATTGTTTCTCTAGGAGGAAGGTAGGAAGGGGACATTAGCTTGAGCCTTTGTCTTCCATCAAGCCACTTATAGAACACTAATGGATCCTCCTCCTCTACCTCTTGCAAGCGCAATTTACATTGTGTAAGTGTTCAAAAGATACCAGGGTGAGGACTGACTGATAGTACAAGTATCACTGTGTTTCCTAAGGCTATTGATGCACGGGTAGAGCATAGGGGATATCTGCAGGGCTGGGTTTTGTCTTCTGCAGTCAGTCGTTCTGGCTGTCGGAGGCGTAAACTCCACGGAGGATTGAGAAACTGTGGTGACAGGCTTCAGCCAACAAGCAACTGTCCAGGTCCTGGGCCATCTTGAACTGACATAAGTGATTCATTGTTATCAGTATCCAAACTAGCTGGACGCAAACCAGCTCAGATTTCTTTACATGCATTTACAAATCCTAATTGCAGAATATCTGTAATGGGCATTTAAAAAAAATAAATCATTCCCGACAAATCAGAATTCTTTCCCACCTTAACTAAATCCAAGTTAAAGTAAGAAAGCGGGAAAGTCTGCATTGTGCTCTAAATGTCAGCAGCTTTAGGCTATTCTATGTCATAAAAGCAATAGCAATAGCTCTTGCCAGTCAGTCATTCTCAACTGAAATGTAAACAGTTTACGCTGGTGAATTAATGACTGATAAATAGGTATATTAAACACTTACAGGGGTGTTATGACCCTGCTGTATTGTTTTATGAAATAAACAGTGCTTACAAGAAATTAGTAATTGTGACTTTCAGTCTTGCTGTGGAGAATGTAAGAGTTGGGGGTGGGCTTTTTATGCCTATTATCTATTCTTCAGAGAATTGTTTCATTGCTAGAAGCAGATGGTGATTTTTAAGCCCACTGCTATTTTGGTATACTTTAAAAAAAAAAAAGAAGTCCTAAAAATAGACCCAAGTTACCATATCCAGCAAAAATATGTTGTCAGCTCTTTACTGTGCTGGGCTGAAACAAATCTGTCAGCAATTTCTTTTGGGTTAAAGTATCTGAACACTTTGAGGGGGGGTGTTTGTTGTTTTGTTTTTTTTTTTTTTGTTAAAGCATTTTAAGTGGTTTTGTAACAGAGTCCGTTTAAAGCTTTAAGTATCAACAAATTACCATCTGTTATTATAAAGACACTTTATCAAATTGATGAGACCTGCACTCCTGTTAATGTTGTGGATCAACTGCATGAATTAGACTTTAAAGTCTGAATGAGTCTGAAATCAACATCTTCAGCTCTGCTGGAACAGATATTAAAACCCAACCCATTTTCTGTAATTATGAAAACGAAAATGAGAGTGAGAGTTATTCATCCGAGAAAAAAAATACTTGTAATGCATCTTAGTCAAATAGGGTTCTTAACGTTTACTTTAAAATAAATTCTTGCATTAAACGTGTGGTTTGACAGAATTACTGAATGAGAAAGGAAAAAGTCTTTTGGATTCCCTGTGCACCTACAGGTGATTGACATAACAACAGACTAACAGACAGTATTTTCAGTATTAGATTATTCTGGCGTAGCTGTTGGCATAAGGACTACATGTAAGGGTTCAGGTAAAAGAAAGTGGTATTTGTTACCTCTATAGCATGTGGACATGTCCTAGAATGATGGATGCAGAAGGCTGAACTAAAACCAGATCTGTAAGGTACGGATTTCATTTTAATGGTCTCAGTGCAAAACATTTTGTCTGGCAGCATTTGTCTATCTGAGGTACAGCTCCTTAGGTTCAAATCCTGTGAAGTATTAAGAATCGCCATTGTTTGGTGGATATTGGCAAGATCAATAACTCCCCAAAACAAGACTTTATTTTACTAATTAAGTGTAGCGCATACTTATTTCCTAGCTGGAGGTGCCATTTTACTAATTAAGTGTAGCGCATACTTACTTCCTAGCTGGAGGTGCCTAGATAGATTTAAGTGTGCTAAATCATGCCTGCTGGCAGCATCAGCCCCTTCCCATTGACTCTAGAGGTAATTTAGGCTCCGCAGTTTGGTCTTTCAATTCACATGTAAGTTACACTCTTACAGCAATCAGCATGGCACTTCGTACCAGAGGGTTCAGCATATGCTCCAGAGCAGGCCTTCCTTCAAACCCCCTGAACTTCACTTGCAATGCTCAGTTTGAAAAACTGTCTCTATAAATACATTTTCAGTAGTGTTGGCAGCATTGCACTCCGAGGTAGAATCAGTTGGGCTTGAAACCAAATTGACTGAAGTATGCCTGGAGACAAGCTCTAGAGCATGCAAGCTGTCATGTAAAGGAAAGGTGGTAGAGGAAACTCAGACACATCTTCTGTTGTAATGTACTGAAGAGTACGTTTACCTCCTGTGTGCCAAAGACCCTGAACTCTGTGCCTGGACCTGCAGCTTTAGCTGTCAGATCCATCTGACCAACACTGAGTGTACAATGTAGTGTGAGATCCTCCCACAGGAGCCTGATGTTGCTTGCTACAAGGACAGGTAGATTTTACACGTGTGATATGGGTAAAGTGTGCCAGGGTCATGAAAGTGCCATAGATTGCAGACCGTTTCAAGGAATGGTCATGTCTGGTATGGTATACATACAGATACTTTGCTGTCAGTTTGTCGTTCCGTGTTTCAGATGTATAACTGTGCCAGTCACATCTGTGTGTTTGTTCATGCAGTGGAACCGCACAGTGGTCTGTCCCGGGTCTGGCCCTGTACAGCACCCCAGGACGCAGTGAGGCAAACTGGGAGTTGGAGCAAAAAAAGGAAACCATATGGAAACAGTCTAATTTCTGAAGTTCTTAGAGTGGTGAACTAATAAAATTTTGTTTCAACAGAACCCTTCTCCTCCTCCAACTTTTAGCTTTGCACAAGCTTGACTTTTTTTGACCACAGTTCCCATTATCCCAGTATTATTTTCCAAGCAAGACTGATTCTGAACCTTCTTGTCATCTTCCTTATCACCCAAGCATTTATCTTTCTGTTGTCTTTTCCCTACAATAACAGATTACTTCCCTTCTCACACCAACTTTTTGGTGAATATTAAAAACCTACCTTTCCTACACAGTTTTGCTATCCCACAAGATAGCAAGATAGCAAGATGAAAGAATCTGTGGGACGATGGGAAGTGTGAAAAAATGCCTGCTTCTGCCAGGACAGGCATGTGATTTACCGTGATGCTTGTGCTGAGGCAGCCAGCAGTCTGATGTTTAACTCCACTGATGGTTAACTTCTCTATGCACAACCACACAGTCCATGGTGATTTTGAGATAAACTTTTGGTTATGCAAAGTCAGCCACTGTAATTTTTGGATTTAAAGAAAGAGGAAGACAAAGTGAGAAACTGTTTTTCATGCGAATGTTATGTCATTCACATCACCTTAACCCAATGATGACCTTAAAGGAGAATAAGGAAAAAAGTCACTAAACAAATAAATTCTTATGTTCTTGGCAGTAGGATTTGCTTTGCAAACATGAATATAGGCAAGTTTCTACATTTTCCTTAGCAAAACTAAATTGAAAGCTGAGGAAAAGAATTGAAATCAAAGTTGAGACTACTGAGTTGCACTGACCCAAACACTCACTCACTGAAGTTAACAGGGTTTGCACGTCTTGGCAGGAGATCATATCTACCTCCCTAAAAAGAGGCACAAATTTTCTTTTTTTAGGTTTACAAAGGGATCTTCATTTGAAGAGAACAGGAAATGAGCAGAAATTAAACTACACAAACCTTATTGTACGTAGTATTTTTCTGTAAAAGGATGTAGGCAGATTATAGGTATGTCATTTTGTTTGTGTATTTATGCGCATGTGTATATACATGCACAGGGACGTGTAAGTGCTTTTCAACAGCTCCAAGTCTCCAGCATGTGTCAGTATCTCCAGGTGCATGTAAGCCATCTGAACCCTACAGCCTTAATTGCATACACAGTCGTATTACAAAATACCACACCAAGATCATTTACATTATTTCATAATAAAAAGAAATACTATTACAGAACATTTTTACCCTTAAGGGAAAATTACTAATTATTTAAAACCTTGTCTGTGTGTGTGTTTGTATATGGTGTATATGGTGTATAGGAGTCTCATTATGGAAAAATGTAGGGGTGGATTAAAGCAGGATCCGTGGGATACAGCCCCAAGGTCAGAGGAGTTTCAACAGACAAAAATGTCAGGAGCTAAGCAGAAAATACTAGCATGGTTGATTATAATGAGCTTATTGGGGTGATGTGGACCACTTAACTTGAGGGGAAAGTGCCTCTTTTGAAGGGGAAGCAGCTTTGTGAAAGACTGTCATAGCCCTGGTCAGAGGACAGGTCACATTCAGAGGATGGCTTTGGTAGACAGCAGATGTTTGGGTCTCCGAGTGGAATCTATACACTGGCGTTAAACTTCTGCATTCTCTAGATAGCAAGTGGATTGCTGACTTCTGAGACAAATTAATTCAGTTATCTGTCTCTTCTGTTCAAATCCACATTTGCTTCTTGCTGTGAGGCAATATTACAATTGTTGGGCTACTGCCTACAGCCTTCGGCGTTAGAGGTATTTTTCAGCATGTAAAGTTTTGGTTTGGTTTGGTTTTCAAGACTGGTAAGAGGTAGACCTGTGTTCTTGTTTTTGCTCATGTGATCGCTTCTGTACTTCATCTGGTGATCAAAATGGAGGTCTCCTCACCCTCAGATGGGTGCCCCAGTTTCCTGCCTGTGGAGGCTCTCTTTTCTACGTGCGTTCATGCATGCTGTGCATCCACCTCAGTAATTTGCTGGTCAGTAGTGCAATTCCAGCAGTTTTGAAGATTCGCCCCTCTAGACTGAGGTACCCAGGATGCTTTCCTGTGAAATGAAGAGTTACACCTCTTCAAGAAAAGAGGGGGTGACTTCCGATTTTCCCACATCCAGGGTAAAACCCATATCAGCTCTAGCTGTCCTGAAAAAGAAAGTTTATATCAGTGTGACCCAATGAGTGGAGTAGGTGCATATTAACATACATGTGTTAGACTTGTCCCCTTCCAGGGCAGATAGGAGAAACACCTGTTTCTGTGTTTTAAGACTGGGGCCGGGGCCTGAGCCTGGGCCTGAGCAAGGTGTCTAACCAGCTAGACCAAGAAAGTTTTATGTTATTCTGGAGTGCAACAGTCAACACAATCCTGTAAGGGTTCAGATGCCTTCATGGACAGACAAGGGCGGAGCGTTTTTTTGTTCTGAGGATTGTAATGTGTGTGCATAGTAGTTTTTTTGTCTCAGAATTTGCTTCAGTTTAGGATTTGAAAAATACTGGGTTTGATACATACTTAGGCCTAATTCTTGTATAGAATAGGGCCTATTTCTCAGTATCCTAATGGGTGATGAAATATGAGATACAAAGGGTTCTCTGCAAAGTGCATGGAACTCTGCTAGAGCACAGCAATTATGTCTGGTGTAACAGTGGGAGATGTAGCACATTGTGGCAGCAGACCCTCAAGATTTTTAAGTTAAAACATGCACCTGGTGTGAAATATAATTTTTCGAAGTACATTTTAGGGATTTTTATTAATCTCACCAGAATTCTAGATTAATACAGTGAAACTAAAAAAAAAAAAAATAAAATAAAATCCCTACAAGTGGTACCTGGGACCACAGCACCTTCTCTCCATCTCCTGGAGCACCACCAGAAGATAGTGTTCTCAGAGGGCAAAGCAGGCTCTGGGTGATAGGCAAGGGGAGACAGTCCACAATCTCTTTCTCATGGTTCCATTGTCCTAAATTGTCACCTGCTGAGCTGGAACGGGGGTGTTAGCTTGGTGGAGTGGAAACTTTGGTATTAGTCGGAGGAATTCCCCTCACAGGACAGGAAATCCCTTCTTGGGCAGATGTAATGAGGGGGCTTGGGAGCAAACATGTGCTCTGCTGCCATCTTTCTCCTCCAGTTGAGCGATGTCTGTTGAGAAGGGGGTCTTTAATGGTACATAGAAGGTCCTAGAACTTAGCAAGTGACACTAGCAATCAGAGTACACAAGATGCTTCTGAGCTTGCTGTTGTGTTGCGTATGCAGAAAATGCTAATACTTCACCCCTGAGGGATGACAGGACTTAATTTTTGTATGTCATCTTGAGGCTTTCTAATGCAAAGAAAAGTAGTAAATATTGCTTTTGCAGGGCAGTGGTGGGAAATAATCTGTGCTTGTTCTCATTCACCTCTTTCCACATAATACAGGCTTCTTGTGAAATATATTAGAAGAGATGTTGTTATAGAAGTGCACAATTGAAATTTTTCCATGATTTTGACAGACTTAAATTGTGTGTCAGCTAACACCATCCAAATATTTGCCATGTCTCTGATCCATCTCCTGCAACTGCTGCTAGCTTGTGAGTCCCCATGCTCCCTTCTTCTTCCTGCAGTCCCTCCCAGGCACCTCCTTATTTCTGCTACCTGTAAGACAATACATGACTGACCACTGAGAAGACAGGAGCTTCCAGTTGTTTGACCATGTAGGACGTATTTTCATTTGGCAGTGGTGGATCAAAATGGTAACTTGGTATATCATGCCTGACCTGTTTGTTTTTCAGGCCTGGTGTACCACATCTTTCTTTCTTCTCTTCCTCTAAACACTAGAATACCTCTGCAGGTAGGAAAGAAGGCAGAGGCCCAGGCTTGGTCCATTTACCCATAGCTATTAATAAAGAAGTTGTTATAAAGAACTTGCTTGCAATTGCAGCTGACAATCAGCTGGACATAATTTGTGAGTGAATGAAGGGAATTAGAGATGCGGCAGCTGAGAGAGGTCTTGCTTGTACAGCACATATGATGTGCCAGCACATCCCCCCTCATTACCATTCCTGTGAGTAGGCTTTTCTTACAGTATTCTTCGAACTGACTTGTAGGGCTGCACTCATCAATTATTTCAATAGTCAAATAGACGACACCTTCTGCAACCAACTATTTATATTATCAGAGTTTTCATCCTTGAGAATGAGAATAAAAGAGGTGTACGTACTAAAAATTGTCACGTAATTGCATATACCAGCTATCTGCAGAGGCAACACGCATATGCCTGTGTGTGTTTAATAAGTATTGAAAGTAGAAAATTGCACAGACTGTTGCCATTCTTTTGTTCTCCAAGTCATTTTATTTTGAAATTATAATGAATTCACAGGTAAAGTTTAATCCAAAGATTATGAAATGCATCAAATTGTTCATGTGCCAGTTTGTAGCTGTATGCTACTGGATTTCTATTACTGGTTTAGTCTAGTGCAGCAAAAAGTAGACTCATCTGTGTTCATGTTGTATGCTAACATTAACAAATGCTCGTTCCTGGGAGCCCAAGCAAAGTAAATACTTTTTAATGGAAAAGTTTTATTAAACTACAGATTGGTTCTCTGTTGTCATTGGTGCTCCAGCCACCACGCAACCTCTCCCCACCAGAAGCAACTCCAGGTGGCATGGTGTTGCTTGAGCTGTTAACAATACTCTGAAGGAGAGTATCCTGTGCAGAGTGCTTGGCCTCGTTTATACCTCTTCCCTGTCTGATAATGGATCTGTTTAAACAGTAAATATTGTGTGGGACGCAGTGTTTGGTAGTTTTAGAAGATATTTGTGGCTTTAATGTCTGGAATGGCATAATTAACATTTAAAAATGCAGTATACCTTAAATTTAGCAGTAATATTTTAGAAGGAAATTTAGAAGAACTGGCACAAGTACTCTTCAGGTGAGCAATAACTGTGTGCATAGCTGAAGTGATGATTCCAGAACACAAGATGTGTAATTCTGTGAAATACACATGAACGTACTACATATATTTGTGTATATTTAATATGTCTCTGTTAAATATAGACAGTAATATATTCATTAATATGTAATTAATATAGTCATATATATACCAATATGCTCATCATACCCTCATACATGAAGGATATTTTGAACAGTCTTTATGGAAAGAAAACAGCTTCTGTGTCTGGCTTTTCAGCTACCTCCTCAGGACCAGGAAGTGAATTTGGACATCATATGTGACTTTTCTAGTGTAATCTCTGAGCCTTGCATCCCCCATCAACGCCAAGGCTGGCAGCACAGCAGTCGTTCCGGCTCTCCTGAGCAGCTCTGCCAGTGTGGCACAGCCCTGCCTCTGGGGTTGAAAGAACTGTTTAATTCCCATCATTATCCTCTTGGGCTTGTTTGCTGGAGAAGGGTGCCCAGCAGTGATGCTTTTTGGTCAGGGACTCAATTAGCTAATCTGGATGGATGGATTAGAGCAGCAGTGTGTTTCATATGGTCAGCACACAGGTTCTTGGTCAGAAACCTTGTGTGTGTGAGTTACCAAGTTGCAGCTGCCCAGCTTCACTCACTCAGACTGGCATTTCACGGAGCTAGGCTGTCTTCTGACTTTGGCCAACCAGGCAACATTTAGCACTTGTTACTATGATGTCAGTTTATAAATTACAGCCTTAGCAAAATCCCAGTGCATAATCTGGTAGCTGGACCATCATTTGTCCACTGTAAATATGTAACACAAAATTTTGGAGTCATTCTCAGTTTCCTTTTTCAGTCATTGCTGCTTCTTTTGGACTTGTGTAGTCTCGCAATGAATAAACCAATACTCTTGTTCTTTCTTCTGCTGGTCAGAAGGAAGGAGAGTCAGGAAGTTGTGGAGAATCAGTGAAGACCACAGAGCAAAAAACCCTACCTTTGCCTTAAGTCAGTGAAATAACTACTTGGGCTCGAATTTGTAGATTCTTGCCTGTCCCTCAAAATAGAAGCTGGGTGTGGTGGTGGTACTTTCTGAAAGTAGGGTCTGTACTTTCTAAAAATAAAGTTAATTTATCAGTGTAAGCACTACGGAGTACCAGCATGTAATCTTGTCCATCTTCAGTGCAATTTAGAGCTCCTTGTAGTTGGTCAGGATGAGGCCATGAAATCCAGGCAGATATTTTCGGCAGCTTTCAGTAAAATAAATTCTTACAAAACTGAATTTTGCCCCATCTGACAGGGCATTTTGTCTTTGTCCTCTGTCATGTCATTTGAAGGACACAATGCAGGAAATAAACAAGGTCATTTGTTTGGGGCTCTATTGAATGACAAAAGTCAAATGGAAATCCAAATATACTGGAATAGTATCATTGTACATGCACAGTATACTAGCTTGTATTAGTCATTCAAAACGATTCCTTCTCTGAAAAGGCTGACAAGGAAAAGTTTACATTATATGAAGACTTATACATCATTTGACTTTATGTGACATGACTAAATGGAAATAAAGTTAACTACCCACTGATAGGACTGGCATTTTCTTCTGCAGAATAAAAAAGCATCTTCAGATCTTGAAGTTAATTTATATGACTTCTAACAGGACAGAGTTGATTGAGTTAAGATTAAAGGATAGATCTTAGATTTATGTCATGTGGTTTCTTTCAGCTTCTCCTGTGTCTTTCTCGACCATATCTTCATCCTATCATTTCTTCTTACCAGTCAAACTGAATTTATCTGCGATTATGCACTTAAGTTTCATTAATGCACAGATGTTTGTTTGTTTGTTTGTTTTAGCTGACAAGGTTATATTGTTTCTGGACCCAGTCTGGGTGGCATAGTGCATCACAAAGGACCCATGCAAAGCTCTGTCTTGCGGTGCTAGATGTTTCTGATACCTGGAGCAACTGGCCTCTAAAGCATGTTAAAGCAGTCAGCAGTATGAACTGTCCTTCACTGGGTTTCCCAGAATGGAAAATTTTGCAGTGTTGTTGTTATTGAAATTTTTGTTTCAGCAGTGTTTTACCAATAGATCTTTAGCAAAGATGTTTTCTCAATAGATCTTTAGCAAAGATGTTTTCTCGGTGTTGCTGCTCTCAAGCGTGGTATACTTTTGCCCCAGCTCAGCCCTGTCTCCTGCACTGACCTGAAGTGTCCTGAAGTGGAGGGGAGAGTCATGCAGCAGCTGACTGTGTGTGATACCTGGAGGTCCTTTCTGAAACCAAATCTAGTCTAGTTTTCAGGTTTGAAGGACTTTTCGCCTTCATACCAGAAGCATCTTAGGAAAAGTGGAGACCATTGCTTGGAGTCCATGAATGTAGCGCTTCTTAGCGTCATTAGTGTTAACTGAGATTAACTTGAAGGCGGTGGTACGGCTGATTCCGCTGTGGGCTGTCTGCCAGAGCAGAACTGGTTCCTGAATGCTGTCCATCTCTGTGTCTGAGGCAGTACTGCAGGCAGATTGTTGGGATACTGGTATCTTCTAAACACCTATACTTCAAAGCTCATGTACTGGCAGCAGTTTAAAACTGAAGTCTTGTTATCCATGAGCTCTCTGAAAATGAGTGTGTCTTTGATTGATCTTGCGACAAGAGAGCAAGAATTTGTTTTTTATCATCCGTAGCATCAACTCTGTAGCTCAAAAATCAATATTTTATTCAAATAGAAAACGTTAATTTACCACAACACAGTAGATTCTATTTTCCTGAAAATATGTTACAGAATCATTGAGCTGTGGCTTGTGGCCTTAAAGTCTAGCTTTTATTTCCTGCAAATATACTCAATTCTGTTTTCTGTGTGTCTGTCATGTTGAATACGTAACAGGCAGCAGGCACAAGACCAGGACTTACGTCCCATGTATCATGTAAAACAAAACAGGCAGCTCTCTGAATTGTGAGGCTAGAATGCTATCAGGCACTTCTTCTGCAGTCACAAAGCTGGAATGAAAGCGAATAGAGTTGCAGCCTCTAACTCAAACTATGCTCAGGGTTTTCTTTTTACATATAACGTATTATTCTAGTGCCTCCTTGGTGTCAGCCTCACCTTTCAAATTTCTTCTCTGCCTCAGGTTCCTTCTGAGCCATGCCCCAGCCTCTCTTCTCTGTTCCCCTCTTTGCTGTCCTTTACCCGTGTAGCTTTCTCTGCCACTCTTCTCCACCCCATCATGGCCAGGGTCCTCCTGGCTGCCCTGGCAGTACCACTCTGCTCAGCATCAGAGACATAAGCATGGGCAGTGATACACCCAGGTCTGCCGCCTTCCTTCTCCCTGAGTAGTGCTTCAGCCTGTCAGCAGTCCCCTGGACTTGACCTTCAGGCTCTCGTAGGACCCAGTTCCTAATCAGTCTCATGCTGCTTGTGTGCTGTGTGCCTGTGTGCTGTGAAGGAGAGAGAGAGAGCGAGATCCTGTGAGAGTAGGTTAGCTGACTCATACAATTTTCTGGCGTGATATTATCTCATCAGCAGTAGATTTGAATAATTCACCAAGTAACGCTACTACAGCAATTAAAAGAAGAATTATTTGCAAACGCTCTCTTAAATTATTGTGGATCACACTTCTGAGAATACATTAGAAGGTTCATTTTGTATTACACCTTCCTTAATTCAGGGCTTAATTTATCCAAATTTTGTGGCCTATCTGTTCAAAGGCGTGGTTTGGCAGCTCTCAAGATTGGTGTGCCAAACTGTTGATGTCTTTTCCAAATCCAAAGTCGAACAGATAGTGCTGATGGGCTGATCGGTGATGCCTTGCGCCTGGGACAGATAATGGTTCTTGACCTCCAGAATGGTGACATACGGAGTTCCCTATCTGCTCGTGTGTTCCAACTCGTGTTCCGTGCATGCTGTCAACTGCTGGCTCTGGCAAGAAAGATGGATTTTGTGCATGTCTAAAAAAACCTACTCCTATGATGTCATCTGCCAACAATTAATACGGCATGAATGTAGTCATTTAGAGGAAATTCCACAAGATTTTTTAAAAAAGATTAAATTCTTTTCAGGTTGCATTATAGTTACCTACCTATTGAATTGAAGAAATACGGTTGATTATTTTCTTTCTAGCCTGACCTTGCTAAGTACCCAGAAGGTAGTATTTCAGTAAGGATTAACTAAATTCCCTTCAAAACATAGCTGTTGATCTCTGTGTTTTCAGGGTTATTTTGTCTGAAGTGAATTCCACTTCCCTGATGTTTTCTGTTTTGATTCTTAAATACTGTGATAAATGTTAAGGTCTATTAAGTTTCAACTTTCTATTTTTATCCATTGGTAAACACTACACCAGATGTGGGCGTGAAGGACCCTGAGAAGCTGAGGGAGTTCTGCTTTTATTCAACAATTTTAACTTTCATAACTGAGAATTTTAGCTCATTTTTTAGGCTTGTATATGTGCTGGTTTGGGTTTTTTTAAGACCTGAGAAAAACAGGCTTACGCAACTTAGTTTGCATAAGTGCAGTGAGTCATTCACATTTCTTTTTTGCGTGTGTCTCTGTGTGTGTGTTGTATTGCTTTATATAACCTTTCTTTGAAAAAGTACTACTGTGAATGCTAAGAATATATTTTCCCTGTAAAACAACAAAGAAATGTGCCTGCTAGGCAGATAACTGTGTCTCAGTGATGCCTCCCCATAGATGCTGTTCTCCAGGAAGGCATTTTGGTCATTCTTCTTAAGGCTCTGGTTCTTCAGTGGCAAAGTTTATGCTGGTATATGAAGGTGTAAGGAGAAGGCCAGGTAGCTCTATCCTTTCCCCTTTGTTGACAGAGCTGTGGGTAACTCCATGTGATAATGTTGATTTTATATGTGTCTATATTTATACAGGGGGCTCAATGTGTGTAGGCCTTTCAGCATACTGTAGCTTCTGCTTTATCACATTGCTTCCTACATCTAGGGAAGAGTGGAGCTTCTAGAGCAGAGTACTGCACATTGTTGAAGAAATTTGGGGCTTAAATATTTCACATAGCTATCAGACACAGGTGGCAAGCATCCTGCATCAGGCACACTTACAAAGAAGTCCTCTGGAAGGTCTCATCTTTTTTGACACTACTTCGTAACTCTGTGTGATCAAATGTACCATGAACATGCAGCTGCTTGGAGTTTATTGTTTTGAATGCAATTACAGGTATTAAGTGTCAGTACAGTTTCACTGCTTGAATTGCTGTTTTGTTTTATGTTTCTATGTTTCGGATGTGTTTTCCATGACATCTGATGGATGGTGCTACGTAACTGTGGCAGGGAACTCACTGTTGGTTTTCCCAGAAAGGGGGTGTGTGGCTCCTGGTGCAGAGATGTGCGCACAGGTCATCTTCTTTCCCCCATGTCTGTTCTGAGGCTTGCCACTTCATTTCTCTCCAGCTCTCTGATGTATCACCATGTTTTTGGATCTGACGTACATCATCTCTGGACATGTTACAAATCTCTCCCAGCATGGAGAGTTCCCCACAACAGTTACATACCAATTACTTCCATGCACACTCAGAAATCCCGCCACTCTGCTCTACAGCCCTGTGTTTAACCAAATCAGAATCTTCCTTTCTATACCCCTATTTTTATTTCCATTAAAGTACATAACAGTTTTCATTTTATTTCAGTGGCATCCTACGTTTTATGCAAGTAGCATTGCCCATCCTCCTTTTTCATTCTTGTGGCAATATTTTGATGGCTGCCATAGTCACTGAAATAGAGATAGTTATTTTCTGTCCAATGCAGAGCAGATGTTTGCAGTCACAAGATAAGGCAGTGTTCATCTACTACCTAATTAGTAGATTAGCAGTATCTGGGGTCTGTAGAAGTGCCATGAAACATTCAAGTACTGTTTTTAATTGTCTATGCTAGTGTCTATGGGTGTTAGACGTGAGAATAAGACATTTTAACTCATCGTTAAGAAATTGGATTAACATAGGGAATTGTAATACCGGTCTAGCTTCAAAAATATGAGCAATTTTCATGAGTGTACTTGCATGTGTAAAATGAGGCATACACTTAGATTCTTTGCTGGATTGATGTTCAGAAGAGCAGCTCTACTGGTTTGGGCTCTAAATGAAATTAACGTACCCAGAGACAAAAATACTGAGCAGGAGTCACATAGATATAACTGTTTCCTCCAGCAACTGTTGACAATAAAGCACCTCCTTCACTCAGCACATAATAATTGGCATGACATGTGGAGCTGAGAAGTATCTCTGAACTTGTGGAGCTCTGTATGAATAAGAAAAATTTCCTACTCACACACACAAAAACTACAAATGAGAGTAACCTCATATTTTATCCCTTTAAAGAGATGTTTTCCCTTTGCACACCGTTGTGGACAATATCTGCACACACATAGTAGTTATTCTTACTACTGTTTGATTGTGTCAAATGGTTCCCTGTATGAGTGGGTAAATAACTACACTTTTGCCTACACTTTTGTATTAATCATGACCTCAAATGTGGGGTGTAAGTAATGGGACTCTCTTAACAGTAAAACCACACAGCAAATTTTTTAACATTTATCCTTGTGCTTCAAATACGATGACTTAAACTTGCTGATCCTCAAGATAGCCCTTGAAGCCCTCTGTTTCTAATCAGTCCTCTGTCCCTAGTGGACGTTACCCTTGTGCCCATTTTTATGTCCATGCTGCAGAAGTCTATTACATATATTGTGTATAGAAGTCAATAATACAAGCCAGACACCTCAATGTACCACAGGAGTTAAAAAACATCTCACTAGAAAGTGAATGTTCACTTGCATAAAAGCATGGCCCTGTAACGGTACACCTGTGTGTACTCCAGACACAGAGATGAGAGTCTAGAAAAATGGGACAGACTGAGCACACCAGAGATCATATGGTTTATTCAGGGAAATGTACCCTCTGTTCTTAAAAGTCATTGAATCTTGAGTTTATATGGAAGTTTCTCTTCCTGCTATTGCCATTTTGCAGATTTTTAGTGCAGAATCAAAAATTTTATTACTTACAGAAAGCAAGAAAGAAGTAATTAACAGTCAGGGCATTGAGCAAAGAACAAAAGCTTCACAAGGCTCAAATTAATCTTTCTCTGTTTTTCTGTTGCATCCTCATGTGACTGCTTGAGCACCACTCACTAGAGCTAAATTTTTAGCAATTGGGTTTTAGAAATTTCACAGGAGTTCAGCACAAAGCAAGTTAACTTTCTATAACCATAATAAAGTAGGAATAATTACACTTTAAGTGACCCTTATGAGATGTTTCCAGCTGCCCGAAGTAGAAAACTGGGTCACTACTCTACTGAGCAATAACGTAAAGTCATCAGGACACTGCTGTATTCCAGATAAAGTAAACTGCTCTCTTCCTATGGAAGTCAAACGAGTGATCCAGCTTGTGGCCACAAGTTTGTTCTGAGCTTGTCTGAACTCTGTCAGTGATAAGTTTTCTATGCATAAACTAGAAGGCTTGTTAAGCTTTACATTTTAATATATTCTTTACCTACTGACTTGCCTTTGCTTCCTGTTCATTTTAATGGATATTTTTCAAGATTGTCTTCTATATGTCAGGAAAACTGACTCAATCCATTTTGAATATCAGTAAGCTGAAATTTATATGAAACACAGGATATCCTTCTTCTTAACCACGTAGCCTTAGCAAGTCACTGCTACTATTACTAAGAGCGTATGGCCAACATGTTAGCTCAGTAGCACAGCAGATAGCATGGGTATCAGCTCATTTCTAAAATTTCCTTATAAAGCTTCTTCTGTGGAATTCCAGAGTGCCATCGAGAACTTCGTATCAGAAGGAATCAAGGAGAAGAGCGTTGTGTTACCTCAGGCATATTCTTTGGGTGGATGTTTGGCACTAATTTAACCTGGGATATAGAAGCCACCCCATGCCAAGCTCCTGCAAGTGTATCACATTACGTTAACAACCAAGTATTCAACATTACCAGCTTGGTCTGGGTCACAGGAACAGGCTTGAAATAACGTGTATGAAAAATCCTTTTTAGACGTACATGGGAGGAGAAAAATAAGCTTCGGCAACCTATTATTGCAGACTTTTTCTTAAACCATTTTTTATTTGTGAGCCAAATACTGCAGTAATTAAGCTGCAAAATTAAGGGAATGTGCTTTGCTTTTAGTGGAAATTAACATTGGTTTTCTCCAGGCATTCAATCACTTAACTCAGTTGTCTTTTTATATTATTCAAATGTGATACACATTAGTCAAACATAAGTGGTTGAAGAATCATGTTGCAGAATGCCTCTTGAGAGAGAAGTATGTTATAAACATTTCTACTAATGGAATATTTATGTTAATGTAAATTAACTCCATAAGGGTGGCAAATCCTTTGAAAGGTGAACAAGAAGTTCCTGCTGCACAGTGGATGCTTTTATTATTTCGTTACTCATACAGCACAAAGAGTGGTGTACAGACTTCTGCTGTAGCCAACAAGGACTTTGCAAATGCAGTTTGGTGACCCTCAAGAATCAAGGCCTGTCACACACTGAAAATACAATGCAGATTTGTGTGATGCTGAAGACAGGAAAGATATTTTGCAGAAATAATTGTAAGAACTGTGATTTGAGAAAAAAAAGTTAAATGAACTGAATCTGTAGGATAGGGGAACAAAACGAAGAGCTAGAGCTAGCAAGTAGCAGATTTAATTAGATTGATAGAGACAGTGATTATTTTGGAGTGGGTGATCAGTTGCCAAGAATATTAGGGATAGGAACCTAAAAATGGCAAAAAGACTACAGCTATTGTCGTCACTATTTCCTGTAATCCAAGCTCTGGGCATTTGCTCAGAGGCATGAGATCTGGCAAATGTTGGAGTGATGCAGGGGACTGGTAACAGACCTTGCCTGGAAAGCACTTTCATAGTTACGGCTGAATTCAAGGCCCAAGCACTTTCCAGAGAGTGGTCTAATGCAGGCTTCCCCACTGGCAGCAACTGCTTTGTAATCCCCTGCAGATAACCTGTCTGCAAACTCTGAACTTTTGTATATGCATATATATACATACACACATATATATGTGTATATATATATTGTACACACCTGAAACCTGCCATGAGGAAGAAGTTGGTCACCACAGCTGCAGGGATTGCAAAATGGAAGAGATGGTTGCGCCATCCTTTGGAAGACAGTGCAGCAGTGAACAGAGCCATGTCTGTTGTAATAGTTGCCAGCTCTATCTCTGTGCTCTTGTGTGTAAGGGGAAGCAGAAGCCTGGGAGGTTACCAAAGGGCAAAGTCCGGTGAGGTTGTGCCCAGTGTTTCTAAGCAGGTGAGGATTTACCCAGCTGGCTGTGTTGAAGTCCCCTACCAAATGTAAGAACAGCCCACTAAAAAACCTTCGTATCTTTGGGGGTTTTGTTTGCTTGTTTGTTTTTGGGGCATGTAAATTTGTTATCCAAATGATTTATATTGCACAAAGTGCTCTTTCAACTGTGTTTTATTAATTCAGGAACAGCAATGATAAGATCTAGTTCTTTCCAAAGAATTTGGTATGCCACATCTCCCAAATGGGATCAGATTACAAAGATCGTTCAGCTCCCAGTTAGGCTTTTCAGTGAAGTGGTTAGATTTTTGACAGCACTCAGCATCCAGTGGGTCTGGGTTCATTTTCAGGAATGGGAGGTGGTGAGCACTTCTGAAAATGTAACCTTTTGTACTTAAATATTTGTGTATCTTCTCCCAACCCCATTTTCCATGAAGTTATGTGATATTTTTTCATTGTTATTTTCAGAGTTTGTTCCCTTGCTTAATAAAACAAAACTAAATAGTTCTGCAAGAGTTCCATTGCATTTCTGTGCAGTGGGTTTTTCATATTTTTGTGATTATTTTTTCATATTTTTGTGATTTTCATGATATTTAAAACCCAAGTGTTCATAAATATGTGCACAAATGAAACCGCAAATACCATGATGAGTTTATACAGTAGTGATAACTCCAAGTACAAATACTAAATTTAAAATGTAAGTTGTTATTTGTATAGCCAATTAACATGAATGTCTGATGAATCACAGTAAATCCACAAACACATGCTGAACTGGGATTTTTGCACATGTAAATCCATTTGCCTTAAAGCCTTATTCCTTGGATAAATATGACAGTTTCATGGGGCTTATATCTTTCCAAGAACTACAGGTGACTTTCTTCCAATGGAGATGAGTATGGTGGCCTAACTCACCTTAAATATTCCTCTCTTCCAGATTATTCTTCAATTATGATTTTATCCCTTGAAAAAATCCTTCCATTTTCAAGTGTTGTAGAAGTTGTTAGGTTCTAATCCCTGATGGGTACCTGTGAATACTTAAAAAAATATACATTGTATAGCCAGACCTGTATGCTGATGATGCCAGAAGAGTCCAATACACCTCTAAATCATTGTCACATGCAACTTTTTTTCCTTTCCAGGAACACCTTGCTTATCAAATATCTCTGCAATTGCCTTTCCCCACAACTCTATCTTCACCTTGACAGCTTTGCTTCCAGTCTTTGTGGTGCACACCATGCCTTTGGCATTGACCCTGTGCATCTCTCCCAACTTCTCGCTACATGTTGGTACCATTTGTGAGCTTCATTCCAGCGCTTCCCAAAGACCTGCTTTCCCTACTGTGCCAAAAAGGCACTTATCTGCATTAAATGTCCATGGCAAGAAAATCCAGCTTCAGTCATAATTTCTTTTGTTCCATGCTCCTTCTTCACATCAGCTGTCTGACTTCTATCACATTACCTTTGTCCTCCCTCTTTTTGTCAACTTCTGTAGTTTGGGTGTGTTCCTGGACAAGCAGCAACACTTTTGCTTGCCCCTGTAGCATGTCTGGCATGTACTGGAGTGTTAGTTCAGTGTATTAAGGAGTTTATTTTGATACAGGTAATGATTAATAGTCACAACAATTCATGAACTGTTACTGGTCTATGTCAGATGTCTCAGTGGCCTCTATTTCATTCTTATGGATCACTACCTAGGCAATAAGCAGGGCTAACCTGCAAATCAAAGTGAAGGCAAGCAACGAGCTGTGACTTTTACTTTTCACTAAATTCTCTTTAAGTGTTACCTCGTCTTCCCATGCCACCCCCACACCCTTTGTCTTTGCACATGCTAAATGCCTTCTTGGTCTGACTCTGAGCTCAGTGGGTCAGGGACTCTTTATGCTCATGCTTATTGCTACACCCCTTAGCACAGTGGTCCATATCTTGCTTCCTCCCAGAGTTCCTGAATGTGGTGTTAATGCTTTGCTATTTAGGAGATAATAACAATAAAGGTGGCATAAGATGGAGAGGCATGGAGGCATTACACTGATCTTTTTCCCCCAGCAGTCCTCTCTGGTGCGATGGATGGAAAGGGGTGGGTGGGATGTCGGTGGGATGGGAGTCTTCAGTTCCCTCCACCTCAGGTGAGCTCTGCCTGTCTCATGGCCATTTGAAGGGCCCCTTTCAAAAACACTAAGATGAGTTTCAGCACATGAAAAAAGAAAAGGTCTGGTTGTGTTGGGGAGAGCTGAGGGAGAGGCAACATTGTATAGCTTCGGCAGAAAGCTAACCTTCCCTTCCACTGTTCTTCTGCTCTTCCCCCTCCTCCCACCGAGCCCTGCAGAGAGATATTAGCGATCAAACTGTAAATCCCTAAGTACAAAAAGTAGTAAACCTCCCATCCCCTCCCAAGAGGACATGTATCTGACAACAGCCTCATTCAATCTGACACCTGTTTCACTTTAGAACAGGCTCCTATAAATAGAGTGAATGTAACCCTAGGTGGCATTGCAAAATATTATGGAAAATGCGGCTTACAACCCTGTGAAGAAGGGGGAGTAGAGAGAGTGGGGGTGGGCAAAAAGGCACTATCTACCATAAAAACCTGGCAGCTTCATGCAAGGGCTGTTGCTTTTAATTTAAATGCTCATTTCTTATTCTATTTTCAGATCCTCTCTGGGATTTTAGGAATGTTGAGACGTGCTGGTTATAAAGCCCTAAGTACAAAATGGTCACGGATGGCTGGAATGAGGCATGTTCTAATGGAAACAAATCACTTGTCAGTAAGCAGCCTTCAAACTTTTGAACAAAAGCTCAAAAGGGTCAGGGAAAAGACATGTTTGTTGACTTAAAATGGCTGGATGCAGGTTGTCAGAAAGGCATATGCTTGAATATTATTGAGGTAGCTCTTCAGATCTATGTAAAATTGGGGTTTTAAATAAGGTTAAGTACTTTGATTGCAACCACAAATGGAATGAGCAACTTATATTAAACAGAAAGCTTACACATGTGTAAACCGAAGTGTGCATACTACCAAAATGTAAAGCGCAGCTGCAGAATGGAGCTCAGCTGTGGGAACTATGTTTAGGTGTATAGACTTGAAAGTTTGTAAGGAAGACTATGCTATATCTATTGAAATTTAGAAGGGTGACCATTATTCCTGTAGTGTGAAAGTCGATGTCTATGAATAATTGGTATTTAAATTAGTTAGTGTAACTTATCTTTATAGTGATTTGAAGATAAATACAAATCCTGAGTCTGTTAATTCAATTTTCTGTAGCTTTTAACTCTAAACAAAACTCTGCAATGCTATTGTTAAAATTTTTTATTTGCTTGCAAGACCCATAATGAGGTTTATGACCCCTGGACCAACTATAATGAGGGATCAGCCCTTCTTTTTCCCTGTGTAGTATTTTGTGTTGCCACGTAAAATGAATAATATTGCTCTATAATAAATTGTATAAGGTGGATAAATTATAATCTTTGTAGAACATCATGTTGAATCTCCTAATTCTACCGTGACTTCATTTCATTAGAAAATGAGGCTTATACAATCTTTCTTTGTCATCAGTCTGTCTGTCTGCTAGTCTCCCTCACGAGCAGCACCTGAGCTTGTTCAGTCTTCAGCTGGATTTGAAGAGGGATTACAGATAATTACGTTTTGACTAGATTTGTGAAAAAACTGCTTTCTGTCTAGAGGAAGAGAGGCAGAGGTAGTGCCTCTGTGGAGGGGAAGGCAGGTAAAGCACAAGTGTCAGCTAAGTGGTCAGCACCGGGGTCCTTAACACAGCACACATTGTTTTGTGCATACAAAACATGCAGGTACCAGGGACACAGTGGGGACTCAGGTTTGGGCAGAGGTGGCTGGGGAAAGATAGCTGATGGCCAAGGACTTGGCCTCCGTAAGTAACCAGGTTTCATTTCAGCGTTCACAGAATAATTTCTTTTTCATATGGAGAACAGCAGCAGAAGAAAAGAGAATGACTCTGTCGTAAAATGATATGTGTGAGCTTCAAAGCACAGGGCAGGCTTTTGGTGTTTCTGAGGTTTACTCTGCTAAGTAAACATTATTCTGCTTTCAAAGGGAAGAAACTGAGACACTTTCTTCACAGAGATTTGACTTGCTCAAAGGCAATGAATGACTCAGCAGCAACCAGGTACAGCATATAGACATATTTAGGTAGCTTAGAATCATAGAATCATTTAGGTTGGAAAGGACCCTTAAGATCATTGAGTATAATCGTAAGCCTAACACTGCCAAATCCACCAGTAAACCATTTCCGTAAGCACCACATCTACGCATGTTCTATATACCTCCAGGGACAGCCACTCAACCACTTCCCCGGGCAGCCTGTTTCAGTGCTTGACAACCATTTCAGTGAAGAAATTTTTCCTAATACCCAACCTAAACCTCTCCTGGTGCAACTTGGGGCCATTTCCTCTTGTCCTATCGCCTGCTACTTGGGAGAAGAGACCGACCCCCACCTCACTACAGCCTCCTTTCAGGTAGTTGTAGAGACTGATAAGTCTCCCCTCAGCCTCATTTTCTCCAGGCTAAATAACCCCAGTTCTTTCAGCCGCTCCTCGTAAGACTTGTGCTCTAGACCCATCACCAGCTTTGTTGCCCTTTTTTGGACATGCTCCAGCACCTCAGTGTCTTTCTTGTAGTGAGGGGCCCAAAACTGAACACAGTATTTGAGATGCGGCCTCACCAGTGCCAAGTACAGGGGGATGATCACTTTCGTAGTCCTGCTGGCCAAGTGTGGCCAGCAGCTTACACAGCTTCTTTCTGTGCAAACTTTCACCTACCTCATGTCCTATCTACCCCAAAAATTCTACTTCCTCAAGTCCCTGGAGCTCAGCAGTGCTCCCCACTCCTGCCATTTGGGTTCCTTTTTGGGTCCTTTAAGTCTGCATTGGCTAGCACTGCAAGAGGAGAGCATTGCCGGTTCAAGCCCAGCAATTTACTGACATCCACAAAGGCGGTTGTACATGTTGCCATGACAAAGAGAACAGCTTCCAAATGCCACTGGTTGTTTTGCTTTTCGTCTAGAAATGAGGTGATGTGTCTAAAGGATTGTGAAGCAGCAAAGTAGCCTCCAGGAGGTGTGGGCAAAAGTGCTCCTGGTACCTGAGTTACCTCGTTTGAAGTTAAATTGGGTTACTATCCTGCCCCACTTACCTGCTTTGGATTTGGCAGGTGATAGTCATTGCTGTTTCATACTGCTCTTCTTTCCTGGCCTGTCCATCACCTGAAGGACATTTGGAGACTACAGGGAGGAGTAACACTGGGAGGCACTCCATGTCGTCTCTTCAGGTGCTACATTACCTGGAAGCTTTGGTCTTCACAGCACTGGTGTGGATGGATTTATCGACACCTTGTATTTGCATTAGGAATGGCATTGACCTAACAGTAGAGAGCACTTCTTCAGTCCTGCTGCACCAGTGAAGCGCTGTGTTGAGGCCAGATGCTCCCTCATAGACTAATCTGTGGGTGCTGGGGTAGAAGAGGAGGAAGGCAAGGAGTAAGATTTGCTCCCAGTGCCATGGTTAGTTTCTATATAGGAGTGCAGCGACACTGGGAAAGTGGTAAAGGTTGGTGGGGTGGAGGAGGCTGGTGTACTGCTGCAAATTGCTGCTGCATCTTCCAGTAAGACAATCTGATTTCTCTTTGCCCAAATGAGCATCAGATGGGGAAAAACACTTTTAGAAAACTTGAGCCTTGATAGTACATATATTTCTGTGACAGAATTACGCCTGCTGCTCATGTGACTTGAATGTAATGTGCTTGAGCGCACACACACAGAGTTTTTGATATTTATCACAAGTCTGCCAAAAATAACATTGAAACATATAAGTTAAGCATGCCATCATAACACAATGGCATTTCATTACTGTTCAGGGCAGCTCAGGTTCCCTTCTGAGCATATCACCAGCAGTGAATAACAGAGAAGTACAGAGGGCAAGTAAAAGGAACAGTGCAACCACATGGCATCTTATCCTAAATGTCAGGCGTGGTCAGCGTTCCCTGGTGAGTTCCCCAGTGTATGGATTTAGCATCTTCAGTAATTGTCTCTCACAGTGTTGAATTTAACATAAATATGGTAATATAAAATCGGCTGCTTCTGGAGTTTTTTCCAAATTACAGCAGTTGGTCTTATGAATAATTTCTGTCTAATCAGCTGAGTCTCTCTTTCCTCTCTAACTCTTCTTCTAATCTTATTTTCATAACTTGCTACTTCTCTGACTTTCAATTAACACTTCATCTACATTCTTTACTTAGACACAGTAGGTGTAGCCTTTTGAAATTCTTCCCTAATGTGATTTTAGTGCTGTCACTTCTGTTAGGGGCATGGCAATGACTAACCTCTGCTCCTGCAGCTCTTTGCTATGTTGCATAATGACTTTTCAGAAGTTCTGGATTAATGCAGGTCAGTTGATAATTTGGGGCCACATGGCAATGTGATGCCTGGAAAAAATCCATTTGTAATCTGAAAAATCTTCTGGGAGTGTTGCACAATTTGAGAAACATAATAGCTCGTTAGGTAGAAGTCTGTGGAGTGAGGATGGGTAAACAAAGCCTGACTAGTATCACTTGAAAAAAATAATTATTTATTTCTTAAGTACTCTTTTCACAGTACACCATCATAGTAGCTCCAGGTAACGGTAGATGTTGCAAACAAACACTTCTGCTCTGGTAGATCATCCTACGTGTTGGCACAGCACACCCTCTGCTCCGAGTTTCCTTGCTAAACGTGCCAGGTGTGGTGCTGCCATAGAAAATCTTGCTGTGCTGTTACTCCATTCTGGACAGTTCTAGCCTGTATGCCGTCCAGCAGCTGTCAACACGCAAACAAAATAAGCAGAAAGAGCAAATCCCACAGGTTTTTTAGCAAGTAGCTTTTTAGAAATTAGATGGAGGAAAACACAGCAGCTAATATCTATAAATTGTGAGTGCTGTTTCTGTCTAGAATATAAGGTTTTTTCCACCCTGATGACAAGATTATTTTTTTTTCTTTAGCTCATTATATAATGAGAACTCAAGATGAGATCATGATAGCAAGACAGCAGCAGTTATCAGGGCGTGTCCTGGAGCACTGACTAGCTGGCATGGTAGAGAGGGGTGTTATGAAATTATTTTTAAAAATAATTCTGGAATCTTGCCCTTCTTTCTGCTTATTTTAAGGTTCGTATGCAATGTGTTGAATGTCTGTATCCTGAATTATGCTGCTAGTGGATCCTCCCAGCTGGTCCGTCCAGTAACTGTTGACTAGTATGATCATGTTTCCGTGTTAAAACTTTAAAAATAATTTAATGACAGCTATGTTTAGTGACATCATTTTATCACCCATGTGACTTAACTCTCCCTTGCACTTTGCCTGAGACCGTACAACAGCTGCGTTGTACCCATATACGTCCTGTCACTCCAGGCACAGTTAAATTTTTAGAAAGAGGGAATTATGCTGTCATAGTTCATTGCATCTTTCTCAGCTGTATAGGCTCTACTTTCACTACAAAGATATTTGAGCTTTCTTCAGTCTTCATAAATCTTTGGGGGAAAAAAAACTTAAAAGTTTCCTAAAGGAAAGACTCTAGTGATTCTTTTTAATAACATTATTCCTTTCAGGGTGAAAAACATGAATTTGGAGACAGAGGATTTCTTCTTAATATGGTGTATTGCCTTTATTATCAGTGAAGTGATGCAGGGCAATGTTAATATGTTTAATCTATTAATGAAGAATAGTGTTATTTTAATAATAGCTGAAAGTTACTGGTCTTCCCCCTAGAAAGCTTTTGCACAGAGAACCTCTATTGTTTAGGGACAATTATTTCTGGAAAACCTCCTATCACCTGTCTTCCCTACCTAGCTGCTCTGCTATTTTCATGCAGCTGTGATTGGGTATCAGTTTGCATGTTAGCAATTCTGTTTATAGTAAGATAAAATGCACCATAGTTACTGGCCACAGCTTGCTCTTAGCTACATTGCTGACAATTCAGGGTAAGTTGGCTAGTATCACTGACAGATGCAGAGCTGTGAACAGAATTTGTCTGCCTTTTTCTATCAATCAGGGATTTCTTTTTGTTCGTTTAAGAATGCATTCTTTTCATTTCCATATGTAGTGAAATAGTGCTTCTTATTGCCAGCATCAGAATATTTTTCCATTAAGTAAGAAAAGCTCTTGCTGCGGATAATGGTGTAATCTCTTGATGTGGGTGGAAGGGCAGTCTGTAAAAAATGAATATTGAGTGTGATGTCTCATATGTGTCTCTAACTGGCATGTAATAAAAGGCCCCCTGCTATGCCTTATGTTTGTATTTCACTGTACAGCTAGTTTAGAGGACTCTGTCAAAAGTTTTACGCTATCTTTACCATGGGAGAGATGGCAGAACTACTTTTCCCAACTGTACCTCCAGTTCAGGTACAAAGCTGTCATATTTTAGCCTTCAAGTCTGTGTAGCAAAGATGTCTGAGCAAAAAACCAGTCAGGGCCATGCATGGATTTAGCTGTCCCTGGTGTCTCTCCTTTTGAAGTCCAGATTGCAGACTGACCCTGTAGGTAAACCTGGCTGTGCTGTCAGCTTCACCCTGGTGAGGTTGATTTTTTTAACCTGATTTACATGACAGGCATACTTCAAAACCTGTCCTGAGGTTTCTGGTGGCAGGTGACAAAGCTGAGATATTAACAAAGAGAAGAGGTGATAACGAAATCTGTGTAATCAATATCAGTCATCTGATCCTCAGAGCTGTGTGGTCTGTGTCCTCCAAGGGAGGCTCCTAAGAAGGGTGTGTGGTCTGCCACAGCTGGCGGCTGGCTACTGTTCCCATCTTGTTATAAAACTCATTCTGGTTAATAATAAATTCAGTTAAAAACTAGCTAAATAAAACAGCCTGATGTGGCTTGTCAGACACAGTATTGTGTTGGGAAGCCAAAAGATGCTTTTTCTCACAATTTTCTCAGTCTTGTTTTGTAACAGTAGGCCAGTTGCCCCTGCCCCCACTCAAAACAAATCCATTGTCAGTCCTGCTTGTTAGACAGAAAAATTGCTTTGGGAAGAGACTGTATTTCAGGATGTGCTTGCATGGTGTCCAGACAGGCCTCGGCTGAGACAGGAACCTGTAATGCTGTATGAGCATCTGGGCTAGATGCCACCGTTACAGCACAAAATGAACCAGTGAGTTCTTGAATGATGAGTCCCTTGGTCTCTCTCTAACCTGCAGTAGGTTTGGGAGGCAGCTCAGTAAAACCAGTTTTCATAGAAGTCAGGTCTCCAGGGAAGAGAGAGTGAAATGAGAGGGACAAAAAGACTGACACTGTTGACTGAGTTAAGAGGATAAAACACAGCAAGAGCTTTGGGATGTGGAACAGAGCCTGCTTTGAGAGCAAAGGCACAACAGTTGCAGCTGACCTAACAGGAGACAGCAAATCAGCAAAGTGGCTCAAGTAAGGGTCCAGATCTTTTGCCTGTCCTCCATAGCCGTGTCAGGTCAAAGCACAGTTATCCAGGCTGAGCTTGTAGGGCTGAGGGATCATCATGCGCAGTGTCTTTGCGCTCTGCCCAAGTTGTGACCAACCATGAATGCAGAAGTGATTTCCTCTCCTGCAGGAATTGAACACTCCCTGCCTTGATCCAAAACCCCATGGGAGAAAATTGGAAAGCAGGTAATGAATCAGTTTCTCCTCCTCTTTACTTAGTTGTAACTGTGGAGTAATTTAGCTGAAACTGGAGTCAGAAGATTGTAAAGCTGGTGTTAGTGAGAAGAAAATGAGGCCATATTGGCCTCATATTGTTTTTCAGTCTAAGCAAATAGAAAAGCTGGGCAACTTCATGAAGGCATTTGCTCAATCTCTTGAAAAAATTTGAGGAAGAATCAAGAGAAGAGTGCAGAAAATGTTTTAATGATATTAACACTTTCTACCTTGTTCTATTCTTGGCTCTCCCCTAAAAGTAAAACATTGGGAACTGACAGAACCCAGAAAGCAGAAATGGAAATCGCTAATGGGATACTATTATTTGCTTTACTAGGAAAGTGCTTGTGGCTGACTGATAGAAAGTGCTGTGGAAGGGCCCGTTAGCATTATGTAAGGAAGTGAAATAAACATTAAAAAGATTAAGATTATTTAATTGCCAGACAATACAAAAGCTAAGATGTGTCATATAACAGAAGGTACAGTACAGAGGTGAAGATTTAGTTTATTAATCTTTTCTCTAATGCAGTCACTTTAGTACATACCATGAAATTGAAAGGCAATGTTTCCAAAACGGCGGGGAAAAAAATACTTCTAATGCACTGCATAATGATGATATAGGGCATCACAGTTAGCATAAAGTACTTAAAAAAAAAAATAAATAGATGAGACCTGTGTCCAAACAACCTGAAGTAGGCACTTGAGTTCCATAAAGCAAATGGACACCGCAGGCATTTACCTGCATTTGTGAATTCTGGCCCCTTGAGGGTTGATGCTAAATGGGTGATTTCATGCAATAAGACAAATCAGGTGCTTAAGTTATTTCACTTACTCACCTGATTTGCCTGTGCAACTGTAGCTATCTTGCCAGCGGGCTGAGCTGCAATTCTAGGTAGGGAAACACTAAGCCCAGTAACTCTTAAAAATGCGGCAGCGCGTGTAAAAAGGAGTAAATGAAGGGACAGAACTTCTGTAGCTACACTAACCAAGCAAGCATTGTTTCATGGTTTTAGCTGATCTCCTACTGACTTCCTCCATCATATTTGAAGACAGGTCACTTCATGAAATAGGATACTAGGGGTTGTGCATGCATCCAAAAGCAACATGAATCTATTGCTGATTATTTTTGCTGTTTCAGAAAGCATGGTCATATACAGTCTTGAAAGAAGGTAGGACTGAAGCCAACGTAGAATTAACCACACTGAATAACTTGCACATTTTCAATGAAGTCTTTCATGTATTCTCTGCTTTTCAAAATGAACAAGGGCCAAAACCAGCCACATCACTTGGACTTGCTATAATGAACTCCTGCTTCTCTGCAGTCTGAATCTAAGCTACTATCCTACACATGCCACATCATAAGAAACCACTAACCCTAACTGTGAGACCAGCACATTCATGTCTCTACAATATGTTTGTTACATTCACATTAATAAATGAATACAATGTTACAATGGCTGTGCCATTAAACAACACCTGATCAATACAATGGAAACAAGGCACTCTGTGATTAAATATGTTATCTTCTTGACAAAGAACTGCACAACTGTTTGGCTAGAGCTGTGAAGCAAATGGTGTATTTACATATGAAAAGGAATTTGTGTACATTTGATGAATGACAGAATAATTGCTATATATGGCAACGGAAAGGGAGGTAAAATATTTCCTATACTCATTACTGCTATTGCAAGTAAGTGGGAAAGGCCTTGATATAGCTGTGATTGTACCTTTCTTGACCAGTGCAGCTAGGCAAAGCATATACAGGCTGCTAGCAGCATTAAAAGAGTAAGTTTTAATTGTAGAAATCTTATCTGGGAAAGGTCTGGTATGATGTGTTCAAATCATCCCCTGGGTGCACATGCAAAACGGATGTTTTGTCCACTTGAGTTTCAGGGGTCTCAAATGTGGGTCTTCTGAAATTGCACTAGGATGTCTGGTCCAGATTTTTATAAATTCCTGACAATGGTATTTTTTCCTTTTTATTCGGTGCACATTTTTCTTCTTTCTTGCTTTCATTCACATTAGTCTCACTATTCCTTTCTAAACCACTCACAGTTATGGGTCTTGGCCCTAGCTGGGCAACCCCAGCCCAAACCTCTTTGGAAGCAGTGAGGGACAAGCTGAAGAGGGTGGAGCACACTAAGGTGGGCTCTATATCTTCAGCAACAAGTTGCAGGATTGAAAAGAAGGTGGGATCAGAGGGTCATTTACAAGCTACTAGGTAAAGGCAAGGGAAAATGATCATTTTCTACTTCAGTCACCTCTGCTACACACATGTGCATGCACATAAACAAACCGTGAGGGAGAGACTTTTCGTTGAAAATTTCCCCTGGAATTGCTGCCCTCAGCAGTTACCCAGAGCTGAAAACCAGAACCAAAAGTAGAGATGCGGTCCTTCCTGCAATCCAAATCTTACTGCCCTGGTAGGAGGAGGAACATGTCAGCTTCAGTGCTATACAGTCACTGAAAGGGTGAGAAATAGCAGGTGAAGAGAAGGATCCTGGATGGGTCGGGAAGCACAGTGGTTCTTGATTTAGGAATATTCATTTTTAGAGGTGTTGATCTGATTTGCAAAAACGCTAAACCCTCACAGTGGAAACTGATGGCAGTGAGAACCATATTCAGCAAATATAGAGTGCTATCAAGTACTGAGAATTGTAGTTGGCATCTCAAATTGGCCCCCCAAATTAGCTTACAGTGTGGACAAATTTGACTTTATTCTCTCTGAAACACAGCTTCTTGTACATCTAAAAATGGTAATAATGACATCTCATTTTTAGTAAATGTATTCAGGTTTATTTAAAGGAAAAAAAAAACCCAAACAAAAACCAATGTGAACGTATTACGATGGAAAAGCCAGATAAAAGGCCAAAAAAAAAGAAAATTCTCTTTTTCTTGTAACGTTTGAAAGGCATGCAGTGAATGACACCTGAGATCCCATGCTGAATGAGTAGGATAACGATAAGTATCGAGTAACTGTCCATTCACTGGAATAAGGCAGGGTTCCAGTAGAAGAATGTCTGACCATGTTTTATATTGCGTACCCGCCTGTGGGTATGAGATGTGTAACCAAACGCGGCACAGGAATTGAGCTTAGGAAGCACGGGGAGGCTCAATTAAGAGGCAGCGGAAAACCTTAATCCTGCTGCTTAATTTGCTCATGTTCAAGGGCTTTATTTTGTGAGTCTTATTATTCTTTTCACAGTTTTCTTCTCCAGTGCAGTTCATGGGTATGGAAAACAATGACAGTGTTTTGTGAAAGACAGCTAGCACGGCTGATTCCTCAGAGCACCTGACCACAAACCAAACCTCGTACTGTCAGCCTACATTAATCTGCACTACAGCTTGCTTAGATTAGTGACCCATCAAAATGTGGCAGTGTATAATTACCCTTTCTTCTATAAACACTTTTCCCCTATTGTAGCTGATTTTTATATCTGGACAGTGTACTGCACACTGCATAAGTAACGAGGTTCTCTCGGTTCATAAAGCATACCCGCGAAACAGTGATTGCCTGGTGAAGATTTTTAGGCTAGCAAGCAGGGATCTGTGTAATGAGATCTTGCACAACATTTGTTCGCTCTTAGAAGGTCAGAACATTCCTTGCCAAACCCTCAACCTTTTAGTGGAAACAGGGCACATTGCCCTTCCAAGAAGACATGGATAGGATGGTACAACTTTTCTGACATAGACAAGGAGGCCTAAAAGAAGCAGGTCCTCTCATCTAAGAAGATGAGTGACCACAGTTTTCCTCTTCTTACTGACTCTTGTCAGTAGGTTTGTGCATTTGTGTCTTGGAACAAAATGCATAGCAACCATGTGTCGGCAAGCAAGATGATATATGACTACTAGTGCTTTTTTACCTGGTGAATAGGACTAGAGCTCAAAAAAGTGTTATTTGATCTGTTTGCAATTATTCCTCACTTTATTTAGTACCAACATACAATTTATCAAAATAACAATAACTATCATATTTACAAACACAGCATTTTATCAAAACAAGGAACTGTAGATATGCCAAAAAAAGAAGTCCTAAATGTGAGGAGAGAAGGGGAAAGGTTATTTCCCTTCCCATTTTTAATCACTAACTGAATTAAAAGGAGAAATGACCGCACTGAATTCTTTTTTTTTATATGATTTTTTTTCTCAGTGCTTCATTTCTTTACCATTTAACTTTTCAATATTGACAATTGATAAAGCTCGTAGCAGCACAAAAGAGAAGGGGAGATTGCACCAAACGACCATAAGAAAAATGAGGAGAAAAGAAAGAAATTTCTGAAACTAAAAGTTTTGCAAAGGAAAAAGCAGAAAAAAAGTAATTCTTCAAATTGTCAAATGATAAATTGTCCAATTAGATTTTTTAAAAGTGCCTCAGATCTGTTCTTGAACAATCAAGGTTTAGTTTATGGTCACGGATTAAGGAATGTTGCATTGTGTTGAGATTAGTTTCAGACTCAGTATAATATGTATACTAAACTCCCACTCTCATTTGTGAATGTTCGTCACTGTCAAGAATAAGCATAGCTGTTAAGAAGGAAATATTCAGTAATAGGTTTCACTTTAAATCAGAACCACTGCCAGAAAAAGTGACCAGGATAATACAATTTCTCCTGAAAATGTTATTCTTTTTTTTCTATTGTGAGTTAAACAAACTTTGTGGACCTAGTGAAAATATGTGGCCTTACTCAATTGAAAAGGGTTTAGGTATTTTTTTTAATAATAGTGGGCGTTGTGTTTATTTCCTTAGATTGATGTAGAGATGCAACGTCACAAAGTAAGCAAATTCTTGTTACGCTCTGGCGTCTTTGGCCAGTTTTGCCTTGAGCACACAGTTATTAGTAGATGATGAGGTAACTCTGTTAGTAAACAAATTAACAGAAAGGATGTTAATGCTAAAATGAGCAAAGGAGGGCAGTTAGATGGCAGAAAAGGCACTTTTCTCCCACTTCTTGTTAGGCCAGTCAAAACTGAAATCCCAAGATGTACATGGTGAAATATCAGATAAGCTGAATGCGTAGGACAAAAGAGTGGTCATAGCACGGTAAGACAGCAGATGTTATGACAGACAGCCTTCAGCTAAGTTTGTCAGAAATTTATGTGGCATCAAAGCATCCCCATCTCGCCAGATGTCCCACTCCATGAGCCAGATAGGCTCCCTGGCTGGCTTTTTCTCTGAGGCCCTGCGCAAAAGAGAAAGCTGATTAGCTTGAGATCCAAGCAAACTGCAGTACTAAGCACCACTGATAAATTAAACTCATTTACATTCTGCTCATAAAGATTCTTCCTTGAAAAGAAAAAGTTTCAGATGTGTTGTCTGCTCCAGACTCCTCCCCGCCCCAGTTTAGGGTTTTAATTGAAAAAGAGGTATGTTGCTGGAAAAAGCTAGCCCTAGACTTTGAACTATAGTGCATAATGCTCCTTTCTCAAATAGTAAAGACTGGGCACACCAAATTTCAAACGGAAATGCACAGGGAGTTTCCACCCCTTACGAAACTTACCCAGCAACAGCCCACTTACTAGGCTGGCACAAGGGAGCGCAGAGTATGACTGCTATAGAGCAGCATGCACATGTCCGTCATTTGTAGAAAGTTATGAGTCTTATGTGACATTTTTCAATCTTTCTCCCCCATCATTTTTTGACTTGAAAAGACAGAAGACTGTTGACTTCATCTTTTCCACTGGGCAAATGTTCTTTCTTTTCCTCTCCCGTGTTTCTCACAATTATTTAAATTAGATTTTAGCGATTTTACCAGACATGAGAGATTTCATATTGAAAACCCTGGCGCCAAAGTCCTGCATTAGTTTCATTTACGCAGATGACGGCACAACAGTGCCGTACACGGGCTGCAGCCAGCAGGCCTTGGTCGTAGTCTGAACATGTCAAGGGCAGGTTCTGTGCATATGAAACTAATTTGGGTTTTTTTGTTTATTTCCTTTTGAACTCTTTTCTAAAGCTGCTAATGATGCCACCATTTGTTTTACCCTGATACCACAAGCATGTCTTGGTAGGGCATATATTGTACTCTGCCTAGCAATCATAATGCCAGTCATTAATGACTTAAGATAGCCTAGTGCACTAGTGAGTACCTTTAAAAGTATGTGTTAATTAGATTAATTAGATAATTTCCCAAAAAGTAGCCACAAATAAAATCATAAATACAAAAAAAATTCTATAGCCCCACATCTACTTATGCACACATACGTACTTTTGTATTCATACAGTTCATAGTGATGCGGTGATGCTTCTACAGCAGTGGGATAATTGCGTAGAGATTCATTTTCAGTTCTAGTAAGTGACAGTCTGTCTCTCTACGTATGGTAAGTAAACAGCTTTGCAAGATTTTTATCCATGTTTTTTAAAAATCATCTCTTAGGTTTTACAATTTAGGAATTAAAAATCTTGACTATTTTAATGTCAGTTGAAAAAGGGCTAGGAAAGCTGCAAATAGTGTGCACAGTAAATCTGTGCCACAGCAGAAACAATCAGAAGAGTAAAGAGTAATGATTAAACATTTAATCAGAAGCATTATACTTTGTTGTGTTCTCATTGTAGCTGCAGGAAAAGATGCTGTAACAGATCTTTAAATAGAAAACCTGAGGCTAAATTCTACTTCATCCATCAAAAGCAGCTGCTAGGAGATGACCTAATTTTAGTGGCTTATCAATTCCTTAGTGCTTGTTGGTTGATGTAACTTTGATCCTCTGATGCTAGATGACTTTTATGCTGAATATAGCTAGAATTTAATGTGAATCTTTTGGATGGCTGCCCAGCCAAGCTGCATAATCCAAACAAAGAGAGCGAGCAGTACATGATTCAAGCTACTCACGTGTACAATAATACAAATATATGTATCCTGATTCCTTTGGGCAATCAGCTCCATGTCACCAAGCACATATTTCAAATACAATGTCCTTGTATTGGTTTTTTTGGTTTTGTTTTTGTTTTTTTTCAAACAATGCTTTGCTTTTGATTGGAAAAACAACACAAGATGCAGTGAGACTCAGCTGCTGCCAAGAAATAATGATAGAGTCAATAATTGCAGGACGTTTTTAATGAATGTTTTCCAAGCAAATCATTGCCATTTCAAAGGGCTGTTATTTCTATTTATGTACAGATTAGCCTACATGTTATCAAGGAGAGGGAATGGTTCTATGTTTTTTTATCATTAGGTTTTGTAGCATTTTTAAGGGTTTGGAGTTTTTTTATTCTAGAAAATGTCTTTGTCTCTTTTTCTATCTTAGTCTTTATCTGGACTGTAATTTGTTTTCCTTTTCCTTTCTCTCTTTCTCTTTTTGGCTCTTCACTAAAACCATCTGTGACACACATGCAAGTTGCTGGGTGTGCGAGCAATGCTTCACACATATTTACTTGCCCTACTTGGCATTATTTGCTAGTCATTAAAGATTATGCATGAGTTTTTCATGTCTTTTTTTTTTATTTTTTAATTCTCTTAGCAAGCAATGGTAGGAATAAGAGACTGGTCAGGCTGTTGTACAGCTTTTTTTTTTTCCCTTTTTTTTATATTTCCCTGAGAGAGACTGTGTCTAGAGTTTAGACTAGGGAGGAATTAGACTGGGAGGATTAGACTGGAAGGATTTCTGGGTTTTCTTCCTGGCACTGACAATCATGCATTGTGTGAGCTTGGGCCAGTCACTTAAGGCCTGTTTTTCACACTCCAGTTGAAATAAATGGGAACTGCGTGTGCTCAGCACCTCTGCAAACCAGGTCATTTATCTCTCCTTTCATTTATGCACTGATAAATATAACTATCTTCACCTTTGCATATGCAAGCTGGATAGAAGGATACAAATATGGTCAGTTAAACATGCAAATCCCTCATTTTGATGCACAACCATTCATTTCACACAACCAGGGATTTCTACATTTGTAAGCCTTGCATTCTTTTTGGAAAAGTGGGCCATAAATAACAAAATCTATACAGACCTGTCAGGGAGGCACAGCTGAAATCAATATGTTTGCGTAGCTTCTTTTCTATAGTTTCACTTCTGTTGAAAATACTGTTAGCTATAATAATCATTTTAGCCTACTTTATTACTGGATTAAACCATGTTGTCAACGTGAAGATGCCTTGGGCATTACATGCTAATTGTAGGTTCTTGCAAGACACAGTGTTAACTGTTTGACACACTTCTGGATTCTTTGGTGGGCTTAATTATCCTTTCATGGTACCTGTATTTCTTCAGTGACAGTAAGGGTGTCCAAAGTGGCTAGCCTGCAACTCCAGATTGACCCAGGCAGTATAGGCATTTCACTATGCCTTATCAACATATAGAAAGGGCCAAATCTGGTATGAAAAGCAGAAGAAGGAAAACATTGTAATAAGCAGTCAGATTGACGTCTGTTTTCACTCTGCCTACCTCTGCTCAAAAAAAACCCCAGTAATAAAAACAAATTTATTCAATAGAAATGAGGGTGCTCATTTACATGCTACTGTTCTTAATATAAGACTGTCAGTGCTTGTGGCTCCTGGCTTCTGTGTCCTGCTCCTGCAGGAACTTGCTACATGAAGTCAGAAAAACTGAGGGTCTTTTTTGAAGTGACAAGATACTGTCCACCAGCTTCATTGTTGTCCTGATGCTTTAAAATTATCAAATACTGGTGAAAATCCCAGTTAAAAAGAAAAAATCTTTTCAGTACCTTTGTTCTGGAAAAAATTAAATGCTTATGTTTTGCCCAAAGTCTCACAAAAAGATCAGAGCATTAACCAGGACATCCTACCTGGGGCTTCAAATCTGGATCCTGCTTGCTCCTATCGAAGCTTCCTTCTTTGTCACTCTGCCCTGGACTCCACAATGTCCCCATTCTCATGGAACAAAGCCCATCAGACAGCTGAAATGCAGAGGGCTGCCCATTCATCCTAGAGGAAGCCTTTATTCCCAAGACCTTGAGCTTTCACATGTTTCTGGTGCATGGATCAGTCATTGGCTGGGGAAATGCTTGCCTTGTCCTTGCACGAAGTGCACCCCCCTAGTGATGGCATGGGAGTATTTGCAGCATGTGTACAACCCTCGGCTATGTTTCAGGCTACAGGAATTGCCCCAGCCAGAAGATCAGCCACTCTTATAGCAGAACAAAGAGCTGTACCCACAGCTCTTGTGCTATTGCCCTGGCCTTCTTGGTGTCCCAGTCAGCTATCCAAATTGAACCTGATAATTACAATGTTTTGTGTATCCATGAGCTTACGAGGAGTCTTCAGTGAAAACTGGACCAGTTTAAACATTTATGACCCAATTTTGTTCCTACTGGACTGGGCAGATTGTTATCTTCAATGGAAATAATCTTAGATGCTCTATAAGTGTCAGAGAACAAACAAACAGCTGCTGCCTCTAGAAAGGAGCGATGTATTTTGAGAATGGGGCTGGTAGCCAGGCATTCCAGACTCCTCAAGCGGGCCTTGGGGAGATCCTGTATTCTTGCTGCCTCCTAGTCCCCATGCAGCACAGACAGAATTGTTTTGCCTTCATTCATTGTGGGTGTGTGAAGATTAAATAAATCACATGAAAATTATAAGCAATAAAGTTATTATTATTTCACGTAATCATCAGGAGCCTCTTGCTTCTAGTCAGTCCCCTGGCTTCTGATGTCTCAATTAAAAATTCATACTGGTGGGATGTTTTTTGCTGCATTTATGGCTCTGTACTTCATTGAGGATTTTGTGATCCTTGTTACCAATGAAGAAAGCTCCTACCTTACGTGATAGTCTAAAGATTAATTGCATACTTCATGGTAGTAAGTCGATATTGCGAAATGACAGGCTTTAATGCAGTCAAGACTGCATTAAGTATTTAGGGCTAATAGGAGCGAAAGTGCCCTGCTTGCAGGGTGAGCTGCTAAGCAGCATCCCCAACTGGCCCGGTTGCCTGGTTTACAGAGGAAGCCAGCTAAGGCAAGGATGGGCTGGGAACCCAGATGCATCTCATTGACCTGGATGTGGCAGCTGTGCTCTTCTACCTGTACTTAGCCCACATTCTGGATATGGGTTAACCTAGTTGCCGAATATCCCTGTGTGTTTTTCAACCCACTTACTCTTTGTGAATGAGGCTACAGTGCTGATATTACCTGTGTTCAAAACACGCTTTTAAAGCCAGAAAGAAGAGTAGATGTGATCAAACATGTGAAATGACCCTGAAGTGTTTTTGGAGGCCTACTTGTTCTTCCAGCATCCTTGAACTTTTACTTTCCAGCAGTGTGAAAACAGGTTTAGACATGGAATACTTGTTATAGAGATGTTAGCACAGAGTTTTGCTAAATAATCACAAATGAGCAGTTAGCAATTTGAAAGCACTTGAATTCTGAAATATTTATTTAATGGAACCAATATCCTACCTAATGTTTGCTATAGGTCAAGTGAAAAAATGTGGATAGAAACATCAGATATAATAAAATATATTTCAAATTCTACCCTGCTTTCTGATTTTTATGTTTATTTGCACTTTATCCATGAAGTGCCATGTATAGAAGTTCATCTTCATAAATACTTACACTTTGTGCCAAATTACATGCTACTGTAGTTACTCTGTATTCACAGTGATAAAACTGAAAACTGAGTTTTCCCTGTCAAAAACACTACTATTTATTCCCGCAATCATACATTTGTGCATGGAAGAACAGCATAAAACACAACTTTTGCCTTTCAACAAGCGAACAGAGACTTTTGGTCATTTTTTGGCACTTTTTGAGGAAAAGATCTCATGTATCTGTGATTTAAGTACCAAACATTGATCACAAGTGCACAGTCCCTTGGGTAGTAGTCCATAAAGATCCACCTGTCTAACTAGACTTTTGGAAAATACTTTGAGTAAAAAAATGTGTTTGTTAGTCAAGGAAAAGGCTCCAAAAAATACCTTATCTTGACATGCACCAACATGAAAGACTCATGCCACTGGAAATACAGTGTCGGCAGTGATCTTACTTCATTGAAACTTTAGAAGCAAACTAGTTCATGGCTTTTGCTGTAAATAGTGTAAACACCATTATCAGCACTGGTTTTGGGCAAAAATCTGGAAGCCCATGGTCCTTCCTGGGGCAGGGGGATAAAATCAATGAGGGGCAACTGTGCCCAGCAAGCACCAACAGAGCTTTGGAGGCACCTGAGCAAGTTTGTGAGACCTCTGGGCAGGCATATTAAAGTTTTGCCTCAGTACGTTATTGGAAATAGCTCTGTATGACTTGTCCATGGCCACACGTGATAACCATGGGTGAACAGGGAAGGAACCCAGGTCTTCTGCATCCTTGGCAAGGACTTCAGGTAATGCACCATCTTTCTTACCTTTTTCTGATGCTTTAACTCACAGAAGAAACTGGCACTGAGGAAACAGTGTCTGCTACAGCCAATGTGACACAACTATGAATTTCTTTGCCTGGTTTGGTGATTTTTGTGTTAAAAAAATAATAAAAATTAACAGTGCTGCAATTATGAGGGTTATAACAGAGTTAGTTACCAGGCCTAGGTTTTCAAGAGCAATTTCCTTAGTTTGTATTATGTTTATATTTTTTTAGAGCTTGAAAAAATTCAGGAAATAAGACTTGTGCTATTTAAGAAGCCCAGTGTCTGATTTGGAAGGAAGACCCAGGCTATGCTACATTGCCATTAATGGAAATGAGAGTTAAGAGCCTAATCCTTTTGCAGCAGGGGAGATTAGAACATATTGTGAATATGATTTCAGTATATATACTAAGTTCCCCAAGGGTATCTCATCAACAGCAACTTCAAAAGTTACTTTTATGCCACTTCCACTCAGCTGACAAGAACACTTGACATTTTGAGAAGGTTTAGAATAGAAAACATTAGCAGTTCGTGTTGATCATGTAACTCATTGGCAAAAACACTACTGTTTAAATATCATGTTCAGTCATCGCTGGATTGCAATCTAATGAGCGTAAAAGATGAGTACTTCTCAAAAGTGACTTGTTTTGTAACTTTTACGGTTACAAACTTGCAAAATGAAAAACATGGACATTTACTTCCCCCCAGATATTATTTTCAATGACAGTGTCCTTTAATGCCTTGGAAAGGCACTCCAAACAGCTGTAAATAAATAGTCATGATTCTGTACTTTCTGCTTGGTCAAATCTTATTAGAAAATTTTCATTGTTATGAACAGGATGAATAATCTTGCTAAAGTCATAGTTATCAAGTATGTTCTAGCTTGTCTTTGAGCACCTCCAGCTTTATGGATGTATTTAGCCATTATCAAGGAGTAGCATTCCAGGTAATCCTCAAAGTAAAAGGAAATGTAATGTCCTGTTTCCTCCAACTGACATAGTCACTGCTTGACTTTTCCTCCAATTGAACTGACCAGTTTTTGGAGTTCATTTTGGCATGGATCAAGGAGTGGGATTGCTGATGTCTTTAACTCATTTGTTTATTTAACTTCCCAGTGCATAATCAGTTGAATAAAAATGACCTTCCCCTAAATACATCTGAGTGGCTATACTATATTATACTAATGACTGTAATGTTCAGAAAGCCAAAACAAGCATTTTGCCAGTATCAACAGAAATAATGAAAACACAGTTGCAGCAATGTACGAATTACTGCTGCCAGCTTGCAGTTCCCAAGTTAACTCCTGATGAAGTTATAAATTGTGACAATGAGTACTGTTTTCTGTCTTGAGTCACACTGTGGGCCAATTTCTGCTGTCATAAACTGAGACTAAAACCATTACAATTAGATGGTTCTATTTCTATCAAACTAAAATCAGAATTTTCCTTCCAAAAATCAAGTAATGATGGTGTGAGATGGAGAGAGACGTACATGGTGATTTCTGTTGCACGGTTTCAACCAGTTCAGAAGTTGGAAGGTAACTCAGTGACTCAGTCTGAGAATTAACTGACACCAAGATGTGCAGTTCAGAGCTTCATTTGCAAACAAGGAAGTCAAAGAAATCTAATTTCAAGCTCCATTGGAAATTGAGGGGAAGCAAACAATATCTGAGAGATAGAAAGCAAGGAAGGGATAGGATAAAAATTCATGGGAGATATAAGGGGTGGGGAGAGGAATGGAATTGTTTATCTGAATCCTCCCTAAATATCTTCAGAGACTTCATTCCAGACCATCCTAGTTTTAGCTTTTTAAAAACAAATCCTCCCTCTTATTTTAAGTAGGGCTATGCTAGAATTAGAAGCACTCATCCAAACCACCCAGGCTTTAACTTTCAGGGTTCAGAAAAAATGGGACCTGGAACTGAAACAGCTTTGGTTTGGCTTTTGCAAAACCCAAACCACCTTTCTTTTTTCCCCCCATAGCTAGGCTAAAGCCTCAATCAGAGAACTAGCAGTGAATGTGTAAAAACAGCACACAGTAAAAAGAACAACTGCAATTCAGCTGCCTCACACTATGCAGTGCTATATGGGATACTGGAAATATAGTAAAAATGTTTCCACCCAGGAGCAGATAAGGAAGGAAGCAGGATCGTTTTGGGAGCATGGAGCTGTATTGATGTAACACGAGGGCTGTCGTCTCCGCAGACTTCCACTGACGTTGCATCCCAAATCTATCTGCACTAGATAGCTTGCATCTTGGCTGAGAACAGCTGAAAGTCTGAAACATTTTCAAGCATAGTATGTGTACCCTGTTTCACTTCATTGCTTTGCTTCATTACTGTGGTAATCTCCTTCACTGCGAGTGTTTATAGAAAGCTTGTTCTCCACGTTAGAAAACAAGAATTGCTTTCGTTGTTGGGCTTCTTCCAAGCTCCATCGTTAATTATAAACATATTTTCTTCAAATCTTTTTTCACAACCTTTTGTTTGGAAACTTCACTATTTAAAGACCTGGGTAACATCAGTTTGCCAAAGGCCGTATTGTCCAAGGGGAAGAATACCCAGGATGAAATGCTTATCTTCTTTTTCCCCTTGTGCAATAATGCCTCATTACTGCTCTTATTTGCAAAAGGGAGGATTTTTCTATTATCAGCATATCTCCGGTACTGCACTTTCCACATTTAATAGCTGTTAAAAGAAATAAATTTTAAACATGTTTGCTACAGATGAGTTTGGATTAGCTCCCGCTCAACCTCTAAAATCTTGGGGACTTTTTTAACAGCAATTTGCTAGGACTTTTTTTAAAGTTCCCTGAGCAGAGCAAGCTTAGTAATTCTAATCATAATGTAAGCATTTTCAAATGAGAGTATTCCTTCTGAAAATACGCCCACTAACAAACAAATTATGTGCAAAAAATTAAAAATATCTCAGAGAAATTCCAGGCAATCTTAGTGGATTTGTCATGAGATAAATCTCCATTTTGTAACTGTTCCACTGATGCTCTCCAGTTCTTTTCTGTAATGATTTGTTAGAGAATAATCACAATCTGTTTTATCTTTTCCAGGTAGAATATGGAAGGGTTGTTGCATGTATCCCTGGAGTGTCTTGGTCAGAGTTTTTACTGCAGAGAACAGAAGCCACCTGTACTTCAAATACTTTCCTGCACAGGGTCAGCTGGATGCTCTGGGGCATGTTTTGACATAAAAGCGTAGCATAAAATTGTAAAACCTAACAATGACTTCTTCACCATGGAAAACTTCTATACAGAAAGATGATGTGTACAGAACAGTGATTCAATATTAGTGTAATTTCCCGTAACAGCGAGCCAAATTTTAGGACACTGCATAGAAGACAAACATCTTCTGATGACTCACCCTCATCTTGCTCTATCTTCATATATTACAATATCTCTGGTCAGTATCAGCCTTGGGTTGATGCTGCTGCTGACACATCTGTCCTGTTTTAATTCCCATCTATGGAAGGGGGTTAGGCTCAACTTACATGTGATGTGAAAACAGGTAGAATTCCCACCTGCTCTTTTACACTCTTTTTCCTATAGAGGAAAGGCTGGGGTTTGGTTTGGGCCTTTTTTTTGTTATAGTTTGCGTTAACATCACAGATAGACTCATGGGTGGGTACATATCCAATATATATATTGCTCTAAGAGCAGGTGGGAATAGCTGTAGAGAATCATTAGTTTTATAGTTCCACTGCTGTTGCCAGAAAATTACATGCTGCTTTTCCCCAGCCCATTTTGAACAGGAAGAGCTGCCAGAAGCTTACCCACCATTTTAATGTAAGCTGTATAAGATCTTAGAGGTGGAAGTTTTGGGATGGTACATCCATCCACTGGTATCTTTGAAGGACAACCACTTGATTTCACCCAGAGTGGGTTTTCAGTCTCACTGGGGAAGGAGTTACTGCTACCAGTAACAAACATTAGTCCTGTTCTTTGTGGATACAGCTACACAGATTTGCTGGAGCCGGATGGATGGGTCTGTTCGTTCTTTGGTGGTGGAAGCAAGGACAATGCACGAACTGATGTGCCAGTACTTGGAAAATGCTAAGACTACACAGTGGCAGTGGTGGTAGGAGTCACACAGTAAATGTAGGATTACCTGATGACTTACCTTCTTGAGAAACCAGGATCACCCACTAGAACTGTAAAACAGGTACTCCAATCTACCACAACAGACAGAATTGGAATAGGGAATTGTGAGATTTTTGATATTCCATACAGAGGCAAAGGAAGGGACCTCAGACATATCTGATCTTTCTGCCTATCCTCTTTTTCTGCTGTAAGTGTAAGAGCACACTGTCCTTCTGGTGCACAATGAAATTCCCTCTCAAGTGAAGCATCTAAATCTACAGTGGTCTCAGGGGACAAAATATCTTGTGGGAGCTCAGTGGCATCCTAAGTGAAAAGAGTGAAGGTCTTGGCTTTGGTGGCAGATGTTTGGTGCTTTTACTGTTGCTGATGAGTTTTGGAGACTGGAAAACTTTCGGGCCTGGCCATTAGAATCATAGAATCATAGAATTGTCTAGGTTGGAAGGGACCTTTCAGATCATCGAGTCCAATCATCAACCTAACTCTTGACAAAAACCATCACTAAACTGTATCTCTAAGCGCTATGTCTACTCATCTTTTAAATACCTCCAGGGATGGTGCCTCAACCATTTCCCGGGGCAGCCTTTTCCAATGCTTAATAACCCTTTCAGTGTAAAAAATTTTCCAAATATCCATCCTAAACCTCCCCTGCCACAACTTAAGGCCATTTCCTACTGCCTGTTACTTGGGAGAAGAGACTGACCCCCACCTTGCTATAACCTCCTTTCAGGTAGCTCTAGAGAGCGATAAGGTCTCCCCTCACCCTCCTTTTCTCTAGGATAAACAACCCCAGTTCCCTCAGCCGCTCCTCATACGACTTATTCTACAGACCCCTCACCAGCTTCGTTGTCCTTCTCTGGACCCGCTCCAGCACCTCAATGTCTTTTGTGGTGAGGGGCCCAAAACTGGACACAGTACTCGAGGTGGGGCCTCACCAGTGCTGAGTACAGGGGGACGATCACTTCCCTAGTCCTACTCACCACACTGTTCCTGATACAGGCCAGGATGCTGTTGGCCTTCTTGGCCACCTGGGCACACTGCTGCCTTATATTCAGCCGCCAGGTGACGAACACCCCCAGGTCCTTTTCTGCCAGGCAGCTCTCCAGCCACTCTTCCCCAGGCTTGTATCGCTGCATGGGGTTGTTGTGACACAACTGCAGGACCCAGCACTTGGCCTTGTTGAACTTCATACCATTGGCCTTGGCCCATCGATCCAGCCTGTCCAGACCCCTCTGCAATGCCTTTGTACCCTCAAGCAGGTCGACACTCCCACCAACTTGGTGTCATCTGCAAATTTGCTGCAAACAAACTTGCACTTAATCCCCTCATCCAGATCATTGATAAAGATATTAAAGAGAACTGACCCCATTACCAAGCCCTGGGGAACACCAGTCAGGACCGGCCGTCAACTGGATTTAACTCCATTCACCACCGCTCTCTGGGCCCAACCCTCCAGCCAGTTTTTAACCCAGCATAGAATACTCCTGTCTAAGCCATGGGCAGCCAGTTTCTCCAGGAGAATGCTGTGGGAAACGGTATCAAAACCCTTACTAAAGTCCAGGTAAACATTCCCAGGGAGTGGAGCAGATCAGTCTGCTGGGGTGGCACACACCATCCTCTATCATCCCCTGTTGCCTGCGGAGAGGCTGGGAGTACTGTCTTAGCATAACAGCCATGCACCTGGTTAGTTCCTAGAAAGGAGGATGCCTCACCGAGGAAGGATACAAGAGTTTTTGGAAGTACCCCCACCCTGTATTACTTCGGGGGCTGAGACTATGCATACCAGAGGGCCAGGGAGAGGAGAGAGGAAATGCAAGATGCTGTTGAGTGTTGCCCTGAGGGTGGAAAAGTATGTAGCAATGATAAATGTAGTTTGTCTCTGTGTGTAATGTTCTTTGTGGTGCGTGATATTTAAAGAATTACAAAGTGCACTTATGAATAAACAAATTGGAGCATTGCTGCGGGCATGTGGAGAGCACAGTATACGCATGTGATGCTACGTAGTAAATAGTACAATGTTGTCTTCATGGTATCAGGCCACATGCTTTGCATGGAGGACTTAAATATTTACTAGCAGTAAAATCCATTAGGAAAGGCAATTGTGTCTTCATATTTGCTTCCTCCAAAGCCATCCCATTGAAAATAGGCTGTTTCCTTCTCCAGACATTCCTTTTGAGATGACAGAAACTGCCCCCACCGCAGCCTTAGCACAGAAACATGTTGACTTAATGCTTTCTTTTCACTAATGATTTTGTATTTTGGACTTGTTGATGTATTTCTGCTGCTATCTTAATGCAAATCCCAATTTGATCTTCAATTTAGGGAATGGAAAATCCTGATAAACATCCGGACTGTCGTGAATGCAAAGGACAAAGCCTTTGTAGTAAAATGCCTCTGACATACGCCCATGAGAAGTGTTTGATGTGTTGTAAAAGGCATCTGTCTAAAAAAAAATGTTTTTCCTCTTTGGCTTTGTTGAGCAGACTGTGGAAGTAAATGACACAAAGTAACCCTTCTTTTCCTCTCCTACTGCCCTCTTTTCTGTTTGATCTTGCAGTGATGTGATAATGGTGAGTCTGTAGCTTGAAAGTAATTTCTATAATGACTTATAGCATGAACAGAGGGGGGTTTATTTTCTGCTGCTAAAGGGAGATCAAAGTATGATCTAGAGATTAGACCTGTTTTGAGAGAGAATTGAGTAGCCTATTTCTACTTCTGTCACTGAATTGCTGTGTCAAACTGGGCAAGTCACTTAACTTCTCTGGGCCTTGGGCCTTTGCTGTGTACTATAGCATTCAGCTCTTGTGCTACTAGCAAATGTTTTGCATGGCTTAATCATAAATGACTGCCTGCACGCTAATTAGCCTCAGCCGGTGCAAAGTTTATTATCCTTCTTTTCAACCTTTACACCAATTCAGGGGATGTGATGACTGGTTGTCATTTAAGTTTGGTCACAGCTTGCAGGAGGGGAAGGAAGAAGGTGCTGAGGTCTGCAGAGGAGATGCAGGCAATGGCAGAGACTGTAGGCTGATGGGAATTTCTGGGCTCAGGGCTGTACTCTATGAAGGACACCGGCATCCGTGAAGCATTATTACAGCATTTTATCTTGGCCTGGATTAGTTTAAACAACAAGCTGAGCTACTAGCAGCAATATACACAGTGCAGGCCAACCTTCCAAATAAGTCCTGTGTCTCACATTGGCTGCACTTGACTTTTGCTCACCCCGTTTTTACTGTGCTGCTGCTCAAACTAGTTCAAATAACACTAGCTGAGGTATGCTGGCCACCTCTTGCAGCTCTAGTTTGGAGGTAGTGCATGCTCATGAGCTCAAAGTGGCAAATGAAAAAGTCAGGTCTGTCAGTCTGCCAGTGTGCTGCATCTGCACGAATGCGCAATCCTCTGAAAAGCAAATGACTGGCCAAGCCTTCCAAATACCAGGGCAAAGTTGTGCCAACAGTTGTCTCCCTGACAACCGTGTGAGCACTCTTATATGTGGAAGAAATCAGTCACAATCAGTCTAGAAGGAAAAAACTTGTGGAAATCCCTTCTGCTCTAGACAAGGCTGCAGTTTTGTCGTCTGTAAATAGAGAAAATGGCCGGAGTGTCCCATCCTCTGGCAATACTGGAAATTTAATCCATAAGCATATGCAAATGCAACACAATTAAATCAGAATTACTGAAGCTAAACAATGCTGTGTGCAAAAGCAGGCTCACTTCAGTTTTGCATTTTGTACGCAGGCAGCCTAAGAGAAAAGACTCAGTGCTACAAAATGTCTGCATTCTGCGTCCCCAGAGAATCAGCAGGAGCTGAAGAAGACTTCCAAATGTTGCATGCATCCATGAGGGAAACAAGGAATCTGCCTTCTCACAAGTTATCAACAGGGAAACTCAGGAATAAAGAGATTAACAAGTTCTCCGTGTGGTGCAATATGTTGTTTTTCTTCGTTTTGATGCACCTGAGAAAGAAGCAAATCACCCAAATATGCCTGTATGACCCAGAGGGCAAAGCAAACCCCATGAATCCCTGCAGCAGTTGCAACCGTGCCTTCTTGCCCCCTGCCCTTTGTCCTAAGGGGAAATGTTGGGTGGCATACAATATTTAAAAAGTTAATGATAGGCTAGCACCTGAAAGCTAACACTGGGCCTTTGGGTTCCAGGAGCAGAGGAACAGGAGGGCAGCCTGATCATACCAAATGTCTGAGAGTACCTTACTCACGGGAAGCTCTGGCAGACTATAAAGTGCTCTGTTAATTATTGTTGACATTGCATAGAGAGCTTCATGCTGTTCTTTCTCTGCCTGCTTCAGCTTAATTTGTTTGAGAAAGTACTTTTTCTGTGCTGCAGATTGCGTAAATTCATATACTCTACTGCACTGACAGATGTGTCTTTGTTTTAGAAGAAGCCATTATTTTTTTCAGTGCTGAACGTGAATGGAGTATTTCACATTGGTGGCTTCCAAAAATATTTATAAAGCAAAGCTGAGCAGCTCAAAATATTTTGCCCTCCTACACTGACATTCACAAGCCTTTGTAACAGTGTTATCAAAAGCATTTGCAGTGGAACGTACATGAGTCGGCCACAAAGACTGTGTTAGTCAACAAATGACTGAAGGCACACATTTCAGTCAGCTCTACCCCACACATTGCATAGCAGATCCTGGTTAACACAACTGTAGCTAACGGGGCAATTATTCTATATTGTGGGTCAAAGACTATGTTATAATGATCCTTAGGTTTCGTAACTCCTGCTTATCTGAGGAAACATAGGGTGAAGAAGTAGAAAGGGACTACAATTCCTCTTTCTCCCTCTTTCTTCTGGTAGGATATGGTTTGACTCTTCACCGACCTCCACAGGCAGTGCTTGCTCTGAGGCATGCCATAGCTCTGGTCATGGCATCTGAGTGGTGGCACTGTTTGCCTTACACATTTCACTACTGACGAAAGGTGTCCTTCAGCTCATTCTCCCATTCATTGATTCTTCCTGAACATGCTGCTAAGAAATGAAGCACGCTGCATCCACTTGAGCAGAGACAAATGTTGCCTATGAACATATAAATGCATCAAACTTACTCTTAGGTTTCATTATAAATTAAAATGACCTCTCTGCCAATTGATTGTAATGATTTCCATAATCTTCACCACTGTATTGAAAACAGGGCTTCCCACATATTTCTTCCCACAAGGAGTCATCCGAGTGAACTACATCTGCAATCAGTGCCCTCCAGCTGCAAGTAAAGAGCATGGCTGACTGACCTTGTTAGTACAGTGATGATAATTGACACTCATTGATTTGAATGATAAAACCATATGTATTCCATGTCCATTCTCAGTTTTATGCATTTTCATCTTTAAAGTCTTAAAATGTTGTATAATGAATAGCAGCAAGTCCAAGGAAAACTACTTGTAAACCTGCTAAATAATGTGTATCTCCATTGGCTTTGGTCAGCCCATCCCTGCCACAAGAAATCAAGGACAGTGAGGCTAAGCACCACGCTGGAACACTCTGATTCTCCTCGACTGACAAATGGTGAGAAAAGACATTTTAAACAGTGGGAAGTCTCCCTTGCTGAATAGTATAGCAAGGAGCTCAACAGGAGGAAGAGGCTCTCCTGCCTTCCTAAATATGAGGTTGTGATGATGGAAAAAAGGTGGGCAGCTTTACTCAACAATGAACAGGAACTTCACCTAATCCCCCTTCTTCATTATGTAGGAGATAAAATATGCTAATATACCCAATGACTGCACCGTGGGTAGGATGCCATTTCCCTTTAATAGGTGTAGAAGATTCTTTCCTCATAATCCTTGCATTGTTTGGACACAATCCTTTTTCATACACTTGCATTTTTCCACTGCTAGGTGATTTTTTTTTCAACCTCTGGGGAGTGTGTGACCCTTTTGTCGTCTGTATGCAGTGTTAATTCTGTGGTATTTAAGTGTGTTAAAATGAACAGTGCCTCAGCTGAAGATCATTTTCAGTGGAGATCACCGATTGATTTCTTTTTTTTTTTTGTGAAAAGCCACTTATTTTGGTTTTGTGCATTTTGGAAGCTTGTGGAGTGGAGTTTCTTCTAAAGCTTTGAATCAGGAAAGAATAGCACCCTTTCAAGCATGTGTTGCAATGTTTTTACTACCCTCTTGCTTATAGCTTGCAGCAGGTGAAAAAGCAGTGGGTGACCCAGAATGGAGTTAAAGAAAGAAATGTGGAGAAAAGTAACAGCAGACACATGCAGTCTTTTGTACCCTATGAAGTGCTAATACCCTTTAATGAATTTGCAGCTTAATTAAAAGAACCAAACAAACTCAATTTTCCCATTTGGTCAGTACAAAGTAAGAGGATATCAATCATTTTGATAAAAATATTATCGAGGAAGATGCTCCTTGAGTATTTTGTGGGCTGGGGTTGAACAGAAATGAGATACGGAGTTTGCCTGTAATGTAACCGTGCCAAGGGAAGCGGGAATTGATATGACAGATCATCTCAGACTATCTGAAGAATTGGGTTAAAGGATGAGGGTTGACAGGGATGCTCTTCTGGCACGAGGTAGCCCTCCAGATGAAGGATGACGTGTATCTGAGCAGAAGGCATTTGTTTTTGATGGCCAAGCCATGACTGTGAAGTAGTCTTCCTTTCCTCTGGGAGTTTATCTCAGATTTCACCAGCTCCTACTGCAAGTGAAGAGCACCTTTCTTTGACCTTGACATTTCTGGCATAAATGTTTAGGGGCATGTAAAATCCCAAAACAAATGCTCCTCTCCTTGGGGAAAGGAGAAGTGAATGAACACGTGATAGATAATAGTGACATTACTTAATGCATGACTGATTTGCACATTTATTCTGCTCTCACTCAGGTTGTTAGTAGCCACAGAAGAAAAACAGAGCATGTTATGACACCAGTGTGCCTGGTGCATTAGCGAGCAGGTACACAGGCATGTGCCTAGCCAAAGGCACAATGTTTGAATATGCTTGATTTCCCAAGGAAGCCTTGAACTGGCCTGCAAAAGTCTTGCTAGAGCTTTTGAACTTTGTAAAAATGCAGTTTCAAAATTCACCTCCTGCCCCAAAAGTACAAAGGAGGTTTTGCAACCAGGTCGTGAGATGCTCATCTTCCCATTGCAACATGGTGTCTCTGTCTTGAGAAAGATTTTTTTTTTCTTAAAAACATCCATGAGTTGCTTGCTTGCATGCTTATGTTTGGTAGCTGTTCAATGCAGTACTCCTTAGGTGAACCACCTTCTATTGAGAACAGCATTGCCACTGTCCCTCACCAGGTGGGGACAACAAACACTGAGAAGCAGCCACAGGTGGGTAATGCACCCTGAGATGCCCAACTCCATGGAGAGACAGGAGAAACAAGAACTGGCCAAACTGGTTATAGAGGCCCAGATAGGGGCTCCCTGATGCTGGGTCTTGTTCAGGCAGGCTATGAAACCTGCTGTGGCAAGGTGGCTTCATTTAGAAAGAGCCTTGCCCTCCCGTTTTTTTCATCCTTTCCCACTCCCATTTTAGTCCTGATTTCTTCTCCCCTCTTTAGAGCGTTTTGATTGAAAGAATACACTGGCAACGCTGAGTGCTGCATTGGAGGGAGGCCCCAGTTAAACTGGTTCCAGATGTGCTCGAACTGGCCTGGCGGTGTGCACTGGAGAGGAAAGTGTGCCTCTCCGGTTAGGAGAAGGCACCCATGTGCCAGGCGATGCACGTGGCTGCCTGCCACAGTTACTAACCTAGTATTAACTGCACTAATTGTGGACATAAACAGTGTTTAGTGCCAAGCATGTCACAAGCTGATTATAAAAGCTGTGGTGTAGGCAGAGTTTCAAATTATGCTTCACTTTTAATTTTAAGCGCCTTTCCTTTCCCCCCTCCCCCCCCCCCTCCTAAATTCCTTGAATGTGCCTGTGTATTTACAAAAATACAAATGTGTACCGAGCGGGAAGGCTATCAGGTTGTAAATACCGTGAGAGGACCCGCTAATGGCTGGGAGCAAATTGCCAGCAGACGCCTAGAGCCGGGCCAGGAGCGCTGCAGCCTCCGGCGAGGGGCAGGTCCCCCACCGCCCCCCCAGTCCCCCCTCCCCGTCCCGTCCCGCCGCGCCGCGCCGCGCCGCGCCGCTGGGAGCAGCTGACCTACTTTTTCTGCATTTCTCCCCACACTGCCCGGACCCCTCCCTCGCTTGGAGGCTCAAAGGCTTTTAACCCTTCGGAGAGCAGCAGCAGCAGCAGCATCCTGCCCCCCCCCGGGGTGGGCGCCCGGGGAGGCGGCGGGCGCGGAGCGGGATGCGGAGCGGGGCGCGGGCGTGTCGGGCTGGTCCGCGGAGCAGCCTGGGTCCGCAGCACCATCTGTTGGAGAGCTGATGGTCCGAAGCACGGTTTCCATTCATTTGGTCATTGCTCTAAGCTTCCCCGGGATTGGTGTCTGACCCGGCCGTTATCTGCCGGTAATTAATCTTTAACAAAGCAAATAATACCCATAATAAAATATGACGTAACTGAAATTCCTTGTATGCACACAAATGGTGCTGATGGCATTTCTGTCCCAAGCAGCCTCGCCTTCCTGCAAGGGGACAAGTCATCAAAGCGATTTGGAAAGGCTCTGCCCTTCGTGACTCATGTTCCAGCACTTTGTCTGGGAAAGGCTGGGCCGATTATCGTGACAAACCGCGTCCGGCGCAGCGTACCTGAACGCTGGCTTGGTGCGAAGAGCAAATGTAGGTGCTTTGCAGCCGGCCGTGTGCTTAGCATGGTGAAATAGTGCACAGTATGATTTTCGTTTGATTAATTGTAACTCACTTTTGGATTGCACTTTGCCTTTCTGTGTTTCTGCTAAAACAGTTGAGTCTTTTTTTCCTCTTTCTGGAAGAATATGAGAGAAAAAGTTGCATGAAAGTTTGCAAAGGGAGGAGATAATACACTCCCAGTTTAAAATATAAAACTCTTCCTAAACAGGCCAGAGCTAAAATGTTCTGAAATTAAAAATTTGGCTTGACCTCACACCTTTTACAGTATGAGAATTGTTGCTTCATTTGAAAAATGCATACTGGGTTTTAATAAAGATTATTGGACAACTCTGCAGAACTTGTCAGCTAAGCATTTTCTCAAGTGTATAAACACACCACTGAGTTTATAAAGTACATGCAAGTACATGCAGATAATGAAATGGGCACTTTGTCTGAAGAAGTTAAAGCTTCCATGGTGCAGCTGGTAAAACTTGGAACAAAAGCAAAACTGCTGGGGAAGGAGTTTCCTGGCAGCATGAATTTCATAGGTTCAGGGCCAATGGGCATCCATGGAGTAATTAAGCTCCATGGGCACTGTGACTCCAGAATAATGGCTGTGGGTCACTCTTTGGGCCATTGAGTTGTTGAAGTGTGGTGGGGATGGGCCCTGTTTCTGTTTTAGAGGAAGGCAAGTGCTTCTGTGTTTTGAGAGGACAGAACGTCTTGTGTGCTTGGCGGTGCTCCATTGCTTTAAAATACTTCCCACTGAGGATGTCTTGGCTGCTAGTGGCTGCTGGGGGGTAATGACCTATTTGTAACCTGTGTTTCACAGAAGTTTTATTTTGAGTGCAGTATGTGGAGAGTTGCAGGGACATCTGGGCTTGATCTTCCCCTTCCTGCAAAGGAGGCACCTTCAGTCAAGCTTTGGGCTATCTAAAGGTGTTGAATTATCCTTAGCCAATGTAATAGTGTCCTGCTGTTAAGAGTAATAAACAAATCCCCTACGGACTGTCAGATCTTTCAGCAGCTTTGGTAGGAATAACTGCCAGGTGTCAGCGATAAGGCCATGGTCCTTGGCAGGACTTCAGGGTACTGTCCATGAGCTACTAGGGTAATTCCTGGAAAAGAAGGATTTTATAGAAGGGTTACGGGTATTTGTTCATCTAAATGGGTTAGGGTGCTTCTGCTTCCCGTGTGTCTTTCTCAAAACACAGTATGAATATTGGGTTGCAGATGGCAGTCATCCAGAGGTATAAATTAGAAGAACTACTGGGTACAGCCACATGCAACTCCCTGCCTCCTTTCCAGTTCTTTCTTAGTACCTATCTTGGTTACCAGATGGTTCAGTCAGGGTTTCTTTCTTTTTTTTTTTATTTACTTTCAAACAGTTGTATGCAAGTTGTATGCAGTGAACAGTAAGGTGCAGGAACAAGGAATTTGCACATTACATGGGGAGTAAATTTTAGGTACTTGTCTAAGCAGAAAAGTGAAGATTTTGCAGAGTAATTGGTAGGCAAAACCATCTTGGCTCGAATTCACTGATCAGTTTACTATCATAAACGGATCTTTAGTTTTCTTTTACACAAAATGAATTATTTTTTACTTCATTAATGATTAGGTCAAAACTGAGTAGTGACTGCTGGAGTTGGTCTTAGTGGCAGAGTTCATGGAATTATCTTATTTAGGGGAATTTTTCATGTTTAGGTTAACCCAGAGAATCTGTGGTATGGGAAATAAAAATGATGTTGAATGAGTGCCACCAAGTGTCCTTATGCTGTATATGAAGGCCCAGGTCGTAAGTGGGAGAAACACAACATTGCACCACAAAGTTTTGTAGCTTTGAGAGGGACGTCACAGAGACAGCAAATTCTTAGAGTGAGAGGAGTTATAAAATATCCCATTGAAGTGCAACAGTGATATCTGGAGATCTGATAAAGATGAAATGTCTGTGGTAGGGGCAGAAATACAGACATAACACTGGTTATCCATACAGTTTGTCTATCTGTTCTGTTTGGCGTTTCCTCTAAGTGACTGGTACTGCTCAGCATTGACACTGTGCTATATGTGACTGTGCTGCATTATATTAGATGATGGTATGATACACCCGATCTTCCTTTAGCAGGGCTGGTATGTGTCACAGGACTTCCTAACAGGTGACATAAGTTACAGATTTGGCAATTAAGATCTCCATTTTCGCCCTCCTTTTGCTATTATTGATCCCAATGCCAACCTATCAATAGATGCAGTGGGGGCAAGGCTGAGACTTGGTGTGTATGAACAGCAGAGTTTCAACAAGCAAAACAAGCTAAACATTGCCAAATGTCCTCCAAGACGGTTTCATCTCAGCTTCCCTGTAGATTAAAAGGATCTATATTAATATATCTGTACTTTTATAGGATTTATATTAGTATGTCTTTACTCTTACAACTTGATGAAATTTAGATGATTCAAGCAATGGATGCCTGAGTGTGCCAAAACTCCAGTTATGTTTCTCTATCCTGGAAGCTGGGGCAAAAGAGAGATGACAAAAAGCCTGCATCAATCACATAATCAACACAAAAATTTTGTGTTTCATGCTTGCCCATTGGAGTTCATTGTCTGAATTTCTACACTGCAGCCAGAGACTGTGTCTAAAGCAGCTACACAATAAGTATGAAGAATATTTTTCCTGTGATGGGTGGCAAACCAGTTAGCTTTCCTCAGCAATGTGAAGTGCCTTTTGTATTGGTGAAATGGCAAAAAGGGAGTAGACTAGGACAAAAGCCTAGCCAAAGATACTGTTTATTGCAGGGTTCTAGTGATGTACTTATTTGGAGATGACAGAAATATTTTAGGTCCCAAAATGTGCTGAAGTGTGCATGCAGAATTTTTACTTTTTTTTTTTTTTTTTTTTACTGGCATATATTTATATATAGATAAACTGATCAGTGTTGTGGTAAGTGGCACCCATTAAATTCGGAGGAGTGCCAGGGAGCAAAAGGGAACACTGTACGTTGTGGGGACTCTGAGGAATGAGTGAGCAGCAGACTCAGTTTAATCAGCAGCCCATTTTATGTCTCATGGCCTTTCCACAGGAGTTAATGGGTGAACAGACTTCTGCTGGCACAGATTTTCCATTGTAGCACTTTCTGTTCTGCTCTGTTTTACTATTTTGCTGTAAATTAACTTTAAAAGGTCAAGTTTACCACTATCTGAGCATGCTGTGAAAAACCTCACTTTTGGAAAAGTGTGTAACTCTTCTTTGCATGATGAAGGGTGGAACTGGAAAGTACAGAAACAGGTATTAATGTAGTGGCCTTGAGCTATTTGGAAAGACTTTCACTTTTTGTATGGGTGATGTATATTTTGTGGGACCTATGGTATCCAAAGGGCGTGACACTCAAATCATTTTGTGTCTCAACATATAAAATATATGCTATCGATTTGGTATTTACCAGTATGCAGCGCTTTCTAAGCACCTTTGTCTGGTGTGGTAGATAACTAACCCCTCTGTGTGGTGGTAGGTAAGGCAAGCTGCTAGAAGTAATATGAGCAAGGTGAGAAGTACCTTTGTGGACTCAGATAAATGCCTAAGCTTTGGTTTAGACAAAATTACCCTTCTACACAGAACAATAAGGAAGTAGCTGTTCTTTTCCTCTTGTGTCCTTGCCAAGCATGATAGATACAATTATCAGTATTCTTGCCAGTAATTCACCTATTATCTCAGTTTAAAAGTATTTCATTGTTTCAAGGACAGTTTTTAATATACTGGAGAATATTCTTATCAGGCTGTGATATCTGGGCATGATCTCACCATTCATACAAGAAGAAAAATAATAGCTTCTTCTCTGAAATGTCCAACCTTACTACAGCTTTAGAAGCACTCTTTGGGGAGCTGAATATAAGGAAATGGCAAACTGAAAAGCGTTGCTAAGAAACAATTTCAGATGCTTCCAGATTTTATGAAAAGAAGGACACACCCACAAAACCAGACCAATCATTTACAAAAGGAAACTATCAGGTAGCTATTCTTCTATTAGATAACAATACTAGTTTACTAAACAAGGAAACAATTAGGAAATAAGAGCTTTGGGATCCAGTATAATTAATAAACATGAACGGAGAGGCTCCCCTGAGGAAAAGCTTTGCACAGGGCCTGAACTTTCAGTAAAGCTTCCACTTTAATAGCCTCATTGGAGAATCACTTAAACAAGTTGCACAGTTGATTGGACGTGTTGCGTTGGAGAGCATCAGGTGGAAAACCCACAGTAATGGTCTACTTTGGTGCGAGGAGAGTTTGTGCTGTCATGACAACTGATGTGTGATATGTGCAGGCATGCCCTGCAAGGCAGTCCCACACTCCCAATCCGTTATCCATAGCAAAAATGTTCTCAGCTTCCACTTTTCAGCTATTAAATAGGTATAAGAGAACAACCTCACCGCTATAGCTGGTCCCAGATTTGTTCTTCCTTGATGCACACAGCTTCGGGTGTTTGGGTTTGTGTGTTATCTACCAGCATTTCTTCATGTCTCTGCTCAGCTTAGCTGGCTGTTAATGTTTGGTTTTACTGATGGTTTGGTTTTCCTTTGTTTCTTAGACTTTTAACAATGTGGCTTTTCTCATTCAATGTATGAAAGACTGATTTAATATATCTTAGTATCTGTCCACAAAAGGTCAGAAATGGTACAAACTGGTTCATTAATAGCTGACGCCCAAGTAAATGCCTTTTTTTTTTTTTTTTTTAAATCTGAAATCTTGCACCGAACACAACTTGCTACAAGAAATGTTACCTGTGAACAGGTAAATGAACCTAAAAGCAGATCACTGGGCACAATTTAGCAGAGATGAAAGCCATGGAATACCTCTCAAAATGAAATGGCCAGTATGTTTTTGGTCCTGAAACAAACTGTGTTTACTTTAGTTTTTATTTAATTAAGTAACACAGGAATATATTGATGTCGTGACTCTATTTTCCCATGTTCTTCTTAATGCAATTATACTTTTATACATCTTTGTCTTTGTTAAATCTTTTGGGTTTTTTACAAAACCAAGCAGTATATATTTTTTTTACACAGAATTATGTTAGAATGTAGAAAAAATTTTAAATAATTATCTGACACAGAGTTTCCCTCCTCCAACAATTTAAACATTTCCATTTTTAACTAGTAGCAGCAACAGAAAATTACACAGGATGTTTATTTGGTTGAGGACAGCTTTAAAAATACCATGCTAACTTATGCTTAATCCAACTTCTTTTGAAGCATTTCAGTTAAGGGCTTTTGGAGTGGACTCTGAAATATTAGTTCACATGTAGGAAGATAGTTATTTTGACTTCTTTTTATTCTAAGGACCTCCCTTTGACTGTAGGGTGAAAAAAATTGGCATTCTTCAAAGAGCAGTTTCCTTTTATTAAAATCTTCAGCAGTCAGAGAAACACAGCTTTCATTGTGCTTTATGCTGTCTGAGTCATGTGCTCAATGGATGATTGATCAACATTTAGTCAAGCCTGGACATGGTAAACTACAGAAGCAACATGATGAATGGAAGCTAAAATATGTTTCAAAACATGGTTCCTTCTTTATGATCAAAATGAAGGAAAATAATTCCATCGGGATCTCAAATCCTGGATAAAACTACCAAGTTAAATGTGACAAAGTTTAGTTTAAGGTTACATTCTGACTGACACATAGACATCAAAGAGAAATGTCAAGCAGAAACAAGAGGTCGCCAAGTGGACAATGTTACACTTAACGAGCAAGTGAGCCTTTTGGATCCCAACATTACTCAAGCATCTTGGAAAATTAAAAGGCAAGGGACACTACCTGACCGCACTCCTGCACTAAACTGACTCTTCTGCTGCCATCTACCTGAGCCCAGATCTTTGGGGACAGTCTCCAGAAGGAAAAAGGGAGTTCTGTCTCCTTGAATGTCAAGTTATTGACTGCTGCGATTTCCTCCTATCTTTGGCATTTTTCTGCTTTAATTACCTTTTCCTTTAATTTTTAAGAAACACCACATGGAGATATGACCATATTCTTCTTCCTTTAGATGTTTTTTTTTTTTACTAACTTCATATCTCATACTCCTTCACAAGGTGAGTACCTGCATTTACATGTAGAAATGGGATCAATTTATAGTGACCACACTTCTATATTTAATTATCTTTCATCTCCTTCAGTCCCATGTGTGTTCTTGTAGTTTTGGACTACAGACTTCCTGGGATAATTCCTTTCCCAGAAAATGAGGCAACATCAGCTTGACTAGGCTGTTAAACATAATGGCACAATAAATAATGAACAGCTTTTTTTCTACCAGTAAGTAGATGCCTGATAATAACACCTTGTGATCAATGTCCCCAGGAGATAGCAGTTTCAAAGGTAACCCAGCAGAAACCCAATGGTTTCTTTAAAATATTTCTTCTGGTTGATGAATGCTCACAGCCTAGCACTGAGATGGGCGTTCTTACCATCCGTTGTGTACAACTTGCTCATTGCTAGGTTATGTGATTAATTATGTGATAGTGTGTGGCTCCTCAGCCTGACAGAGGAGCCCAGCATGCTGCTGGAAGGGTGGGGAGCCCCAACAATCCCATGAGAGACCCGAGCCCCTGCCCCATCTCCCCTGGGCTGCTCGGGGAGCCAGATGCTGGAGGGATCCATATGGTGCATATATTTGTATATATTTTCCATTAACAGACCATGATTCTGACCATCCAGCAAGGGAACAGAACAGGGCTGTTAATAGGGTTTGTGTTGCGTGAAGGCTGAGCATGCCTGTATATGTGGTTGGCCATGTGGGCATATAGCTATGCTCAGCCTTGTTGTTACTGGCTGGACCAGGGAACATAAAGTGGTGTCAGCCTGATCTCTATCAGGCCACCAGTTTTGTCAACGCCTAACTTTTCAAAAGAGCATGTCTGAAAGCTTAAAGAGCAAATCATATCTTTATACGCCTGGCTTGAAATTATATTTTAGTTTGCATGCATATAGTTACTGGAAGTGTTCTCTTGTATCTTGATTAAGAATAACTTTTAAAATAAGTGTGCTTTTAAATGAATGACAATTGCTTCCTTCAGTGTGTGCTCAAGGAGACTTGTCAGGGTTTGTATAGGCTACCTTACCTTTCCTGTATCCCAAGAAGATATATTGTCATGCAAGAAAATCCTTTGGTGGCGTTGAGATGCACATTATTTTGTTTGGTGGATACTGTTGCCCCCTGGAGGCCATTTCTCAATTATCACAATATTCGATTAGAACTTAAATTAAAACTTAGAAATGTTTGCTATTATAAACAAAATATTCCCCTTAGCAATTAAAAATATTGTGATTTTAATTAAAAGGGTTTATGAGCTTATCAGAGAAATAACTGATTTCTTACTATGCTAATTATTTTTCTGCATTTACTGTTTAGATTTGCAAATTACTAGACAGTAAAATTTAATTGCTTTTTAAGGGAAATGAATATTTAATTTGAATACAGTACTTGGGAAAAATAGTGATCTTGTGAATTTGTGTGTTTTAAGCAGTACAGATAATCAAATTAGGGAGTGCGAGTGTCTCCACGTGCACTGTAGACATGGTTCTACACAGTGCTGCTACTGTTCATGTAACTGCAAGAAAAAGGGCAGTGCAAGTCTGTGAGTTGTAGAGGCAGCCGTGGACTGCATTCATGCTTTGTAGCTGCTGTATTGCCCCTGGTTGGAAACAGTGCCAAAGTCAAAGGCAGCTGACAGAGCTATGAGTTTTTCTTGGTCATTGGTAACAAAGGTTAAGCTGATGGCCAAGCAGGCAGTTACTCAAACTCACATCCAGCTCCTTCTCCACTGCATGGCTCCCTGGCAAGAGAGACCTCCTGGGTTCTGTGGAGGGGGCACACAATAAGGGTCACACCCCCAGGGTGACCGTCTCACAGGCATCCTGAAGTGGAAGCTAGATTTCTGCATTTGTGTAAAAAAGTGTGTTGTTTTTCCTTCATTTCTGCATCTCCTAGAGACTTTGAGCTCATTGCAACAGTTTGGTGGCTGACTGTCTGCAACTAACGTTCAGCCTAGACAGCAATGACTGTTAGTCCTTGGCCATTGGAGTCAAATCTGAACTACTGAGCTGATTGCATTGGTAATAATTAATTGGGCTCCCCATGCAGAACGATATTTCTCTATGTGAATAAGAGTCTGTTTCTAAATATTTAGTTCTTACGGGTGTTGCTAATCACTATCACTAGTGATATGAATAAAGTATTAATTTATACATGTCTAATTGTTTATCTTTTGCAATTAGTCCCTTGTCTGCACTTGTAATTAATCTGTTTTTTCTTCATAAATGCTGTACCTCTTGGCCTTTTTTCTCTGCTGGTGCTCTGATTTTTCCTGCTTGCCCAGCCCCGTGGGGTGCTGGAGTTAGCTCTTGCTGTTCTTTGCTGAGCTTCCTGCCCCAGCAAGCACCAGCATTTCAGGAGATAGCCATGCCAGCAAAGCAGCAACCCCATACTAGCGCAGGGAGGAACAGGGATGTGTGTGAAGGAAGTAGGGCAAGGGCAATGCTTGGTACTGCTTCTCATACGTATTGCCTAACCCCAGTGGTGCTGATGTTAGGCTGGTGGAATGGTGGTTCAGCTAATGCTAGACCGATTCTCTGTATTTGACTGTCGCTTCCCATCCTCAAATCAATTCTATGCTTCAGGAAGGCCGGCAGCTTTCTGGCCAGGCATGCAGAGAGCATTAATTTCTCCTTGCAAACTCCGCTTTGGCTGAAGGCTGTAAGTGTCCCTCCTTCTCCGGCTCTTCATTTGCTTCCTCTCCTTACTGTGGGTTCAGTACTCCCTCTCTGAGTGCAATCCATGTTATGCTTTGTAACCTTTATGCAAAATGTAATCCGGTCTCTTGCGCTGAGCTTCATTAGTGTTTCAGGTAAGCTGAGTGACAGTCTTAAGACTGATGAAAAGCATAGGAAGGGTGCCTGGTAAGGAGTGCAACAACTGGGCTTGCGCTCATTATTTTCTGTCAGTAATACCAGTACCACATGTGGTATGTTCAAGTATTATAATATAGCAGGGTAACAGCAGTTCAAATTATTATTGCTTTTTCTGAGCTTGGGTGTGAATAAAGATTTCATACAAGCTGAGATGCCAGGAATTTGTAGTTGAAGCTCTCTTGATGCATTCTCTAACTAATTAAAAGGATTAAATTTTCCTCAAGTGGAAATGCTCAGTCCGTGACATAGCTCAGCAGTGTTGATATACTGAAAAATATTTAAATTTTGGGGACAAGCTGACGGTTTGAATCCAATATGAGATTACTTACATATACCTCCACCTTGTTCTTACGTATCTCCTGCATACATTAATGATAAAGTTTAAAGAGTTACACCTAAACCAATGAGAATAGTCTATTGCTATTCTTTACAGAATTCTAGCTTTAAAAATAAAGACATACACAGAGAGAAAAGCATTTAGGATGCCCACAACAGTGAATGGCAAAGTCCTTACTCTCCAGCTTCTCTGCAGGTTTCTTCCTGGCAGTTCCTGTCCTGCCTTTCCATACCTAATCCTCCAGCTGGGCTCCTCCTTATATTATTTTCAGTAGACTTTTTTTTTCTTTTCCTTATGCTACTGTCTGCAGCTCCTGAGTGACTATACTTGTTGGGTGAATGAGGTTACACCCTAGCTGCCTCCAGCTGCAGAGGTGCTGGCACAGCCCGGGCAGATGGGGTCACAGCTGGGCCCCCAGCCAGTGGGCTCTGAGCAGCCACTTGCCAGGCAGAGGCATGGAAGAAGACCAGTGGAGCAGGAGGATGTAGCAGGGCATGGAGGAGGGCACTCAGAGACTTGTGGGCTGTAAACAAGCCAGTTCAGAGGCATGCGGGATATGCAGCTCAACCTTCAGGGAAGATCTGGCATAACCCTCCAAATTTGTCAGAATAGGTCTGGTTGGTAAACCTTAAATCACAGTGAAAAGGGGCTTTCAGGGTTCAGGGAGGTTTCACCGAGTTGAAAATGGGTGAAATATGCATCTGCTGTCCTTTAGGAAAGAAAAAAAATAATCTGTGCATTATTCACAGGCAGGAGGCTTAAAATTGTGAGGGAAAAAACCAATATTTTTGCTTTCAAAATGTCATTTTTCTCCTGGTATGCTTGAGACTTTGGTCATGTCAACACTTGAGAAATAAAGCCTGCATACGAAACAAGGCCTCCTGTGAAAAAAAGGGGCCCAGGCTTAGGACCAAAGCTGGAGGAGGGTGACTAAGGTCAAGTCGAATCAACAGCACCATCTGCTAGACGAGACTGGTCAGCTCACTGTCCAGTGAATGCAACCAGAGAGTCTTTACCACAAGATTTAACACACAGAGAGCACTTTCCTCTGAAATTCTTTGAGAAAACTGAACAGCCATTATGGGGAGACTGAGGCACCAAAAGGCAAAGTCAGTCTTGGAAATAAATAATCCAGGTGTGCTATGTATTACTTCGGTTGGTTAAAAAAGAGGGAAAAAAAGGTAGATCTCAAAGATCTTTGGAGAGGAGAGGAAATTAAAATATCCATTTCTGTTTGAAATATACCTCTTTTTCCTGTTAAAACCCCCAGTTTTAGGAATTGGGCTTTAGTGGTGACCACAAGGAAGGTTTAGGCTAACCATGGTAGCGCTGACAGCTAATCCCACCGTCTGTTTCTGCTTTGACCACAACATGCAAACCCTAACAGGCCCAAAGGCAATGATGAGGCGAGGGCTGCCCTGCGTGCATGCTGGGTGGTATTTGCAGTTACAGGAATATGAATAAAGTGTGCTCCAGAGAGGCGTTAATTGCCGTCAGTTACAAATACCACGGCAGGAAAGAGAACTAAAACCGGCATGCAGTTTCTCATGTTGGTAATGGAGGGCAAGTATAGCCACAAACGGAAGATTTGAGAGAGAAAAAAGTATTTGTAAATAACAGTGAGGAGGAATTCTAAATTGAAGCAACCACACACTGACCACAGCATGTCCCTGGGGCCGTCCGCACCGCTGCTGCTGGGGCTGGAGTTTGGCTTTGTCTGCCATGGCAAACAGGTAGATGGATGGAGGATGCCGCTGCTCCATGTGTATGTGTGGAGCAGCTGGCCAAGGCGCTGCAAAAATTGGCGGGACTTCCACCACTTTTCTACAAAGTAAAAGGGAAAGGGAAAAAATTAAAAATCAAAAGGACTCTCTGACACAAAAAGGTGTCATGCATTGTGATGCACCAATAACCCCATCCTTAAAACCCCTGAGAATCTCTAGCTCAGTTCAGGAGTACTGCTCTTGCTGGGCCTGACTTGCTCAGGCCAGTAACCCCAAGTCTCTACAGAGCTGTTCTGGTCTAAGTCAGTGTGATTGACTGGGGGAGAAAAACAAGCAAGACCTTTGGAAGGTCCCTTCCATAAATTATTCCAGTGAATTATTTACAGTTTACATTATCAGCCACACCCTACATAATATCATTAAACTTTACAAGGGTTTGGATGAACAGCTGCATCTTACACAGTATTTTTTCATCTTTACATGTGAGACACTGGGTCTTTCTAGGCTGTTCACTAGGCAATAACATTTTTTTTTTTTATTATTCAACCACAGGGCAAACTGCCATTACTTGCTTGAAAAATTGTACTTCTGTTTATAGTGAAGTATTAACAGTACTTCTTAAAAGCTAGCTTACTTTGGCCTTACAGGTGAGGGGGGTGTGTGTGTAAACTTGCTCTTACAACAATTTAGAAAATGAGTTTATTTCAGAGTTATGGTTACAGCTATAGTGCTAATGACTCATGACATAGAAATCTTTTGGGTGACACCTGTGATGGAAAAAGCTCCCTGCCTTCATTGTCATGTTAATGTGAGGACTTTTGCAGCAATTAGACCAAAGGCTCCAGGAGCTGCCCTTGTATAGAGGCTGGAGATGCTTTAAGCTTGGGCAAGTTTAGTCTGGTGGGGATATGGTGATGAGACTGGGTTTTGCTTACATGCAAGCTGACATAACCCAAGGAGAGTTGGTGCCTGGGGTCTGAGAGGACTTATAGGGCATTCCATATAGGGCTTTCCATATAGGGCCAAAGGTAGGCAAGGTCCTCTGCAAGGAACTTGGAAGAAGTCCTGTATCCCATAGCCACAGCTGGCTGAATGCAAAGACCAGTGAGAACAAAAGTAACATCGGATTTTCCTGTAATGCAAAGTGTGAGAATGTTAACCTGAATCCATATGCCTGGGTGCCAATGACAGGATGAATTTGACATGGCAAATGTACCTGGAGCAGCTGTTTAGCAGCCACACTTGAGCATCTGACAGGCTCTTAACCTCTCCCGTCTTTCAAACCAAGAGACAGAGCCTAGCGGTTCCTTTCCATCTCAAAACAGCTTCACAGCGGGGGGGATGTGCCTGTGGTCCACCTTCAGGGCCCCTCCCACTCCTTGAAGAGACCCGAAGTAAGGATTTCCAAACCAGAGGCTGGATCAAAAAAAGGTGGTGATGCACTTGGTAGTGAGCCTGATGGACAGGGAGAGATAGCACAAGCCACCTGCATCCAGTGCTAGGGCACGGTTAGAGGCCTTTTCCTAAACTGTCTTGCACATTTGTGGTGTGTTTCTGATTTACAGAAAGGAGCAGTGTCCAAGTGTGTTTTGTAAATTGGCAAATAAGAAGAAATCAGGTGATTGCTGTTCTGACTTCTCATCCTCATAAGCAAGGCCTCCCCTTCCCCTGGTCCTCAGCAGAAGTAAACAGTATTCCCTGGCCCAAAATTTAACTTTCCTCTAGCTCTTCATAACATTTAGATCACGGCAGTTAATGCCATTAGTCAGAGATCTCCAATTTAAGTGTCATAAAATACTAATTATAGTAAGGCGCTTGATGTCTCTCCCTGGGTGTACCAGCTCAGGATGCTGCTGAAGTCCTATTGGGCAGGAGTTACTGGGACAAAATGGGAAGGGTGGTTTGTCATGCTACGGAGGAGGTTAATTAGAAAACTTCTCGCATTATTGATGAACTTTATTAATTTCATTACTTTAGAAGGAAGTCCTGATTACATCTGGAAAATAGCTGATACCCCAATAGCAAATTATGAGTAATTTGATACAAGACCACTCAAGTTTATGGTTACGTGGCAACAGCACATCTTGCTGACTCCTGAGCAAGAGCAACGACTAAGACCTGGGCAGAGAGAGCAACACAGAACGTCCAGTGGGCAGAAAATGCCTTGTTCTGGTTTCCTGGGAGGAACCCTGATGATTTCAGGGAGTAAAATTGGATGTTGCCATGGAAGGAGACTTACTGGTTGTTCCCCATTTCCACTAAGCAAATTATGTCTGGCGATCACCTTCCCAAGGATACTATTTGTCAAAGCTTACTTTTTGCCCTTTGTTTAAACTCTACTGCACAGTACTAATAGGCTGCATTCTTTATTCTCTCTGTGGGTTTATAAATAAATAGTACTTGTCAGAGATGTTATGCACATAGACTTGCATGAACTCAAATTTAATGTGGCTTTCAGCCTCCCTTCTGTACCTGCCCTTTGTGAAGATGTTTTTTCAAAAGCCATTTCCCAACAGCTGCTGAGCTGGTGATAGATGGGATTTCATTAGTAAGGCAGATAGATACAAGCTGACATCCTGGTTGAATCGGTTATTGGAGATGGGGGTTAGAGTAAGTCTTTAGAAATGCGTGTACAGGCATGTAAAAACACCAAGGTAAAGAGCAATATAAAGAAAGTCTTTATGTTTGTTATTGCTCTGAGCTGTGATAGATGTCCCAAAGGTTAGGCTGGCTTTGGAAGTACTGAATAAATATAGCAGAGAAGCCCCCTTGAGCTAAACACACGCCTTTTATTTTGTTGTATCTCCTTCCTTATGCCACATTTATTAAACCTTGCATGTTAATGTAATAAACACAATATTACATCTGGCTTGCCTGTTAGCCTGTTGCTAAGTGATTGGGAGGCTGGCAGAGCTCCCCAGGAGTTCGCCAATGCTGGGAAGTCCCACTGAGATTTTCAGGGCGTTCCTCCTCCCAGCTGCCAAGCCCAGTCTGGGTTCTGGTACTACGTGGTGGGGGAGCAGAGCCTCCTGCGCACCCGCTGACCCATGCCGCTGAAGCACACAGCAGGGTGCTGGGCAGAGGGCCTGGGATGCCCCGTGTAACTGTGACATTGTATATGAGCTTCTTGCTGCCTCGAATAGTCATACAGGGGCCCTGTAATGAAAGGAAGGAAAAATGAAGATGACATCTTGCCCACACTGAGGAGGTTTGCAAGTACAGATTTCCAAGGGATCTCTCTTAAAACAAAAGGGGATTTATTTTGTGTAATGTAGTTCCTCTTGGCTGTGTTAGTGATTGCGGCTTTTTTTGCCAAATGGATCTTGCATCTAAAGCTTTTGCCATTGTAAGCGTGTCAGGTAGGGAATGAAAAAGAAATCATAGCTACGCTGACAGTACCTGTTAACACTGATGAGGAATGCCTATGATCACACACAGAGACGGGAGATGAGTAATAGACTTGAGGCCACGTTCTGCTCCAGCTATTCAGAGATGCTGAAGAACAATAAAGTGGAGCAGTTTGCTTAGGAAAGTCTCTCAGGGATGCTGGATGTTGGATACATGCCCCTATTCTTTTGGAAAGTAATAGCATTAAGTCATGGAGAAGAGAAAGGAAGACGCATACTCTTCTGAAAAATGACCTATTAACGTCTCTGTTTTTTCCCTTTCAGTCCAGGAAAAATATTGTGCAATGCAGGTGATGGATGTGTTGAATTTACAAAATCAAAAGATGAAAAGTCAATTCTTGCAAAACTCGGACTTAAGATGGGTTGCATAAGAGAACAGACCTGGCACTGTGCATGATTCGATCATGAATGGAAAGTTATACATGTGCTTCTGTGTTTCTATAGATCAGGAGTTTGTAGTAAATTGTGTCCTGACCCATCAAACTTTCATGCTGTTAGTAAAGTTAGGTGATGTGAGACAATTTCTGTCAGGAGGATTTGGCAGAGAGCCCAGCTGCTCCAGGCCTTGCAGCATCAGCCTGAATGTTTGTGACAGGCAACTGATCTACAAAATTTGAAGCATTCAGATTTGTGCGCAGATTGTGTCTACTTGGAGTTTTCCGTGCCCTTTCTCATGAAGAAATCTGAAAATTCTGATGCTGCAATTCTGCTCGTTATTGCCTTGCCAAAAGAAGTATTTTTTTTTGCAGTATCACTGCAGATACCTGAAGAAAAAGCTATTTGTCTTTTCAGAAGAGGCTTAAAACAGTTTACCCAATTTACTTTCATTTAAGCCACTGTAACAAGTTTATGTCTGGGTATGTTTTTTTTTTTTTCTTCCCTATAATTTGACCAGCTTGCAGTCTTATCTTTATACCCTAGTTTAAAACTTGTGACTAGAATCTCAATAAAAGACAAATGCCAAAACTTTTTATAAGAGTTATTACTGTTTGTTGGATATGTAATGTAAGTGTTAAAGTCTGATAAGGTTCTGCCCACTATAGTATCAAACCCATTCCTGTGCCAAAACTTACGGCACACTGAACATTTACTTGTAATAACAGTCCCACATAAATTGCAGTAATGCCATCTTAAATACATTATTTTCAATGCAGAACTAACACAATTATAAAGCATAATTTTTTTCATTCAATTTCTAAAAGTCTGTCTGTTCTGTACCTACTAGTAAGTACTGAAGTGGCCTGCTCTCACAAACATAATATGTTCGTGAATGCATTGAAAAAGAGAAGATCAGCCCGCATATGGACGGCTGACTTTCCCTTTAATGTGTAGCCAGTGGAGAGTATTTCTGTAAACACAGAAGAAAAGCAAGCATGTAGATGTCTGGGGACACGGTTCTTAATTTATGGAAATCACTGCTACCCAGCGGAAGTCAGTGGATCTATGACAGCTCATTCCCTGCAGCGGATCTGCCCTTTGGCTTCTACAAATGTGTGTTTGTGTGGGTAATGTGGGACAAGTTGAATGTAGCCAACCAACCACACTGACTTATGTTCTTCCATGGGAATAGGACACCACTCTCAAAAACATTACTTTTGCAAACTGTGTGCTGCATAGGAAATGGTTTCTTTCTGGCAACGCAATACAATGATGCTGCAGCCTGCACTCAGGAGGACTCTATTTCTTATCGATTATTAAAAGCTCCCAAGTTACATCAGTGGTAAGACTCCTGTTGCCTGAAATGAACTATCTGGCCAAACCAGAATACATCTAAAAACTTCAGCATATATTCTTACAGGTAAGAATATCAAACCTGGTCCTGCCTTTCTGGGTGTCAGGACTGAAGACCCCAGCAGGTCTCCAGGTGTTGCTGATTCAGACTTCTAACAGGGACACTATTAAATAGGTTTAGGAAAGATTTCAGAATTCCTGCCTATCTCCACATCTTTTCAGGGATTTACTGTTGCTGGTGGGTTTTCTGCAGCAAATCATTTTGCCAACAATGTGCGTGTGGAAATGAATTTGGCCCTAAAGAAAGAAAAAGACATGAAAAAAATTCCATAGTTTTAAGTCAGAACAACGTACAATGGACTTGTAAAGACAAACCATTTTCCATCCCTTCTTCAAAACACAGTGTACTTTTTCTAAATTGATTCCTACTCATTTTCTTGTCCCTGGTGCATGTGACGTGAAGAAACAGACTCAAAGTAAGGGAAGAAAGACTTAGGCAAGGCATTTAAAGCAGAAATAATAAAGCACTGCGACAAGTTGCCCGGAGAGGCTGTGGAATCCCCGTTACTAGTGTTTGATGTTTGTCTTATCTCGTCTAAGATAAGACAAGCATTTGTAGGGAATGACAGAGATAGTGTTTTTGCCCTAAGAAAAAGAGTGGATGGCCTGTTGAAGTCCCTTCCAGATTTCTGCCATCCTCCCCTCTGTTTTCCTGTGATTTATGTTTCATTGAGGTTTCTGCCTGCCCTCTCCTATTTTCTTAACTGTGTATTATAGAGGACTTGCATATAATTGTTGCATATTTGAGTATAATTAGCTGTTTTTCATTTTCTTTGATTTTTCAACTACATTTTGGTTGTTACATATCTGAAATAGCATATGACCTTGTTAAACCACACTTCAGTAAACCATAGTTTGGACAAAGAATGCAGTTTTGGATTTGAAATTCGGCAAAGAACAAACCAATCCCATGCTACTGTGCTGCCAAAGAACGATGTGGTATGCTTGAGGTGAAGGTCCTCAGAGGTTACTCAGAGGCCAGTGAGACATCTCCTCAGCCACAAAGTATACAGGTTGGATCATAGGGAGGGTAATAACCCCATCCCATCTGGGTGGTCTTCATCCCTCAGCCTGGCTCATTTGCAGACTATGCAAATCCTCACTCGGCAGATGAGCAAGTGAAAAGACACAAGAGTTCTTCTTTCCATGGTAGGTAAACCACAGATTTCACTCCGCCCTTCAATCGTGTTGCTTGAAGCCAAGCTTCTGTTGAATCATGAAGCCAAAGGGGCTGCTGTGTTCCCCTGTGATGTCAAAAAAAAAATGCTTTGCATGGAGACATTAGAATGCCTTTTCCTGAAGAATTTTACAAAACCTCCAGAGCAGAATTTGAGGGTTATTCTCTCTTTAATGTATGTATATGTATATATATATGCATACATATATGGGAATACTCCCACGGGTAAGTAAGCCTACAGGCCAGGCTTGGGTGCTGCAGCTCTTATGCAGGTAGTCCTCTGACTTTGTTTGGAATATTTGCAGATAAACCGAGAAGGCTTCAGGAGGACTTATAAATCTTGACCCCATGCTACCTTCTCATAGCCTCAAACAGCATTACTTCTGAACACAAAACATCTGTGTATTTTATCTCACTGCAGGCACAAGTGACAAGTATCTGCTTCAAGCAGAAGAGCAACTAGACCGTGACAAGTTTTTTCTTCTCTCAGCAAAGGTTGACTGGGTCAATTTGACTTGACCGGCCACCCTTTGTGCCTGAAGCCCCCATTGATGCTGACGGAGAAGTTAGCAGGTGGCCCTAAGTATTGGATCTCATATCACAAAATTGACCTTAAGAATCAGCTATGGAAGAGTTAAAGTGAAGTTAAGAAAAAAAAAAAGATACTTCAGGGCCTTCAAGGTCTATATTTATATCTTATTGCCATGAAGGAACCAGTGCCTGAAATTAGCGGTTGAACGGTTGTATTCACAGAGAGTGAGCACGAATGTGTGCACGTGCGGGGTTTTTTTCTGCTAATACAGACCCGGATTCCCTATAATTAGAGGTGGCAGGTGGTGAGGTCCTGCCACAACCATGCGTTCACTCTAGCTCCTCAGTCAAAAATAGGATTTGGGGAAGCGGGGAGGTGTGCAGAGGGATGTCTCAGGTTCTTGGGTTTTGCGCAAGGCATACTTAACATGGTAATGCCAAGCATGATTGATATCAGTTTGAAGCAAGCTGGGTTTTATTTTTTTTTTCTGCCCTTAACCAGACCTGAAAAGCAGTCCCAGGTTGTGGCTTCAGCAACCGGCAGCATGAGGCCAGCTGAGTTGTGTAGACTCCCACAAAGGGTGTCTTGCTTCCGGCAGATGTCCCAGATACCAAGCCATTCGATCCCACCACAAAAATAGTTGCGTAAAATATTGTGCATTGGCTCTGGCCTGACAGTGATGGGACTGTTCCGCTTCACTGGGCGGGTGGAAACATCCCGCTGGGGCTGTGGCTTGTGTCCAGCAAGCCTTCTCCCTCCATGGGGCAGTGAGGTGCCTCTGTGTGAGAACAAGAAAGGGAAGAGATATGGGGGAGTTTTCCCTTCCCTTTTACAGTTGTGCTTTCAAAAATGGACACACGTTTTCCTAACCAACTGCTGGCACCTAGCTTTGCTGCCAGGAGGGATGGGACAGGGAACGCAGCAGGGCTTAAGGTGTCTGACACATTTTGAGAGGGTTGCTGTGCCTTCAGGAAAATGAGGACCTACAGCCAAACCCTTAGCTGGTGTCAACTGGCAGAGATGGGTGACCGCAGTACTGGGAAGCTGATTTATACCTGCTGGGGATCTGGCCCCTGAGAAGAAGCGTGGAGGAAGCAAAGTGTTTTGCGTTGCACAACACCAGATGGTGAAGAGCCCGCATGCTCAGGAGCATTGTTATTGTCAACAATACTGTTGGTCTTCTTAATGCAACTTTCTCTTTTCAGCGTCGTGTGCTTCCCACCCGTGGCCTTGCTGGGGCAGATCTATGCAATTGCAGAACTTGAAGCTGATAACCGCTACTGACCACTGCATACATATATTTTTCAGAAAATCATACCATAAAAATCATGCCACAAATTGTCCCAATTCCACAAAATAGTCCCATGTGGATGGGTCAATGAAATCATTCAAGAATGCTGCTTTTGAAAACAAAATGTTGTTAGTCAGAAGAGGCCTTCTGTTTTGTTCAGTGCATTTCAGACCTGGCTGAAAATTGGCTCTGTGCGCCTTGTCCTTCCTCCTGGTTTTATGGGATCTATACTGTCAATGTAAGCTGTGAAAGCGAGCCAGGCGCCATGCCCAGAGAAGCAATAACCTGGTACTTCATCGGTGAAGGGACAGCAGCGCAGTCCAGCGGTGTTAGCACTTCTCCTGGGATGCTGCATCTGACAAAGCCTGTGCTGCCTGACTTGCAGGCAGAGTGAACTAAGTTAATCCCCCTTGGGAAGTTCAAGCATGTTGCAGCCACGCATGCTGCCCCAAGTCTCTGCCTCCATCGGCTTGCACTGCTTGAGTACTGCAGAGCATGCAAAACAGGTGTCAGCTCTTCTGACGCAGGCTAGAAAACGTCACTGCTGCTTAAGTCAAATGTAAGTTATTTTACAAGCTGTAAAATGAGCACTTGCACTCTCCTGTTTTACATGAGCTGTCCTCTCTCAGTTTCTGGTGTCCAGGACTCTGGTAATCCTCTTCTGTGTAGTTGCAAGTGTGAGCTGCTCTCGCTCCCATCTGCAGCAGCATGTGGCTTTTACAACCTTCCCAACATAAAAGAAGCAGTATTTGGTGGTGCGCTGGCAGTTTCTTTGTTTGTTTTTTTGTTTATTTGTTTTAGAAGAATCTCCAACCATAACATGTTTTTCCATTTCCTAGGAGAAGCACTGTAGGCTGAAAATGGAAGAATAAGAACTGGGAGAAAATATAACAGATTAATGTCTCCCTAGGTCTGAAAAGCAAGAAAACTAATTTGTCTGTCAGTACGAAAACAGCCATATAGGATCAGAAGAAAAGTTCATCCACTCACCTATCCTGTCTCTGGCGTGGCTTAGGGCTGAACAAGTACGTGCTCCTGGACCATCTTCCGGTATAAAACTTCCTGGCTACCGGTCAAGCTCTGAGACTTGCCATGCTGGAGGCTGTTGCCTCTGTCTTCAGTAGTCCCTTTAAGGACCGTCCCTCCGTAGATTTTCTTAATTGCATTGTGAACTGCTTTATATTTCTGTCACACAAAGCATCTCATGGTGCTGAGTTTCACTATTTCAAACTATGAGGACAGGGTGAAGGGCTGTCATTTCTCAGCCTGCTGCAAGAGCACGGGAGCGCAGAAAGCACAGGAAAAGACCAACCCCAGTGGACTGTATCAGCATGCAGCACTGTTGTGAAAATCACAGATGGCAGGTGGAGTGGGATTTGTCTGTGTCATGAAGCAGCAACAGTATAAATAGTACTAATAGTACTAAATAAATATTCTTGCTAGCCTCCATCCAAGTTAGAGGGGTATAGAGGGCCGCTGCCAGGTCCTGGTCTAGCTAGGTGAGGCCTTGACTGCTAGGATATCAGTTCTGTTGATCAATTTTATTGCAGCAGTACCTAGAGTTCCTAACTTGGATCTGATCTGCTTTTTCAAGATGCTGTAAACAGGCAGCAAAAAGACAGCTCAGCTCCCAAGAGCTGGCCACTGAAATATTCAGTGAGCAAGAACAGGCAGATTCAAATGGGTGCACAAGGATGTAAATAGACACTACCTTTCTTCTGCCATTTGTAGATTTGCTAGATGCCTGAGTTGGTGCTAGACAGTGTAGGTTTTGGGAACACACGTCAGACCATCACCGGAAAAATGAGAAGGCCCAGTTGGTTTCTTGACTACTTACAATGCTCTTTAAGGAGCACCCTCTGCCCTGGGACAGAGCACAGGGCTGTGTCCGACACATCTGCCAAATTAATTTCTTCTCTTGATATACCTGGGAGGTGTTAGTTAAGTCAAAACTGACACTCTATTCTTGTCAACACTAGCAACTCAAAAAGGCAACAGAAGTGTGTATCTGCATGTTAGCCCACACAGTGCTTCCCTGCAGAGGTGTTTAAAGGGGGTGGTGCCCAGCTGCCTGTCTTTGTCTTTGCCTTTACAAAGACTGAAGCCTGAACTGTTGCCTGACAGTGAAGAAAAGACAGCCTTTTCCTGCAGTGTGTTTTGAAATAGGTTGTTAATTTCCATAGTAGTGATAAAAACATAATGCCTATTTTATTTTTTTTATTGATAGATCAGAATAGGAACGAGTCTGTAGCTTTAAAAGTCTGGTGTTCTAGACCATCCTTATATCTGCTGTTGGACTTCACAACCTGCTGTTAACACAACAACTTCATTTACTAAATAGGATGCAGAAAAGCCAAGCAATCAAGCAGGAAGTTCTTAAACATAATGTAAATCCTCTTTTGTTGTTTAAGCCTGGTTGTGCTCAGTGCTTTTAGCTGAGGTATATTGTATGAGTGATTTCTTTGCTTTTATGGAAGGCAAGGTAGGAGAGAAGGTAAAAATATAGTGCAAGGACAGTGTAATACCAGGAATGCAGTTTGTGAAAGTAACCGTTGTATTGCTTAGTATCTCAGCAAATAAGGTCAAGTATGTGCTTTTAAATATTAGTTAAGCCATGGGCTTTATGGACTGATATTGAAGAATATTGCTTTTTGACAAAATAAGGCACATAAATAATGCTGGTAATTAGTTATTACTATTTTTTATCTTCTTTTGCTGGAAACTCACTTTTGAATCTTGAAATAGCATTCTCTGGTTGAAACAAGCCTGCGCAACTGATCGGAAAAGGACAGAAGACTTGAGCCTATGATAATAGGCAAATGATGGGCCAACATCAGCTATGGTATAGATGGGAATATCTCAAGAAGCTCATTGAATTTGTTTGTAAAGGTGGTAGGTGATAAGCGAGGAGAAAGCGTTCTTGTCCTATTTGTACTTGATACATGCCAGCACCTGAGTTTCTGTTGGTCTGAATCATAGCACACAACTGATAGCTTGCAAATACCTTTCTATAAGGATTGAAGCAATTTAGGAGCTTAAGTTACAATAGATCTCTAGAGGTATGTTTCTCACAAGCATCTAAAATGTGGTCAGATATATATATTTTTTAAAAAGCATACAATACGCTTGCTTTCTATATGCAAGTATATGAGCCCTAAAAAAACTTCAGCTTAATATTTCTTGTACCTCCCCCCCTACAGAATGTTTTGATATGTTGTAGAAAAAAATAAGCAGCAAAACTGTGTTTGTACAGTGGTACACACAAAGGATCTATACCTTTTCAGATAGACTTCTAGATCAGAGTTGAAGAACTGCCAAGGGACTTCTGCAGGCAGAAGGATGTTGTTGGAACAGTGTGCAAATGGCTCAACTTGTTGAAACAAGCCAAGACAAGCTCATTTATTCCTAGATAATTGCATCAAATCAAGTTTGAGGTAAATGCAATTTTGCCTGTGGAGGGAGATAATATAATGTAGCTAATATAGAATAGGAGGACAGACTTCTGGAGCAAAATTAGTTCCTAATATAGCTTCAGTGGAATCAGTAGATATTACACTGGCAATAAATATGACTCATATTATCATATAGAAATGATATCTATATGAATACAAACTTTTCACTTTATGTGAAAAATTACCTTTTTTAATATGTTAGTACTCGCTCTTAATAATGCAATTATTAAATGCCATATTTCTCAATGAGTTAGCTAGAGTCTTTTAAAAGCACTTACCTAAGAGGTTTTTTGTAAGTTGTGAGGGAGGTTCAGCAAAGTGGCACACCTGCTTAGTACTCCGGCATTTTCCTGTGATGCAGTGGGCCATAGTCTGCTCTCACTTACACCAAGAAACCCCAAGGTAATAGGAAAGCAGGACTTCTAGGCAAGGAGAACACATATTTTTCCTGGAGGAACTAGTCTGAGACAGGATGGTTATTCTGCCAATATTCCTATAACAAACAATAGCTTCAAAATATAGCTGTAGTGTCCCTAAAATTAACTTTTGTGCTCTGATCAGAACACATTGACTAGGCTTAGCAGTTTATTTTCTTCTGCATTTGATGCTGTTTGATGTCTTTAAAAGGCTTTTTCATTTTTTTTTTTCAGGTGACTGAGGTGATTCCTGAAATAAATGGTGACAACTGTGGGAAAAAAAATGTTCACAAGTTTTCACGAAAATAAGCAAACATTGTGTAAAACTAAAGCAACAAACTTATTCATAGAGGGCAAGATCATGAGGTGCGTCTAGACCATTCAAAGATTTTACACTGATTTTACTGTATAAAGAGAAAAGCGAAGGAATGACCCATGTGAAGACCAATAATCAGGAGAGCTGTGCCTGAGCCCTTCTGTGGGAATGGTGCTTGGGGAGCAACATTTCTTCAGGTCTCTGGCCAAAATCAGTTCCAGCCAACACTGTGATCCAAAAGGTATCAAAGGAGAGAAGAAAGCTGTGGCTGAAATTTGCTAAGGGAAGTGGTGTAGCCTCAGTTTATCTGTTTATGCACCTTTTTCAGTCTATGTCCTCCTGCATACAGCTTGAGGAGGACATTGAAGTTAAACTATAGAATAACATTTGTATAATATAAGGAACTGTACGGAGCTCTGAAGGGCAGTAGTGACACCAGTTATATTTACCTTATGTCTGTACCGAGCACTGAGCGTGACCTTGCTTAGTGCCTCCATGAACTGTTGGACCTGCAGTATGACTCTTAGGCAAGCTAGTAGCAGCACAGAAAAAAAATGAAAAATGTTTAAGTACTTAGAGTTTGAAGGGACGGTAGTGAAAACTGATTATTGATTCATTTCTTCCTCAGCCCCCCTCTAAACAGAGGCAGAGTGCATGTGGGGTTTCTGTTAAGGGGATAATAATGGATGTGAAGCGTGAAAGAAATGCAGTCTGATACTGCTTTGTGCTTACTATAATCACCTTTCCTCCTTGCATGGCTGGTCCGCACAGCTAAGCTTTTGGGCTCAGTTTATCTTGTCCTCAGCCTTGCTGTGGACAAAGTGGCCACAGGAGCTGCAGAGCGTCACATCTGGGTCAGCCAAGGAAGATGGGGGTTCAGCAGCCACAGCGGCAGTCTGACTCAGCTGTCTGTGCAGCAGGTATTTCCCCACATGGTTCCTGGGCATTGGTGCTGTGGGCTTTGTTGTCTGTCCTCCATCATCCATCCCATCCCTGCTGCGAGATGCCTTGGGTCCTCCCACACCAGCATGGCCTGCCATGCGGAGAGCCTGGCTCCAACAGGACCGGGCATCTCCCATTGCAACGACCAGAAAACGTCACCCACCAAATTCCCATGAGAAGGAGCGTACCATGGGAGTCCCCCTAAAGCACATATTTCCTGGACGGATACAGATTCAGAGTGACCACAGGTCAAAGAAGAAACCATCAACTTCTCCTGTGCTTGGCCTCTGAAACTTGATTTCCATAGACAGAGAGGGAATCTGTTTTCTTCTAATTATCCATTTTTACTAGAGGGATATGTTCAGTAAGGTCAGGTGGTTCAGCGCAGGGGTAAGTGTGGATAAGTTCTTTATCTCTGTGGGCCCACTGTTGGGTCTGCAGCTAGCCAGGGACCCCAGGACAATGCAGAAACATAGTTTTCCACATGTTGGTTTTCAAGGGAAGGATGAGAGCCTTGAGTTCATGTGGACTAGATTGAGGCATACAGAAGGTCACTTCAGTGCAGGATTATTAAACTTGTCCTAATTTACTTCTTTAAGCAACAGTTTGATCTACAAGTCCATAAAAGGTTTCCTGATTCTATATGTGTGTGCAGGCCTGACGCAAATAAAAGATGCACTGAAGAACTGAAGATATTGAAAATAAATCCCTTAAAATATTTTTACACAGAACAGCTGCATGTCTGGTCTCTCTAGCTTTATGTTAATTTTTGACAAGTAGCTTCAAATTTCTCAGTGCAAGATTCTTGTTCTTTCAGCTATTCTGTAAAACTTCTCTTTTGAGCCCAGGCACCAACATGTTGCTCTCTTTTCTCCCCTTTCCCCATACATCTGCATCAGACAGACAATATTCATTCAGCAAAACAGCTAAAGTCACTGCCGTTCAAACTGGTGCTATGTATTACATTTTCCTACTTGACTCTCATTTTAAATAAAACTTTGCTCTTCATCTACTTGGAGACCAGGAAAGAGACAATTTGGCTGCAAAAGGACATGCTCTGGGATCAAACGGCGGGGCTTGTGGAATGGGTACAGCTCCACATCTGAGTTTTGATTCACCTTCATCCTCCATTGTTTGGGGTTTTCTGGGTCTACCAGTAATCCGAGCAGCTCGTTTTGACAGATTTAGACTGTTTCATACAGTAATTGGAATCTCACTGCTTTAATGTCTTCATTCAAACAGTTTCTCTGATCATGGCACTGAAAGGGAAGTCTTATGCTATACATAGCTTTATGTGAAAAAAAGGAGGTTTATGTGATTATGGTAATAGTTCATAAAATCTAGCAGACAAAGAATAATTTAGAATTCATTTATTCATAACAGCAGAAGTTAATATCCTTCTTGCATACAAAAGAGTTTCATACATTAATCTTTTCTCCTGGATTTCTGCTCTTCTGCAGAGCTAGTTTGGATTTCTTCAGTATTACAGATGTCCTAACTTCTTTTTTTGTCCTTTTTAGTCTCTTCAAAATACTGTTTTTCCTTAAATAAATAATGCTGATTCCATGAAGATGGTATCAAAGGTTTCTTCCAACTTTCTTGCAGATTTATGTAAGTATTTGAACAGAACACCAAATTCTGGTCTCCGTTTTGCAGCTAAGCATTTCACTGATAAAGAATAAATCACTTCCCTACAACTGCAGATTAAAGATGTAAGCAACTTAGCATATAGTTTCATAATTTGAGAATTTCTTGTTAATGATGCATTTGCTTCAGGAACAAGGGAATAGTGTGTTTATATGTCCATTTGTATATCTTATTTATATTATTTCAGTAGGATACTGCTTTTTCCTTTTTTTTTTTTCCTGATGATCCTCTTCTATTTCTTCAGCATCTGTGTTATCTAAGATACTTCAGACCTCCCTAAATGTAATTTTAAACTGAGCTCATAAAAGGCTGGCAACAGCTTCAAATACTTAACTAGTTAGTTGGGACCAAATCGCATACTCCCTTGGCCTGACTTTGTCAAAAGCCTCGAAGTTGAAAGCAGAAAAAATCTGGCATGTAGCCATCAGTGAATTGAAAAGAAGAGACCGTAGGCACAGTGATTCAGATTAATCTCTGTATTAACTTCACTGAAGCAATACATCTGGAACATATTAAAACAATTTTGCTGTGTGATCTGTCAGTTATGTGCTATCATTCTAGAGAGCAGCTCTTTAAAGCCCTGTCCTCCAGGTTAAATGAATTTAGTGGCGGCAAACTGACAGATCACAGGAGATGCTTTTCCTTAGAGGTGTCTAGAGGGGAGAAATCTGCCGCTTTTGGTGTTAGGCCAAATGCCTTTTCATGATTTTATTAGGGAGTTCAAAATACAGGAAAAATTGCTGTTAATAAAATTTGCATCTGACAACAGGAACAGAGATCTGCTAGAGAAATACGAATATAGAGAAGGCAGAAAATTTCAGAAGAACAGAAATCTGGCCGTTTGCCTTCTTCTTAATAAGTGTCTGATAAGAATCCCTGACTATACATGCACTAGAGTGTGTGTGTATATGCAAAAGGATGGAAATAACAAAGTTCTCTTTTTTGTTAAATGTTGGTTACCTCTGGTGACCTTGCATGCTCACGCTACCTATGAGGAGCATAGCTTTGAGTCAGACAGGGGTTGGATGAGACCACCCATTCTGGCTGCCAGATCCACAGGTGTGTGCCCCACCTTCCCTGTCAATCTGTCCAGTTTTGGAAACTTGGTTGTTTTGAGCTGTTTTTGCTTATGGTTTTGTTGAGTTTATGGCTGGGGAGCATTGCCCTGAGAGCTTTAAGGGAAGTGACCTTTTGCTTTATTTGTTGTCACTTGCCGAATGTGAGGAGCGGAAACAAATAAGCTGTTGGCATCACATGACGAATGTGAAGAGTTTTTGAGTTAAAAGCCAAAAAAAAAGAAGTGAACTCCTGACCTTGAAATTTATGGGCACTTCACTACTCACTCTAAGAGAGTATTGCCTTCTTTCTGGGTCCTTCAGCTTCACCTAATCACCTACAGCTAGGAATATACTTTTGAATTTAAAAAACAAAAAGTCATATGCTCTAACTACATGGGGAAAAAAAAGTTCAGTTCCAACAATACTCTCTGAGACAGAAAAGAGACGCCTTCACAGAATATAAGAAAAATCTCCACCAACAACATGTACATCTGTCTCACACATCATCATTCCTGTGATGACAGCTGGTGCCTCATTTCTTCCCTGCTTTCCTTGCACAGACAGAAAGACTGGCATTCCTGCTGAGGCAACCCCAAAACAGGACACTTGCAACAAGGAAAAGGAAACAATTCTTTGGGGTGATCAGCACTTGTCTATGAGGCAGAGAGGGCACTGCCACCAATTGTTTGTCTGAGGTTTACATTGGCATCCTCAGTCTTTGCGCTGGCTCATCAGCAGCAAGTGCAGTGCTGCATGGCTGTGCCAGGGCTGTGACATTGTTGTCACCCTGCTGGGGTGGGATGCCAGGCCGTGTTCACCAGCAGCAGCAGGAGGTGGCACTGGGTGCTTTTTGGCCATTTCACCCTTGCCTGGACCAAGATCAAGGCTGACAGCTGTCCAGTGCCCCTCACACCTTTGCACAAGACCTGCCAAGGGGCAAATAAGTTTCTCTGGGTGGCAGTGGAATTGGTGAAGAATGATGGTCAGCCCAACAGGGGGACCAAAGGACATGCAGAAGCGGTGAACATGCAGCACCATCTGCAAGGTTTTCCTCCTGAATGGGTAGAGCTTGGCCAAGCTCACCCTGCTGCTGTGGGCTTGCTGTGACCAACAGCAAGACTGGAAAGTACATGCCTATTAATTAGTGGAGAGAATGAAGTATTTCTGAAATAAGGCATATTTATACATGGTTCCACATTGCTAAATGCAGTTTAAGGAAAATAAATAAATCAACCAATGAAGACACATTAGTTTAATCTTACATGGACCACAACGATGAAATGCCTTTTTTAATAGCACGCTATCACAGTGCCCCTACAAACATGGTACAACTGCCAGGGTACACACTGAGATTTGTTGCTGGCTGAACATCCCAAACCTATTTTCCAGATACTCTAAGTTTGTAGGCTTATGAGTGAAGAACTGTGTTTCTCAAAGTTTTTTCACAAGTTATGTGTGTTGTGTCTTTTCCCCTTTGCACACTATTCTGCCTTTTAGAGTATTGATTTTTTGGTGACGCCCAAAGGTGTGTGGGCACATGCCCTAGACAAGGCACGAGCACACTGGTAGCAGATCAGCTCCTTGAGGAAGAAGAAGCAAGGACTGGCTGCTTTTACTGGTTATAGGAATAAATGCTCCTTCCCTTTGGAGTACATATCTCAGTACAGATGACATTCCTAGTGTGTAATGCCTATGTTAGCTGAAGAGTGTGAGGTATTTGGTTTTTTGAACTACAGTGGGCTGAAGGTCCAATAACCCCCTCAAGGGGTTTGGATCACCACGGCTCTGGTGGCACAGGGTTGTCTCCTCCTGTTCTCCTCCTGCCTTGTGGTGGGATTTCCGAGCTCTGTGACTTGAATGGATGCTAGGTGATAAACAGCCACCGAGGCACGAGGTGTGGCTCCGAGTGCCCACTGCCTCCAGGACAGAAGGGAAAGTGCCATCGCCATCACTACAGGCCCATGCAGGTGAGCTGGATCCACACCTCCCAGGGAGGGAGGGAAGGGTCCTGGGAAGTCCCCGCAAGGCCACCCGTAGCTCCCTGCTGCCCCCTTCATGCTTACAGCACACAACCTCCCTGGTACAAGCCTGCCTGATTTTTGCTCTAGAGAGGTGCAGACCCACACAAGATTTACGTTAAATGGCAGCCTGCAAACAACCTTGAGACCCAGAGCCCTTGGGTGAAGCACAAGGCTGTAAGAGAGGCTGGGTATTTAAAAAGGGTTCAAGAGTGTCTCACGAGCAGCAGGAATTGGTTGCTCAAGTTGTGGTGGACTGATTTACAATCCGAGTGATGGCTTTTATGTTCTCAGAGATCCCCGACACCTGCTTGCAGTGGTCTAAGTTGATCAGTAGCTGAAAATTTACTGGTGTTGGGAGGAGGACTGCCTAATTCAGGGAGCAATTCAAGGGATGAAGTGTGATGGGGAAAGATGGGGACAACTCCTTGGTGACTACTTGCAACAAGGTCTGTGAGATTTAGGTGCTTATCTGGGGCCGGGAAGACAAATCTGGACTCAGAAGCATAAATCAGCTTACAAATGCAGGCATTTACTGTTATGTTACTCATGTTACTGAGACAGGCTAACCGGAACTTGTGTTTCAGAAAGGTTCATGAGCTTTGGATGCCTCCTTTCACATGCAGCAGTCATTAATTCACCTCAGAGCCCCACCTCCACCATTCCTTTGCCTTGTCTTGGATCCCAACCCATCCCTATCCCAATCCTGCCTGGATCCCAGGTGTTCTGTGTAAATACCTGTGTGGTTGTCATTGTTGTCCCATGGTGGAGAGACACCTGTGGGTGGTACCCCTTGGTCTGCTGGAGACAGGGTGGGTGGGATATGAGTATGTGTCCAGAATCTGCAGGTGGTCCTCAGCTTCTTCCTTGCCAACTTCTTTTCCCCACAGCAGCAAGATGTCAGAGGTAGAAAAAGCTTTCTGTAAATCTGCGGTATACAGTGACACATCTGCCAGTGCATGTATTTCCCCTGTTTATCTAAACACTTATCTTTATTTCTCAATACCAGAATTGATAATGCAAATTTTACATTAGTTGGCAATAAAATAAACTGTGAAATTCAGACTCAAGACTGCTTCTTTGCCTAAGACAGTAGGAATGGGATATACTAAAATGGAAAGAATAGCACTGAAACATATGTAAACCCGTAGGCCTTATGCCTGCTTTTTAATTCTTTGTGTTAACTCAGATCTTTAAAACATATACTCGAGGTGGCTGTCTTCAGCAATGCTGTCTTGGTACATCATGTCCTGCACAACAGTTTAAGCAAAGTACCCATAAATTAGGATATAACAGGATGTTGTACAAAAAGAAAAGCTAATGCACTCAATAAAACAACGACAGAATGTTCTCACATAGCTCTGCTTTTGGTGGCATAGCATTCCTTATTTAAATAGTGTCAGCAGGTATTTGCAACAAATATTAATATTTCAGAGCTATGATTGCTATTCCTGACGCTTTCCCTTATTAGTTCCTGAAGTGGCTCTAATCATCCTGTTCTTGAGATGCTCTTGCAAAAAACAAGGCTGAGAGGTTGCAGGACTCTATAACCATGCCCTGGACCTGGACTCAGCTCTTTAACTGTTTTCTGTGCTTTGGTGTGTAAGTCATGGTCCTCTGGTCTTCAGAGGATGAAGGGCTGATTGAATTCTTCCCCGCAACATAGCACTATGTGGGAAGAATAGCTGGTGTGTGTTACAGCGTAATCAAATATATGGGTTTGAGGTTCTCCCTGTGTTTTCTACACCCCTTCACCCCAAAAAGCTTATTAATGCATGATGGGTAGTAATCAGCAGGGTCCTGCTGATTCTTGATGGCTAAGCAGAAAGTAACACTGGCTTCATGGGCCCAGCAGTGTACTGACACCAAATAATGCAGTTTTCAAGCAAAAGATGTAGGTACCAGCAGTCTCACAGCTGTATCAGTGTCCAGTGTGGCATCTGATGTCTTCATTCCTTCTAGTTGCACTTCAAACACCTTGGGACCTTTTTATTTTGGGGGAAAGGAAGACAAAGAGTGCCCTCAATAACTAAACAAATGTTCAGTGCATTTCTTTGTTGAGTCCTCAGCTTCCTTGTAATTAAGTGACTCAAGAAATTGGTCACATACAGTTCTGCGAACAAACACAGGAATGTGTTGTATTACTGGTTTCTTTCATATTTTTATGTGCATATATATAAATATATAGTTGGCATGGAAAAAGCTGTGGGAGCTTTGGAAACAAACTGAGAGCTTTGTACTTGTGTTTGTGTAGTGTGAGTTCTGGTTTGCATTACTTTGGGTACAATGTGACACTGGAGGGTGAATTTCTGAGACATGATTCAATCTGTACTTCATCCTGTAATCTAACTTGTGTAGTACTCCAGCACCAACAAGAATCACTACTTGTCCTGCCTCTTCCTTATAAGTAGAAACCACAAAGAGATGAGGAATGCCATGCTCACTCCTTACAGCAGCAACAGAGTGGACAGATAAAAAGGAAGTCATGGATGACTGCAGAGTTTAAAAATAGTACCTGATTAATGCATGCCCCTGGGGAAGCAGTAATACCAGTGGACATAAGATTTTAAAATAGCCGAAGGCATGCATGTGTCAATGAGAGAGTCAACAACACATTTGCAAAATAAAAAAAAAAAGAAGTTTATGCTGTAGTGCGTTGGGAGACAGCAAAAATTGAGGTGGCTCCCCAGTGCAAGGTGTGTGTGTGGGGTCCTTTTATGGCACTGCCATCTGATAGTAAATATCCTTTTTTGTTTTTTTCCTTTTTTGTTTCCTCTCTCAAAGAGGTCATATTATCTAGAAAACCAGCCATACCAGGGAGAAAGAGGTTAGGAGCCTTCCTGTTGGCGGCATCTGAAGTTTATCATGTATCACTTCTTTGAGCTGTCCTTTGACTTTCAGAGGAAGCCGGAGGGCTTTAGGACAGAGCCAGCTGCTGGTGCTCCGGTTGCAGTTTAAGCATGCGTTGGCAATTAGTCAGGAAACCAAGGCCCATGGAAGCTGCTTGAAGAGAAATGTAGCTGCACACATATAAACAGCCCAGTTTGGGGGATTTACTGACAACAGCAGAAATGTGGTTGAAACAAAATGACATTGACAATCTAGTTGTTTATACCCAGCTATGGCTCGGATGTGTTATTATTGTGGAAAAATATGGAAGCATTGGCTCCAAATTACACATCTACTGGGAGAAGAAACATCAAACCAATCCAAACAGTCAATTTACAACTGCTCCAAAGCTGAGTGGAAAAAACACCTGTAAGTCCTGCTCTTTGGCAATTTCAGTGAGCTTGTTTCCCTGCTGCATCTCTTGATGTATCCCTGCCCCCCACTGCCATTCCCTTCCATGACTTTTCCTTCCGATCTCCTAGAAATACAACTCAAGACCAACATTAGCAATTCTTTGCCAGGGTACTGGAGGTGGGACCTGATACACCAGTCAGCCAGAAATCATTTGATAACAAAATCACAAATCAGAAGCTGCAGTGGCTGTGTAGTAAGAACTGGGGCAAGAGGACAGGTGTTATTGAGCACAGCTCGGAAAGAGTGACGAGAAACTACAGGCATGTGTGTGCATGTGTAATGTTTTTAAAGCAAAGTCTTCAAACTGTGCAAGATACAGCTATAAAGGGCCTCTGCTACCTGTTCTGCCACTTGGGCATGCAGTTACAGTCTTGGCAGCATTGCTGTTGCTGAAACTGGCACAATTTCACTTTAACAAAGCAAGAAGAAAGAACAGATGTTGATGATCATGCATCCACTGGCTGGTGGCAATGCATCGGGACAGAGAAGTGAGTATCCATGCAAAGTAACACTTGCACTGCAGCATGGGCTGATGGCTCACACTATTTTCTGTGGTACTGAACCCTGCTTTGCGAAGTTGTTTCTGTTTTTGTTGTTGTTGTTGTTGCAGGTTGTATTTCTAACATGACAGAGGCATGAGGATCCCAGCATTCAGCTTACTGACCTGCTGTCACACAGAGGATGACAGGCAGGCAGCTGTAGCTGCACCAGTGTGGCAGTGGGACTCCTCCTTGAGGGCTGCATTACAGTTAAGCAAGGCCTGGACCTAACAGGGTCTTACCCTGACAGTTTAAGGTATTTGCAATAGTAGACAGGTGTGGAGAGTTTATGGTGTATGCATGTTTATACTGGACTGGTCATCCAGGTGCTATTTACATTTGAAGCTATGAATTTTAATGGACAGCAGTGAAATGCTCTCCCCAGCTGCCTCTTGTTTCCCCTGCTTCCCTGGTTATGAGAGATATGCGCATACTCTGTGCCGTGTTAATTGTATGCCAAGGAACCCAGTGGGTATTTGCCTCAATTAACACATCTATGACAGAAAAGAAAAAATACCCATTTGGAGGTTGATGCACAGTACTAGCCTGGCTTCAGAGAGCTCTGGGTAGCTGGAGGACTGTTGTTTTCAGTCGGGTTTGTGCTACATCACTCTGTTGTTTCACAGGAATCCATGGTGTAATACAAGCCTGAAGGAAGACATGTATGCCATAAGCTTGTCTCTTTGTTCCAGGACTATTAATCAATCTCATAGGAGACAAGTTCTTTCCTTACACACTTTGTCTTTCTGATGCGTTTCTGATAGCTCCACCCTCAGTCTTCTCCCCCTTTTCCAGATGCAAACCTTCACGGTTTACTTGGCTGCCCCCGTAAAAGTGTTTTGCATCTCAGCCTCTAGTTGCCTGTAGTTACAGCAGAAGGCACTCAGCTATTTAGTCTTGCCCATCAGCCCTACAGCCACTCCCCATTACCACGGGGCCCGCAAGTTGCCCCTACGAGGAGAGCTGGGGTTCAAATGTGGTTGTGCCACTGTCTCACGTTGCACCTGTAGCACTGTGACACACTCCTGGGGAATGGTAATTCTAACTCTTGAAGTGTCTCTTTTCCATCTGAGTCTGGGATCACTTTAAGTTCGATATTGTTTTCTTCACTGCTGTTTTTCTTCACTGTCAAGAATCAGTGCATTTTTTTTCTCTCTTTTATTTTTGTTTCTTCTTCTTTTTCTGCATGACTTACAGGCATTCTGTCCTTACTAAACTGAGGGCTGGTAATGTTCCCCTGTATTAATCAACCCAGATGCCACCCTCATTCCCCTCTATGCACGTGTGGGACACATTCTGTATCTTTCTGCCTGCAATCCCCCACTGCTGGTACCACTTAGAAGACAAGCGGACACAGAGTCTTTGTTAATCATCCACAGCTAACCATTCATGATATAAATCATTCACGATTTGTCCTCACATAGAACTTTGCTTCTCATGGGCACAGCAGCAGCCTGGTGGCAGGGAGAGTGCCAGAACTGCTTGGGCGAGTGATTAGTCCAACGGCGTTCAAGGATTGCCACCTCCTGGCAGGGCCAGGGCACACAACTGCCTCAGCCCATGATCCGGCAGCACAGGCTGGGATGTGCACTTAATCAAACTTGCAGTTCTGACTGTGACGATTTCAGATGTGAAAATTATGTGTATTTTTCATTCTCTGATTAAAAGACCCCTTTTTTGCACAGTGTTTGAAGCAGGTGGAAATTGCACTGGGGTTTTTAAGAAGCGCGAGTGGGTCTTTATGGGAAAAAGTGTGCTCTGTGTATCCTCCTGTGTCCTCCTGTGCTCTGAAAAAAAACCATGATTTGGTAGATTTGAGCCCTAACCAAAGCTGTAATTACCTTATGTTTTCCTTCACTGAAAAACCCGTTCAACATGTTCTCATCTGCTCCTTCTTCCCTGAGTTACTCACACCAGCCTCCCTTCCTCCATGCTGCAGTTTGCTACCCCTTAACTCTGCTGTGACAATTACTTGTTGGGCTACACCGCCAAGTGGCATTTCTGATATGAGTCAATCTAAAAATAAAGACAACAAAATCCCAACAGCTGAAAGACAAAAGCCCCTTCATATCAGTTGATTGTGCAGTCCTGCAAGTGGGAATGTGTCACAATTAGGCTAGATTTGCTACGCAGGAAAACAACCACAGCAGTACAGTGTCAGTCAGTCACCGACTGGTCCCCTCCAAGGTAAGAGTTGTCTAGGTTTCATCCTTTGTTGTTTATTATTCATATTCACACTCAGTCCCATCTAGTCTTTGCTTTCCTGAGGACCTGAGCCTGCAGCAAAAGCTAAATGAAAGACTAAGATCTCCCTGTTGTTATTTCAGAATACCTAGAACAGTTGCTTCCACCTTTGAGGGAGGCTCCACGTGGTATAATGTGACTAAAATCCTGCATAGCTGATACCTGTAGTCCAGAAATCCTTGGATAGCTGATAAGATGCACTGACTCCTGACACCTCTAACCTTCCAGATCCAGCACAGTATTGTTGAAAACCATCTTGGAAAGGCTTAGGGCTAATAACAACATGCCTGCTTTGGGACATTTTCCTGCTAGTCCTGAGTAGCTCCCAAAGCAGTCCAGGCTTCAGTGGGCTAATTTGTTGTGTCAGGTACCTTTCAGTGTCAACAGGAGAATCTCAATCTTCCACAACAATTGCAGTAATTCAGTAAATATACACACTCTGCACAGCATCAGCATTTTTTATAAAACACTTGAATATTAAGGATTCTTGTTAAAATGACATATTTTGTAAACCAGCATCTTTAATTTCAATTTTAAAACCTAATCCATTTATTTCACAATACTTTATGTTCTTATTGTAAACTTTTAGTACATAATAGTGAAGTTAAAAATAATCGAGTAACACCAGAAAGTGACATTCACTCAGAAGAGAGGGTAAGAAATATTTCTCCAGTTTTGTTGCATCAGGTAACACTTTTAAGAGAGAGAGAGAGAGAGAGAGAGATAAATCTCTCAGGGAAATTCAGTACTGCCACCTACTGGCTAGTAAAGATTTGTGCAATTTGTTTATTACTAATATCCCCATGAATGTACTAATTGCACACATAGAGCTAACAATTTCTCTGCAAGAGGATTAAAGCGACAAAACATCTACATATAACTATGGCTAACTTCTACACAAGATGTTTTTGTAGAAAAATGTTTCTTACAAACAGAAAATAGGTCATCTTCAATATTGGTCACATTTGAAACATGGTCTATTGCACTCAGTATCTTTCAGTAGCAAGTGGTTTCTGAAGTGTCTTGCATTGGACACCCAAGATTAAACTACCAAAAATCACCAGGTATTTTTTGAAAAATAGACCATAAGCTTAGTAAAAAGAAAAAAAAATACAGTAACTCCTACATTTGTTTATAGTCATCTCTTATGAAAATTACTTCACACTTTCTCACTGTAATTGCCCACACAGTTTCTTTGCTAGAGAAAAAAATATTACTGCACCTCTAAGAGTACCCTGTTCACACAATTAAACACATATATTCTAACCATCTGTATGCAATAAATATATCTAACTCTAAATCTTGTTCTTTACATTCTTCTAAAATCTCTATATCTAGTAGATGCAACGTATGTAGACTCCTGAGATATATGTAAATGCCAGTAAAGTATCTGCTTGTGAGAATAAGTAATAGAAATTCAGAGCTCTATATTATTTAAAATGAGACTGGACAAACAAAGCATAAGAGTAAAACCAGAATATTTGCTATTGCTATACTTGCACATTAATGGACATCCACAGTGCATTACAGAAGAGTGATAAGACAAATAACTTTTCCTGAGATGCTCACAGGGATTAATAACAGTACAAAACCTAACATTTAGGAGTGGACAAGAGTGAACTCAGTGTCCATATGCCTATTTTAAAATATTTGAGATAGGGGTGAAATTTAGCTTTAGAGGCGATAAGGTGTGGTGAATACTCACACTGCTTTTCAAGAAAGGTTTAAAAAAAGGTAGAAATGATTGCTGCTCAAAACACAACACAAGGAGCTTTGGTATACCCAAAGAGACATGTGGAAAAGATATCTCTTGAGAAGGCTGAAACACCACAGAGAAAGAAAGGTGCTGCTCCATCACCTTTCACTGTACAGCTGTCTTTTCAGGAATGCAGTGATGGAATTTGTGTTGAAACCAGAGGCATTGTCTTAGGTGCTGATACGTTTTGTTCCAAGATGAGAGAAAGCCCCTGAGTTCCCAGGTTTCAACAGGAAAAAAAATAACTCCCCGAGGGACAGCTGGGCTTCCACATGAGATGAGGAATGAGAGAAGTTGGTCACATTTAAAGGAGTTGATGATGTTAGAAATTCACACCTCCCAGTTCCTCTCTGCCTACATTACTACTGAGAAGAATACGATTTGGTTTTAAAGGGGCTTGGGGGTAAAATCAAACATGCTGTCAGTCAAAGCAACTGACACACTTTCACAGTGAATTTCCTTCACTGTGAGAAATATTTATGCTATTCTTCCTTGGGGAGGGGGGAAGGCTAGAACAACTCTTAATGTATTTGAGGGCTAAGAATATTAATAACAGGAACCTAAATCCCAATTCAAATACTAGAGATGAAGAGGGCTGAAAGACTTTAAATCGATCTTACATGACCACAAAATGTAATGCCAATAAAGCTGTAACTAAAATGAAATGGAATGTAGCAAAAGTATAAGCATCTGCTCTGACGTCCTTGCTGCTCACTTTGGGGCCTTTCCACTTTCAACACTCTATTTTGGGGCTGGATATTGCACAGAAGGCAAGAAAAGGCAATCCTACAGACACAGGGCTTAGCTCTGAGCTTTGCAGGGTGAAAGCGGCAGTACACAAATCAAAGTCTCGGTTTCAGAAACTGAACTGCTTCTCAGAGGGTGCTGGCTGGAGTCACGCAAGCTGCTGTTCTTCATGCTGTTAGTGGGAAATGTCGTAATAGTAGTTACGTAATCTCAGCTCGACCACAACAAATCCTGGTCGGTCATCAACGCTGTGGAAAGACGAAAAATATCACCGTGTAGGAAGGAGACAGCTGTAAAAGCGCGTGGGCCTTGTAATGTTTGGGAGTTTACCTCAGTGATAGTTAATTTAAAGCTGTTCACGATATTTTAAGGCTACCAAAATGATGATAGAAATTTATACCAAGTGGCAAATGTTACTACAGAGCACGCAGTCAGTGGATTTACTATCATGCCTATTACTTTGTGGTTAGTGAAGGTACTACAAGAAAGAAATGGTAAATCAGCTCAATTTCATTTTCTACTTCAGTAATAATCTAGATAAAAGAATACTTACAATACAGTGCAATATCTGCCTTATAATTGGTACTACAGGCATACAGAATCACTTAGCACCACTGAGAGGAGCCTAGGCACACACTATAAGGCTGTCTTTCTTTCCCCTATACTTGCAACTCTGTTGATTTAGGAGAACACAATAAAACTGACAACAAGCCCTTACAATAATACATTACATACTGAGACAGTTACACTGCCTCACTTGAGCCTTCTTTTTAATTTTTTTTCTTTTTCCTTCCACTACTAAAGATACTTGAGTACAAATAAAAAGCAGCATGCGTTATATGTTTGTTAATCATAATTCAAAAAATGAACCCTTTCACTCTAGAACTGTTACGGCATTCTTTGAGTCAAACCAAAAGATGAAATTATTTTATGGCTCCACATTCTTTCTAGAATACTAGGTGCAATAAAACTAACAAAGAAGCAAGGTACCTAGAAGTGAAGTACCACAGCTCCTTAAATGGAATCCAGAGACCTTTGTTGGACACACATATTATTCAGATAGCGAACTGGAAGAATAAGTGACTTTGGGTGCTTTATGGAGATCTTCCTCCAGCTAAAAGTAACTTCAATGAAACAGTTTAAAATGATAAATCGTGAAACATTTTAAATATTTTTTTGCAATATCCTAATTGAAAAAGAGTTATCAGGTAGGCTTTTTTTCTTTTCTTCTCTATATTTCATAATTCTAACTTCTGATTTATTATTGATCAGAAAAAATGTTTCTGACATATTAGGTATGATCTGAAAAGATGTTTTACCTCTCATTAATAGGAAGTCAATGTAGATCCAATTGCAGTATATTTGTAAATGAGAGAAGAGAAAAACAGGTCCAAGCAAGTAATTATTGAGGAATGGAATGAATAATTTGGCAATATGACTTTGAAATTTCAGTAAAGTCTTGAAAATGAAAATTAAATAAAATATAACCCAAAATGAAACAAAAATATTTGCTTAATTTCAAAATTTCTTTTCAAAATACATCACACTGACCTTCTTCTGGAATTACTTCTTTTTTATGATACTCTATTTTTTGTACATAACTGTTCCAGCAAAATGAGCTGCACACAATCAGCTTCTTGTAGTACACTCAATAATTTTCACTTGAAAGTGCAACTGAATCTATAGTTTGGAGGTTGTTTGTAAGCTAAAGACCAGCTGAAATGACGTATTTTGTAATACCCTTTCTGGCTATTAACTAATTAGATTAAAATATACTTATATTAAAAGAGAGAGCATCACATCACACTCACTTGTATGTCCAACACAATTTCATTAGATCGTAGACTTCTGTTGGACAGACTTCAGGACGTTCCATTCGTTCTCCTCTTTCAATCATCTGTGCAACTTCACCACCTTTCATTCCCTGGAACAGGGTGACCAGAACAGTCATCATCAATCATCAGTTGCAAATGATTACAGCATACATGCCAGTAGAAAACAAATAGAGGCTTGGAGTTGATTTTTGGACTATCCTTTGAGTCATTTGTTGCAACAGATGGGGTGCTAAGGCCTGCCCTTTGCAGGCAGGAAAAGACATTGGTTAAAATTTGCTCTGAATTTTTACAGAAAAAAAAAAGCTAGATAGAAATACTCACCTTATATGGTTTTTGACCATAAGAGAAAGCTTCCCACATTAAAACCCCAAAGCTCCAGACATCACTTTTGCTAGAAAATTTGTAGAAATTCATGCATTCTGGAGCATACCACTTGACTGGCCATTTTCCATGACTTTGTGCCTAAAATAAAGTCATAACAGAAAGGAAAAAAAGCAGGCTAGAGACAGCGCTAAGTAGTAAACAACATCAGAATTGATATAAACCAAGTTAACTTAAGTCTGCACACATTTGTACTAAGTACTGTAACATTTCTTATGCAGTTGGGATTAGAGAGAGTGGGTAGCAGCTTCTTCAAAAGCTTTACAAAATTGTTCCTAATTTTCCACTTTCAAAATAATGCACTGAAATGAGAACTATGGTAAAGCAAAGCTTAGCTAAAAGACCTGGAGTCATGTTTTTAATGTCATTTAATTTAAAGTTGCTCTTTAAAAGTAAGATTTTTCCATCTAGGCTCTCCACAGCAGGGAAGAGATACACACCCAGCTGCACTGAGTCTCATTATTACTTGATTTCAAGGTACAGCGATGGCCTTGTGGCAAACTGCAGTTTGATTAAATTATGCCATAACACTGTGTTTCGACAATGCAAGTGTCAAGTTATCCCAGCACAGTGCTAGATGTAGTGAAAGAATCCCACTGCATTTTGTGGAGTTGTAAAGGGAATGGGCCTTTGATACCAGGTTTCACACCTCTGACAAGAAGCTCTGGCTAGCTAGTGGCAGTGATTTAAGATGTTACAGTCCTTTCTGGCAGCAGTTACTATTCCCATAGGAAGGTCATCAGAAGGGAGTATGTGCTTGCCCCTCTTCTGCAGTGTTTCATGGTCTGACTTATTAGTTTTGAACAGCCAATGAAAGGGAACAGGCAGAAAGAAGAAATAATTTGAACTGTAAAAGCAATAGATCAGAAAAAAAGCTGCAGATGTGATTAGAGCCTTTGTCTCCCATGGATGTTTTTACGTTATTAAATGTGGCAGTTATTTCAGTCCTTTTAGCTGTACGGAGATCCAATGAATTTAAAACCAAGCTAAAAAAATTCTGCTTTGATCAAATGATTATTTACCAATTATATTCTTTCAAAAAACTTCCCAAATTCCGTTCTGTTCGACAACAATACAGTGTGCTAGACTAAATTTTCCTTGGACATGGTGAAAACCATAAGTCCCCAAAAATTCCCACCTGCAACAAAGACATTTTCCCCCTTGTATATAAGGAGGTATCTCACTCCCACTATAAATTTCAACCTTCTAATGACAAGTTTATCAAAAGTAAATGAAAGAAGTAAGCAAATAAAAGAAGGGAGCTTTTTTGTGCCTACACATGTCTTGATGTTGATCACACATTTTGAAAATCAGTGACCTTACTATCAGGCTGTAAAATAATGCATGATACATACTATTTCTAATTTTCAACTTTTAAAAATAACTGCACTCCAACTGAAAAATAACCTTATTAAGCTATAATGCTACTATGCAACTTTCATGTCTTGTGCAAACCTTACCTTATAATAATTTTCATCAGCACTAAGAGCTTTAGAAAGTCCGAAGTCGCTAATTTTGGCATAATGTTGGGTGACTAATAGCACATTCCTTGCAGCCAGATCCCTATGAACAAAGTTATTTTCCTCCAGGTATTTCATCCCCATGGAAACCTGATGTACCAGCTCTGTTATATTCTTCTCTGTGACATGTCTGAAAATCATAATTGAATTTTTAAGAGGTCAAAAGTTCATTTTCATGACTTTTCATGGAGTTCAAGTACAAAACTTTACTCTGAACTTCCCCACATCGTACTAGGAACCTGACCCACTTATGTTTAGCTAAGCTTTAATTAGAACAGGCAGCATAAGAATGTGCTGAGCAAGATGATGTGTAACCATATCAACAAATGAGCAGTTGAAGGACATATGAAAATTCTTTCATTTATACAAAATGCACTTATTTACCAGAAATATTTGACAGTTAAGAGTCATGTACAAGATAATCATGTCCCAGAGAAGAGTAACTACAATCAATATTACATTAACAACATGTCAGTTTAAAATTGCCCTTAAAAAAAAAAAAAAAAAAAAGGACCTCTATCGCCTTTGGATAAACCCTATGAAATAGAATCAAAAACTTACATACCTGTTTTTTTGCAAAAATTTGTTCAATGGCCCAAGTTCAGCCATTTCCATTACTAACATCCAGGCCTCAGCTTCACATATGCCTATCATTCGGACAATATATGGGTTATCCAGTTGCTGCATTACATTTGCTTCTCTCAGTAATTCATCCTTTATGGCTGGATCGTTACTCTCATTCTTAAGAATTTTTACAGCCACTGGCTTGGCACCCCTATAAAAAAGAATTCAGTTTTGGGATTAGTTGCTGAAAAATCTGTGTGCAAATGTACGAAATCTTCAGCTAATGTTTCTGTGCACATAGTACAAACCGTGACAAAAAACAGAATTGACACTCAGAGGGGAAAAAACACAACTGTTACAGGAATATCTCTCTATGAAATGCTCAGAAGACAACTAAGCAAAAGAGAATGGAAAGAACCTGAGAAAATTATAAATAGTCATAAAAATGTCTTCATAAGTCTGAAAACAAATGTACTAGACAAAATTTTCTTACCCATTCTGGCAAGAATGCCATAAAGCTTTTCTGACAAGAAAAGCTATAAAGGCCTTTCTAAGCCCTGGGGCGTTTTGGGTGTAAGACTAGAATACAACATTGCAAGGCCTCACGGTAGTGCTCTGAAACCCTGAGAAACTAAGCCTACTCCTGCAACCTTCAGCTCATACAGCTGAGTGAAAGAGTGACTGATGAGATCAACAGAGCTCAAGTGTGAAACAAGATTAACAAATACATAAGCTGGGACCAGAACCCTTTAAATCCCTGCAGACCATACTGGAAAAAGAAAAACCCTTCCTGGCTCTGAAACCCTTGGTTAAAGAAATGCCTCAAGCTTCAAGCAGTGAAAGTGTACACATAATCAGCCTAGCCACTTAAATAACATACTGATAACATTTTACTGTGAAAATGCACGAACAGTCAGGTGCTCCTACTTTTGCCAGTATAAACAGGGTCTGTTCCTCTTGCAATTACATGATAAAAAAGGTCACAGCATATTCTGTGTTCTTGAAAATCAACATTGCAGCTTCATGAAACAGGTATTTGTCACACTTCTTTTAGGATAAACTCTCTTTTCTACAAGTAAACTGTCCGTGGTACTATGCTATTTCTCAAAAAGAGTTTGTGCAGATGGGAAATACTGAGTGGAATGACTGCCCATACAAACTATGAAGGAAGGCAGCGGATTTCCCACTCTACTATCCCTGACAGAGAAAAAACAGCCATAAGGGGCACTTTCCCACTTTACAGACAAAAAATAACAGCTGGGAGGTGACTATGCCTGGAGGCAGAGGTGTCTGCAAACAGAGGAAAAGAAAATGATTGTATAGAAAATGAGTGTATGTACAAAGAGAGAAAACAGTGAATATTAGCCCAAATGACTTAGAGTCTGTCAACCCAAATGACATGCAAAAATTACTGCTGCTCTGAAAAATAAAGGCTAGAGTTTTTACATATTAGACTCCATGAATATAGAAGGAAACGCTTACTTTTTCATCTTATAGAACCCTTTCTTTACAGTACCAAAGTTGCCAGAGCCAAGTTCTCCTTCCTCCAAGGTTAACAATTTCCTGTCAAGAGTGACATTTTTTGGTTTCATTTCATCTGGATCAGCATATGGACTTTCATAGACCTCGGTATCCATGGGTAAGGCATCTATTTGATCACCTGCAGTTCAATCAATGAGAAAATTAGACATTATGTGAGACTTTTTTGCTGCCATAGCTACTATATTCACCCTTTCTATGTTCAGGAACATCAGTGTGTTTCACTTATGAGGGCATTATAAAAAAACCACATGCAATCCAGCTACAGGCACTTTAGAACACCCCAAAACAGAGTGAACTCCACCTGGTGACATGCTCTAACTACTGAGCATCTGCGTAATGAGAAACCAGGAGGTTCCTTGACAGAAGGAGGGTTAAAGGCTTCTCCTTAGTTAACTCAGACAATTCAACTCAGAATGCTGCCTTATATGTACTTTATTCTTAGGCACTCGCCTTTAATTTCATTTTACAGAAAGCCCAAGCGTCAGCTTGGCACTGTGGATGCAGCAGGGCACACTTCTTTTTATGAAGTGCAAGGATGCAGCTTTTTAAGTCAAGGAAGTAATAATCTTTTACTTCAACATGGAAAAAGGGATTTCTGCTAAATGGCTTTTATCACAGATGGTGATTTCCCAGCTAACAGACTTGAGCTATGATAGTGGCTATACCAATACACAACATGGTGTGAAATATATGCAAGAAAAAAAGAAATATGGGTTGAGGAGAAATCTCTGGCATAAAGAAGGAAATTGTTTTAATGACGTAAATTACACTGCCTACCGTTTTCTGCTCCTGTAAGACCTCTCTTCCTTTGCAGCACATAAGGATTAAAAGGTGCTTCATCAGGTGGGTGGCCAATAGATGGCTGAAGCTGTAGCACATGGAGTTTTAATATTTAACAATGAATAGATAAGTTAAAAGCACTTTTTTTCTCTGAGAATTATAGCGTAATGACTGCAAGAGACACACAGGTGAGAATCAGAAAGCAAGAAAGGGATCCAACAAAGTATTTTTATTCTGAAGGTTATTGCTTGAGTAAATATGCAGGCCAAATGAAACATACACTGCTAAAGCACAAAAAGTTATTACAAATATTTCAGAGCATTTGATCTGAGAGAATTAACTGGAATGGGTCATGCACAAATCTTATTCTGCAGATACTAATTTTACATGCTTTTTTCAAATCTGCTTTGTAACACAAGTAGTCTATAAGGATTTCTCTTTAATCTGTCCTTCCTCCCTCTGCAATTTCTCTCTCTCCATATCTAGGCCATAGAGAAATTCCTAGCACAAATGAAAACAAAAAATACTTCCCTGTTTTTCTTGTGGATGTTATAGAGTGACTCCACTTGGAAGAAACTGGGGTAAAAAGTAATTATTTTAATAGGCTTGTGTAAAGTCATAGACAAACATCATGGACCAGATACTAGGCCTGTCTGCCTGCTCTGAGGAGGGAGAAAATGACCTAATTCTTACTTGAAGATCTGGTTCAAATACAATCCCTCTGCCTTTACTTTTTGTCAGAAGAATATTATGGAGCACACAGACCACCCCAGCAGAAACATGGTGTGTTCTGGAGCTCCTTGGCTGAAGGATGAGGCTGGCACAATAAAGTATAGATGAGAGAAATTTATGATCTGCTCTCTTCTGTCTGTGAACTGTCAGGAACAGAGAATTACAGAACTTTTTTCTGCAGTTTAGTCCCCTTTTCTTTCTCAATCTAGAAATTTTTCTACTCATGAGTGACCTCAGCCTCCTGAGAGAGTGTTTTAAAACCAGAAATTCAAACATCAACATGATTCGGTCAGCTCAAATAGGAAACAAAGGTATATTGTACTTGCAAAACACTGGATAGGGCTATTTTGCAAATATTTGAGTATATAATTCTTCTTTTTAATAACTGAAGCTTTCAGTGGCATAAGTTTCTGCCTGAAACACTTGCGGTTTTAAAAACCAACAGAAAACAGCTCAGTAAAGAGAAACAGCTTGAGAAATGTCCAGGAATGAATTACTGGGTGCAATAGAAGTTTTACCACTTGGGAACTGCATTTTGTAGGGCAGATGCCTGACCTGGGTGGTACAGACCTTTAAACTGTAATGAAGTGATATGCCCAGCTGGATGAAGCAGAAAAGGTTTCACTACATAGATTTTACAGCAAACCCTGACTAGGAGGCCAACACTTGTCAACATCGTGAACTAGCGGGGTGAGCATGGTGGCCTCAAGGATGGTAAGGGTAATCTTTCTGACTTGAGTCGCTCATTCTTGTGGAACAGCGTTGAAAGATCATTTGCTGTCAGGGCAAGCCACAAGAGCCCTGAGACAGTTCCGAGATAGGTCAGGGACCAAAGTGACCTGCCAATCTCAAGAACAAGGAGACAAATGTAATGACTTCAAACTGGAAGAAGGTAGAATTAGATTAGCTATTAGGAAGAAATTTTTCACTGTGAGGGTGGTGAGGCACTGGAACAGGTTGCCCAGGGAAGTTGTGGAGGCCCCATCCCTGGAAGTTTTCAAGGTCAGGTTGGATGGGGCTTTGAGCAACCTCATCTAGTGGAAGGCATCCCTGCCCATGGCAAGGGTTTGGAACTAGATGATATTTAAGGTCCCTTCCAACCTAAGCCATTCTCTGATTCTATGAAATGAATGGTATAAAACAAGATCCTCGGCTCTAGTTTTGTTTTTCTAGCCTGGCACACCTTGTCAGGTCTGCAAGTTAAGAACTGTATTTCCAAGACCCATATCATTCTATTTCACACACAGGCCATTCACTAACTCAAAAAAACCCCCACTAAGATTGGATCTCAATTCAAAACCTCTTAAGTGATGGGCTGGCAGTTTCACTGTGAACACTTATGACAGTCTTTTCCTATACTATGTCACAATGTATAGGGAAATGCTTATGTTCAGTCAACAATATTACTCATCTGTTGCAAAGCAAAAACAAATCAGATGGAATTACAGTTACTGAGACCACTGTAATTTTAGTTTTTTATATTTCATATATCTTGTATTGCTTCAGAACACATCAAGGCTTCGTAGGGTTTTTCATCTTATTGCTAGTTACTATGACCCATTAAGTATTACTGAGAATTGATTATAGTTCCACTGGATAGCTTCCTTGATGTATCCTTCCTTCCTACGTTAGGAATATTTATACTTCAAAAGGGAGATCATTTTACATTTCAGAAGGTAATTGGAATCAATTAACTGAGTGGATACAAAGCAATATGGACTGAAATTAATACCTGTTTCTAGACAGATACAAGTACAAAGGAAGCAGGTGCAAATTGCCACATTGCATGTATTTTATGGAAGTGTCTAGTTAACACTTCTTGGCAAAGGGGTCAAAAAGGAGAATGTGAAAAAAAAAGAGAAAAATATGGTGACTACGTAAGAAAGGGACTGAGATTCTGAGTCTTCGGTGGCAGTTTCCAGGATACTGGAAGGAAAGTTGTGAAATGCTTAGGAATGATAGAATCACAGTTTCAAAGGGTATCTTTTGCATACTTTCCCCTTAAAATAAGCTTTCTGATAGAAATGCAAAGTGTTCAGAAAATGACACCTAGAAGAGACTGCATTGCTCTGGGGCACCTTTGCTTTTTGAAAGCTTTGATAGGATTATCAATTATCCTCTGTTCATTGTGGGGAGTACCTCAACTGTGCACCAAAAAGCGTGATGGGAGTATCTGAAACAGTCAGGTGCTGTATAGAGTTTGTGTAGTTGCTGTTACATAATGAGGTATATAAAGCCCACCAAAAGGTACATCTTCAACAGATCTTCCTCATTTTTAGATGAGTAAATAGATTGCGTTCCTCATCACAACCCAAGCTTACAAGGAATGAGATACAAGCTCTTTGTGAAAGGCCTTTGAAAATTATAAGCTCAATATTTCAAAAGAACTTGAACTTATGAACTTATGAACTTGAAGAAATGATGCTTTTTCGATGGAAATATAGCCCTGCAGGCTGAGTCATAATGATGGAAGTTACCAACTCCACTGCAACACCTTGTATAGGTCTGATAAGTAACTTCATTTGATTGCTGTTGAACAGGGCAAAACCACTTAAGAAGTACTCAGCCAGTACTGCATAACCCTGCAAATTTTAAAAAACTTGGAGAGTATAAGGTCTCCTGTGATTAGTATTAGTTGCAGACTAGACAAGTAGTTAAATACCCCTGATCCTAGGTCTCATGGTATGAACTGGCATACTTTGGACTGGCCAAACAGAACTCATGTACACCAAATTCATAAATCTTAAGAATACATTCACTAGAGCAGAACAGCTGCTAAAAATATAGCTCTGGCCATGACATAGCTGACTCCTCAAATGGGACATATAGAGACATTTCTGCTCTTTGCAATTCAAGAACAAAACAGAAGAATCAGAAAGGACTGGATGCTCTTGCTCAGGAACTGCATTAAAAAAAAAAAAAAGAGTGCATCACTCCTGTGCTTGTGAATAAAACTCCGCAGCTGTGGAGTGACACAGTGACACCAAATCTAACAAAGCAGGTTCTCTTTCTCAGAGAGCTGCTCATGTTTAAGATGAGTGATAATGTCTTACATATTATTCGTGTTAGCTGAGTTAACTCATATGCAGGTATGTGTGGAATGATATTCCCCATTGTTGCAGTTTGATTAAAATGCTTAAGAATAGTTTTTTCATTAATATTTCTGGTTGAATTGCAATTTGATTTTTCACAGGCACATTTTCAGCTCATATCAGTAATCTGGGAATATTGTGCAGCATTCAGAAAACCTTATGCGTTTTTCTTTAGTCCTGCCAGTTATGGATTTGTGGCATGTGGCAATGCCTTTGAATAGGATTTTCTAGCAGAAAGATATAAGTTGGAAGTTTGGTTAGAGGTTTTTTCTTGAAGTCATGCGAGGCTGACTAGAAATGGTGCACGAGGCATGTACCATCGCATGTACAGTGGTCTGGGTAACAGGACAATAAAATTTCCCTTTTATTTAATTGTTGTTTAAATCCAGAGTCCTTTCTGCCTTACACTTTAAGCCCAGCAATTTTAATCTGCAGATAGTTTTCTGACAAAGGGAGGTTTATCTCAATACAACCATGGTATAGGGTATGAGATTACTCCTTGTATTCTTACAAGATGCAGAGAATGGGCAAAATGACCATGGACCATACAAGAAAAGAGTCCACTAGAGGAGCCTCTTAAAAATGGCACATACTATCTGACACCTTGTGGTATGTACGCTTGTAAACTATGGGGCAGACTGTCATTTTATGCTCTCATACTAAAAAGGTGTTGTAAGCCTGTCTTGTTTTCACATCAACTTAGTTTTTTTCTTCCGCTAGGATTTGATTTTCATTGGTTAAACTTCTCAAGTACCCATAGTTAAGCTAATCTAGATGTGCCGTTCTTCCCCTTATTAGGGACTGGCTGTACTTGTGTGGCAGTTTTATTGTAATATAGCCACATCCACAATGAGAAGAAAGCAGGAGGCAGGGAGTTTGCATTAACCCAAAGATAACTTTCTAGTAAAAGGAATACCACTTTTCTATGCATGGATAAGGCCTTAATAGGATAACTCCTAAGCAGGTTTGATAGCATCTAGTTGATGCAATGAGAACAGGACCCACTTACTGTTTGCTTTAAAATAGGAAAGAAAAGGCTATAACCTCTCTAAGTTTGATTTCTATAGTAAAGATTATAATTTTATGGTAAAGGATATATTTATGAAGGTAATTAGTACAGCAAGTGTGATTTCTTTTCAGATTAATAATTCTGATTTTCAAAAACGCAAACGTATATGTAAGACTATAAAGTCGTCTTATTTTGCTAAATCAAACTGAATAGCAAAACACTGCATGACAAAGACCTTACTAGCCAAACCCTCAATGAGCTTTGGCTAAGATATCGCAGTCTCCACTAGGTGGCAGGAGTTCATTTAAAGTGTCGTCTAAATTGCCAATTTTACATTAGTGAGTATAACAGCTTGAAAAATTTTGATTGAGTCTAAAATTACATCCAAATAACCAGTTTATGAAAATTAGAAGACCCCATAATTTTCAAGACTGAATAAATATAATAGCGTAAATTTTCTGTTTTACAGTCTGAAAGTTTTTGACGTAAGAGAAGTAACTGCCTAATTAACCAGGTCTAAAGTAAACTCTATATGTTGGAATTAATGGATCACAAATCTTGGAAATGTTCAGAGCAGGACTTTTGTTTAGAGTCTAACATTTGGCAGGATGATGAAATTTGTGGGTTTGAGTATTCAGTGTTAAGTATACGTAAATGGTGATCACACCAGAATTCTGAAATTATTTTGCTTAAGTGATTGGTCTTTCTCTGCCAATATGCTTCAGTCTGTACTCTGTGTATGTTCCCCAGAAGGCAGGAAACAGGTATTTGACTGCAAAAAGCAACCAGAAAGAAGCATGGGTTTTACCAAGTGAACAGACAACAGAGTGACCAAAGCCACGTCTAGAGAATTCAGACCCCACAACTCACTTTCCTGAACGAAACCAAAATACTTCTTTTGTCTAATGTGTGATAGTACGGCATTTTTTTTCAGATGGCTTTAGAACATGCCCTGACACTGTATATGTATTTGTACAAGATTATACACACTAAAAATGAAACATGGGTCCTGTAAGGGTATACAGATGATAACAGCTATTGGTACTTCCATCTAAAAGTGAACTGAAGTTATAAAAAATGAATAATTATTATTTAACAGGATTATAAAATGCAGTATATGTCAAACACTGTTTTTCAGTCTGAACAGCAGTGTACCTCTAGGGCTTTTTATGCCTGCTCATTTTTGTTGAAGAACAACTAGAAATAAATAAATAAATGAAAAGAGAGACTCATGAGTGGAACAGGGACACACATGTTATTCTCAGCATGCAAACAAAGATCCTAACTACATGCTTCACAATACGTCAATTACTGGACAGCATAATTTCCTGGCCATGCAGCAACATTTTCATTAGTACAGGGCTGGATTCCCCTTGACACCTTGACATCTTACCCTCTTTCCCATTCAGCTTGGCCTTGTGACATCTTACATTCACCTAAATGTAATTAACGTCAATGCCTAACAAGATTTGTGCATACAGATTCCATCAGAATATATTATGTGTCTGTTTTTAACAAATTGTTCCCTAAATATGCTCAGTAATAGCATTGTGTAAGCAAGCTAATATTCTTATTAGGAATGATACTTCAGAGTAGAAATATCATTTTGTTCTGCTGTAAGTGACTGTTTTTTGAAAAACATTTTATCACAACTTACTTGCACGCATGTTGAAATCCGCACTAATATTTTGGGATGTGAGAAATTACTTAAAAATAGTCCCTCAATTTTAAAAAAATTCTTTAAAACCATTGCTTTAGTTATAAAATCAAGGCCATAATTGTGCAGATAATTAGGAAAGAAGCAGAAAGCTTATAAAATCTGCAAAATATGATTGTTAGTAGCTGAAACACACGTTTAGTAACAGCAAGCCAAAAGGGGGGTGGGGTGGGGGATGGCTGGGGGAGGAGTGAAATTAGTCAAGTGTAAGTCCTTTTAACTCAGTCAATAACCTAAAAAGACTATATGAGGCACCTTTTTGCTGCCAGCCTTTGGAAAGGTGTACGATTTGAGTCTTGAGATAATTCCACCTCCTGCCCAACTCTAGAAACCACAATGTCAAAGAGGAACAGTAAATGTGTCAGAAAAATAGTTAAAGGTATTTTACAAAACAGATGTATACAAGAACAAAACACTCCCAACCTTTCTCTTGTGTGTGCCTGCAAGTACACATATGATGCATCAAACAAGTATCATATAGAAAATATTAGTACTAAATTTTCTTTCAACTATATTCTATCAAACCATCTTCAATCTGTAGATAGACCTTAAGACAGTTTTTAAATTCAAGCTCATTGCCCTTTCCCGAGATCTTTTACACAGTATGTTTCTCCTGCCTCAGTTGTTGAACTTCAGCCACCCCACAACATATCTAGCAATGTCAATTAGTTGATAATGTCAGTGTCTTGAAGTATGACAAATGTATCAAGCAAGATTTGAAAAACACCTTGGTCTTACAACAAACAATGTGGTTACTAAAGCAAAAAGCACACAAACTGCTATTAATTCCAAACAAAAATGAACAGGCTTTAGATTTTACATGTACACTTATGTTCTGTATTAAAGATACTTTTAAAAAAAATGCAAATATGTTTTACAATAATATATTAATTTAATTAAATGTGACCAATTACCATTTCTAGGTGTTACTGAGAGATTACACCTGCCTAATCAAAACTGTGATGCAATACTTATTGACCAAGTGTTTAGGCTGATATTGAGGTTGAAATAATAGTCTGAGCCACATTCTCAGGCACTTTAAAAAGCATTTGAACTGACTTACAGTTAGATGTTCTGAACTTTTAAATAGTAACCTATTTGAATATCTTTTTTTTTCTGAAAAGATAGCTTTTCTAATTTATAGGATTGATATTTTTCCTAGCTTTCTTTTAAAAAAAAAAATTGATTTCACATAAAAAGGTATCTTTTGTTTTAAAATACCACAGATAGCCATGCTGTCCTTATTGCTGCTGGAAGAACAAAAAAAAAAAAAAACAAACCCCAAAAAATTGGTCTGGATGAGAACATCAGTATTAGATTGTCCCTCAGAACAGGCCATTCCCCTCCTTTCTTCAGCTGTTAATAATGTCCTGTCCCACTACTGTCTCTCTTTTGTGTCTTTATTCTAAGCCATCTTTTCTCACAAGTCATGATCATTACTGCTGTCTTGCTCTAGATTATCTCCTGTTGGACAACATTATTTGATGCAGTGCCAGAAACTGGTGAAAGTATTCCAGCTGAGACTTTACCAGACTTGAACAAGCTGGAAACACTCTTGATGTTTCCCTTTCTTCTACCAGCATGATGGTTGCTGGTCCTTGTTCCTGTTCTGATCCATTACAGGCACCACATCCTCTGAAACTCCTCGCCATCCTGTGTTCTACAGCTGACTATTAGAAGTGCAATATCTTGCACTGATTTCTATTGAATTTCACCTTGTTCTTTCCAGGACATTTCTCCAGTTAATCACAATCATTTTGAGTCCCAATTCAAACATTCACAATCCCAATTCACATACTTAGGCAATCCATTTTGTAAAATAAAAAAGATGCAGAACTTCAGAAAAGTCAGAAACTCCTAAACTTGAATCTTAATTTTGTTGGTGTAGATAATGTGAAGATACGTTACACATCTTCTACACAAGACTGTGATGGTATTTGTTCTTTTCAGGTTGCATTTTTGGTTTTGCAATCTGAATTCATTGTATTTCAGGCTTTGCGTACAAAAAAAGCTACATGAGTGGTCTTTAGTGAATTACAGCTTTTTCACAAAGATATTAATGTATGAGAACATGGCAATATTAACTAAATTCTTTGAGCTCCATAAATAGTAATATTAATTTAAAATTTTTCATTTTCAGTTTTTATGTTTATACTACAGGAAAGTAACTTAGCAGGCTTGTTTTATAAGACTCCTAAAGAAAATACAAAATTCACATTTCAGTGTTAAGAAGTTCAGAATGTCAAACATATTGTAGCTTTAAACAACATTTTAGGAGAATATTTGCAAAATATGCACTCAACGCATCTCACTCATAAGTTCAGTGCTTTTCCATCTATCCATTATGACCAGTCTTAAATGTAACTACTACTGATCAATCCTGAAAACAGTAATGGTTGTATGTAAAACGTGCAAGTGAACAACTGTCTAGCTACTTACTAGACAAGTACATGTTCAAGGGTGGAATTAATCTCATCTAACTATGGCTATCCAAAAGCAAGGCATATAGTCTTGACTAATCGCATAGGCCCCTTCTGAGAGGAAAGACATAGGCACATATTGGTGGAAAGTCATTCCACCATTTTTAGGCAGAGGTGACACGTGGATGGTATGTGTCTCTGTCTTGCTTCAAAATTCCACAAAAGTCAGCCTTTGTGATTTGCTGAATGACTGAATGACTGGCTCTTCATCTGAGTTCACTAATGTTAGGCAAGATTAATCATACCCTGTTAGCATGACTGAATCTTTCACCTGTAAAGCATCATGAACAACTAGGGTGGTATTACTGCAATGCATTGATGAAAAGAGAAGAGGTGGGCCTATTTGCTTTCATTGCACAGTCCTAAACATCAGTCATCTTAGTCAGATATATTTTTGTTTTGTTACTACTTCTTTGATAAGTTAAATACCTAAAGGTAAGATTTCTTGAATTTGCATTAATATAAACTTAAACCACAGAATCTTCTATGGATAAACTCAAACCTACGTAGTATTCCCACATTGAATGTGCTTGCTCCACCACTATAACAGTGTGTATTCCAGATAACATGCAAGTGGTTTCATGTGCTTAAACTTCATGGTTGTCCTTGTAAATGGGATAGGTCCAAACTTCAGGACAACGTTTTGAAAAAAACCAATGGTACCGATTTTCATTGCATCATTTTCAATGATTTAAAAGAGAACCTGATTTTCAGAAAGTGGTGGTATGAGAATGGTTGTTCACAGACCCACAGGGACTCAACAGTACTGAAATAAATGTAATTGCCTATTTGAACAAAAATATTTTTTTCTATAACATGGGACTGCATCAAGATAATGACCTAGATGATTAGGCTCTCCAGGGAGTGGTGAAACAACTAAATTAAACTCCCTATTTCAGATGAGATCAACTACAGCTGAATGAGATGGTGTTACGTATCACACCTCAGGTGGCTCCTCTAATCAATGGACTCTAAGAACTTAGGCAATTATAATCACAGATGTGCTTGCTCACTTTTCATGGAGTTGATGAAAGAACTTCCCCTAATTTACTGCTCAAGGAATCAAACCCTTGTGCAAAGCCTGATGTTAACTGCACACACGAAATATGAAAATAAATGGAACCTCCATTTCTGCTTCAGTCAGCAGATTCTCCAAGTGGACAATGTAAATAAAGTAGTATCTCTCCTCCTAGTGTTGATACAGTCACTACAGAACATGACCATCAATGAGGCTAGAAAAATAAATTCACTGCAAATTCCAAGCTTTAGAATTCCTAGACCAGTATGTGACTGTAAGCCTTCTCAAACGGATGCTACTGTTATGTCACCGCCTACTCTTACCTTAGAAGGGGTTCCAGGAAGAGGAGGACGAATGTTAAAAACAACATTATCTGTAAAAGAACGAATTGTAGAAGGATACTGAGCAAGGTGAGAAGTGTACTGTAAGAACACAAAATTTAACACAGGAGACCAACTTCCTAGCTTTTAAATCATATTGCGGTGTTTCTCCTGGCCCACCTTCTTTGCTTTTGTCTCTAATGTGCCTCTAATGTGACTCTGGTACTTGCTGCCACAGAGACAAAAGTATGTGCACTGCCTAAATGATTCAAAGGAGTGGATAAAGTACAGGCATATCCTTTCACCATGGCACTGGTACACAGTTAGATTGACAGAAGGTGGCCTTAGAGAAAGAACACCACTTCTGCAATAGCACGAGTTAGACGAGGACCAGGCAGAAGCATCTCTTTTCCCCTAGCAGTCAAGGCAAGAGAGAGGACAAGGCCTCAACAGTATTTAACATGACATTAAAAAAGAAACAGGCCAAAGAGCATACTGGATCTCAGAACACTCCCCTTCCCCTGCCTTGCCTCAGGTTATCAAGGAATGCCTCTCTGACTCCCATTTTCAGCATCAGGTGTAGCAAATCCCTTGTTCTGCCCTGCTCTCCCCAATGTGAGAATTAACTCCTCATCTACCAGCACCTCACCTGCTGAGTGCACCTCTCACTACACCTCACCCGAATGCCTGTAGCAGTGCAGCTGATGTGCTGGCCTCAGCTTGGAATAAGGACCCTTGAAGGAGTGCCGGGATGACCACCTTGTCAGCAAGTGTGGGCCAGGTAACACACACAGCCACTTTGAGTGGCAAAGCACATTTTTGATCTGACATTAATTTAGAGCAAGCAATAACTGGAGTTGGTAGCATCCCTTAAGCTGCAGGGTCTGCCTCCATCAAGCCTGGTCTGGCTGATCTCAACTCATTTGAAAAATTGGAAATGTAACATTTAGTCTTTTTTTTAACCAACTTTAATCTACTGTAATCTGCACCCACCTACATGGCAGGTGGAAAAAATAGACACATCTTTATCATCGTTAGCATGGCTATTTATAGATGCAAAATAATAGGAATAACTCACCATTTTCTGAGCCAAGTTGTGGACAGGGAATGGTAAGAACTCTTAATAGTCCATCTGGTTTGTATGAATAATGCTCAACTAACTACCAGAATAAGAGGGGAAAAAAAAAGGGAGAAGGAGATAAAAAGAAGAGAAAAAGATATGAAAAGGTAAGGGAGGCATAATAAAATATATTGTCTCTTTAAAATTGTGTGCATATGTACAATAACTGGTATATATTACAGCAAAGTAACAGGGTATACAGGGGATCTTTACTGCACATGTTCTTACCCCATCTTTACTTCTCTTTAGCATGTTTCTGAAGAAGCCTTGTGGATGAATCTGGAACCTGATCCAGTAGCTGGATTTGTAAGACTCAGTACCCCATGCCTGGTTCTGCTGCTAACCAGCCTTGTAACTCTGAGCAAACAACTTCTTTTTATATCTCTGAGTTCCCGCCTTCTTTATTTATTTGTTTGTTTGTTTGTTTATTCAAGATGGGCATAACAGTGCACGAATAGTCCTGATACGCAATGCTTTCTTTGGACCTCAAAGCCACAGAGGGATGTTAATAAATTCATAGCACAAATAGTTGTGGCCATTTGTGTTCCTGGATTGTCCTCTCCATGCCATTTTATTACAGGTTTGTTACTGCTATTTTGGCTTTGGTGCATTTGGGTAGAAGGGCGGGGCTCTGTGAGTGAAAGGGTTGCAGACATATTAAAAAAGCTTGTAAAACAGCATAACAGCTCTTAAACTTCCAGTGGCTCCAAAAAAAAAATATGCAGGACATTTACTGGAAAGGCTCAGAATTAATATATGCAAGTAAAGACACATATTTTATATTTGTGACTCATTTTACTTGTTTTAATAGAATTTTCAGCAAGAAGACATAACAGATTTCTGCAAGGTTTTCAATTACCTTAGCATTTTCAATTTATGCAGTCATTTCTCCAGTATTCAGTTTTATTATTGACTATGGCACAGCCAACTATGTAACTATGCATTCCTTAATTGCTTAATCTTCACCAGTGTTCAGACACATTTTGGTGGTAACCCTCATCCAACTATGCTTCTTCAGTCTTGAAGGTAGAGAATTTCAAATCTAAAGAATGCAGTATGTGTACAGCATCTTAAACCATCCCCTTTGTGCTTCCTAGAATTCTGTTTATTGCTGTCATAAAGGACATCAGCAAAAGACTATATCTTGCATTGCTATTATTGAATATGGTCACTTAACAAATGCAAACAGCCTTCCATTCTAGAGAACCTTCAGCTAACTGAATAATAATTACATCAATTTTGACTTGGTGAAGCTACAACATCAACATTTAAAAATGATTAAACTGTACACTTATTTAGCTTTCTACATTAACATATGTTTTCTTGATGTATGGAAATCACATAAAAACAGAAATATATGAAAAATAATCCGCCAAAACATGCTGCTGTTCAGCTAAAGTCTGTTGTCGCACAGTGAAGTAAAGCAAGCTGCCTTAGTCAGTTATATGAAAACATGATATCCAAGTGATTGAAATTTAACAGACCTGCCAGAGGGTGTCAAATCTTTTTCCTTCTGGTATGGAGAGCTTTCCTGTCTTATCTCTGTCAATACGGTAATGCAGTACTTTTCCATCATTCAGCAGACACAGGGCATAGGAACCATTGCTATCCCTTTCGCGGATACTGTAGGAATAAGAGAGATTTTCAGGGTTACTCTTTACTAGGAATGAGCATTTGGGTTGAAATTTGTTTTCAAATCACCATTTCTTTAAGCTTTTGAATTAAAAACAAGGCAAAATCAGCACTGCATGTTCTGAAGACATTTTGTTAAACCTCTCATTTATTTCTTATTTATTTCTATTATCTTTTCAGATAGAATTCCCTCGAGTTCCTTTCCCCCTTTCTCCCCCCCAAAAAAAGGCAACAAATAACAACAGAAAATCCACAATGTGGAGCTCTCTGCCACAGAACAGTGTGCAGTGCACAAAGTGCTCTCTGAGCAAAGAAGCGTTTGAAGGCTTGTATGCTGCAGGCCTATAAAGCCCGTGGAACTCTGAGGCCAGGATCCAGCATATACAAGCAGCTACACTTCAACCTCCTCTCCAGCTGACCTAGAATTACAAACAAAAGGTAAGTGCCTTCGTTAAAGCAAGTTTTCTCTCTTATATCTTGTATTTTGAAATAAAGAGATGACAGTAAGGACAGAAGATAAAATACTAAAAGAACGTGAAATACAAATAAAGGGAGAATCTTTGTGCACTGAAACAGATTGTTGTTTGGCTGGGAATTTAAAGTAAAGAATCCATTTCTGTAATCATCAATTCTTATAATTTCTGTAAATACACTAACACTTTGTTGCAGATTTCACATACAATGTACATTAAATTTCACATGGTATTGGGGTATATATCTAGTCTTAACTTCACCAGGGAGAGAATATGGAATGTAATAAGAAACATTGTCTAAAATTCACAGGTAACCAGGATGATCTCCTCCTTCCAGGAGGTCTGCAAGCAACATCTGTGATGCCTGTAAAGTGTTGCAGGGTTGTTCTACATGTATTCAAGGTAGCTCACACTGAGACCAGCATCTTCTGGTGACTGGACCCAAAGTAGATAGGAATTTGCTACTAGCTCCATCATAGCTGGTCTAGTATTTCTGAGGTTGGAAAACAGGCTTTTTCTTGTAGTTTGAGTTGTCCATGTTCACTTGCTGCTGACAATGAGACAGCAATAGAGCTACATTAAAATTTTCACAGAATCATAGAATCGCTAGGTTGGAAGGGATCTCTCAGATCATTGAGTCCAACCATCAACCTAACTCTTGACAAAAAACATCACTAAACCATATGTCTAAGCACTATGCCTACCCATCTTTTAAATACCTCCAGGGATGGTGCCTCAACCACTTCCCGGGGCAGCCCGTTCCAATGCTTAAAAGCCCTTTCAGTGTAAAAAATTTTCCAAATATCCAGTCTAAACCTCCCCTGGTGCAACTTGAGGCCATCTCCTCTTGTCCTGTCACCTGTTACTTGGGAGCAGAGACCGACCCCCACCTTGCTATAACCTCCTTTCAGGTAGTTGTAGAGAGCGATAAGGTCTCCCCTCACCCTCCTATTCTCTAGGATAAACAACCCCAGTTCCCTCAGCCGCTCCTCATACGACTTATTCTACAGACCCCTCAGCAGCTTCGTTGTCCTTCTCTGGACCCACTCCAGCACCTCAATGTCTTTTTTGTGGTGAGGGGCCCAAAACTGGACACAGTACTCGAGGTGGGGCCTCACCAGTGCTGAGTACAGGGGGACGATCACTTCCCTAGTCCTACTCACCACACTGTTCCTGATACAGGCCAGGATGCTGTTGGCCGCCTTGGCCACCTGGGCACACTGCTGCCTCATATTCAGCCGCCAGTCGACCAACGCCCCCAGGTCCTTTTCTGCTGGGCAGCTCTCCAGCCACTCTTCCCCAATCCTGTAGTGCTGCATGGGGTTGTTGTGGCCCAAGTGCAGGACCCAGCACTTGGCCTTGTTGAACTTCATACCATTGGCCTTGGCCCATCGATCCAGCCTGTCCAGACCCCTCTGCAATGCCTTTCTACCCTCAAGCAGGTCGACACTCCCACCTAGTTTGGTGTCATCTGCAAATTTACTGAGGGTGCACTCAATGCCCTCGTCCAGATCATTGATAGAGATATTAAAGAGAACTGGCCCCAATACTGAGCCCTGGGGAACACCAGTCATGACCGGCCGCTAACTGGATTTAAATCCATTCACCACCACTCTCTGGGCCCAACCCTCCAGCCATTTTTAACCAAGCGTAGAGTACTTCTGTCCAAGCCATGGGCAGCCAGTTTCTCCAGGAGGATGCTGTGGGAGACTGTATCAAAGCCCTTACTAAAGTTCAGGTAAACAACATCCACAGCCTTTCCCTCACCCACCAAGTGGGTCTCTTTGTCATACCAAAACCTCAAATTCAGCAACACAGAAACATTTCTTGTTCCAGTCTGCACAGAAATCTACTCACTCCCCCTTGAATTTTCCAAAAGCCCTGAAAAGAAATATAGTAGGATATGCTCACTAAGGTGTTGGGAAGCTTCGCTGATGCAACACTAGTACTTGCTATCACATCCCAGAAGATTGCAGAGGCAATTCTGCTCCTCATCTGACTCACAGAAGGCTGAACTAAAACTGTTTTGTCTGGACTACTCATGCAACGATTTTTTCAAGCAGAGTGATTCTTGTTGCCTAAGATGTAAATGGGACACTGGCTAAAGGAAAAGGGAAGTAGGGTCAGTTTTTTTTTTCTGAAACCAAAGCAACTTGCCTAGTGTCTCTAAAGCAACTTGAAACACATTGTGGTTTTTCATGACATGCAGGTATTTTCTCAGCATGGTGATTTCCTGTGCTGACTGACCAGTGGAAAGCAACAGGTTCTGCTAAAATGAAGACTTTTCTCTTCCTCTGACTCGCTCTTAGCAAATAAGGCTTGGAAAAATATTTTCAGAATAGAATACATTGTTTCTGAAACGTGAATGGTCTTTCATTGCATTCAGACTTCTGTTCAGAATACAGCACAAGTAAGATTATAAAAATGCAATGGATTGTTTGCCAGTAACAAATGTCCTTCCTGTTTCACAAGTGGAAATGGCAGTGCCAATGCAATTAGCTCTTCTGAAACTGATTCTCATTTGCAAGAGTTGTTTCTATCACAAAAGGCATCATAAACATTTCTTGAGAGAACGGGCATCAATGGCAGAAAAGAGTCCTGATTTCTAAGGATGATGGCACAGATCTACACAGCGCTATATCAGTATCCAGTACAGGATTTAGGCGGAGATCAGGTTTATAAGGTAGTAGTTGCGTTTCTGAGCTCTTCCTTCCCCCAACCCAACAGCTACGTAACTCTGAAGATATCTGCAGATCACAGTCATGGCAACTTCTGTCAGACAGCTCTATTACTGCATGTGAAAAAAATCTCCATTCTAATATTTATGATGGACCAGAGTCCAGAGGGAGACTCGTTCTCTTGGGGTTATGGTCCAGGTGTTTTAAACTGTAGCCAGTCAACTCCAGCACAATTTGTACTCCTACAAAACACAACAACAGGAAGTTCTGCTATCTTCTAAAACTTCTGAAGAGCAGAAGTATCAAGAGCATTGAAGCAACAACTAAATGATAGCCTAAGTCTTAGTTTTGGCACCCAGATCCCTTACTGGTCCAAAAAGGGCTCTCTCAGAACTTACCATCACAGTCCAAACGAAAAACTTTTACTGCCTCTGGTGACAAGGATTGTCACAGGTCATGTTTCACAATTTTGTTTTAGTTTTGTTGACTGTGGTAATGGCTGTCTACATTATGCTAAGCCTCCAGAACTCCAGCTGGGTACACAGTACCCAGTAGCTTACAGTTACTGTACAAAATGGAATCAAAGAAAAAGGCTGCTCAAACTGAAAGATTATAACCTAAAACCTCTTCAAATGGAAATCAAGGTTTTCACATCTTCTTGATGGTGATGCCTGTTCTACCTGGGGTCATCACATCAGGTTTGGGGGCTCTTTTCGTATATGTAACTTTCCTTCTATGAAAAATAACAATTTTCAGAAAGTTGAGAAAAAAATCTAAAATTCCAAATGCAATATCTGCTTCAATGTGTTCTGAAATAACTCACAACATTTACTGTTCTTCAATACCAACTGATTACAAAAAAAATAATTTTAAAAAGCCATATTTTTTTAAAAAGCATTTTGTCAAGGAAGGAATCCAGCAGTGAAATATCACCTGGTCTTCCATTTCATACCATTGAAGAGAATTACAGATCTACAGAATAAAAACATAAAGATAATAAACACCTGTAAATAAACAATATTGTCCTTTCATCCACTGAGATTAATCAGAAACATGAACAATAGATTTTCTACGATATACATTTTAAAATGGCAATTTTAGCAGGAACTGAGAAGCTCAAATTGTTACGTGATGCAATGTAAAGAAGGTTTAGCTATTGGTTTTAATTTTCATGTAATCTATGTTTCATGATTTTTTTATGGTTTTGTGAATTTAACCCAAATAGCAACCAATAACTATTTGGAGTATCACTACAGCCTGTGTAAATAGCTATCCATCTCCCTTTATAAAGTCACTATTTTTGCTTGGAAGCAAAAAGAACAATGATGTCCCATTTTTTTTCTGCTTCTAAGTGAAAAGTCAAACTTCCTTTCTTTCTAAAGGAAAATGTCCCTGAAGGTAAAAAAAAAGAAATTGCTATTACAACATGCCTCATTGACTTTGTAGGAAAAGAAGAAGTCACAGCATTCTATGGTGGACAATAATGAAGGAAATAAACTAGAAAAATATTTGCTTTAGGAATGGTGTGAAATTATTCTCACTCCTAAATCCAAGGGCTTGTTAAAGTTAGTTCTTGGGCTTGCTTTGCCTTCTCAGTGATAACAGCTTCCTTGATGCCAAAGATAACAGACATTCCCCACTGCTGAGCAAGCTCCAGCCATTCCCTGATTGTCTGCCCTTATGGTCATCTCTCTTGTAATGTTATTAACAACGTGGCTATTCATTATCACTTCAAATATCTGCAGCACAGTGCGCACGTTCCAAATTTGAGGACAATAAGGAATGAACTTGGTGCTTGATTAACTGCAATCTTCATTTACATCATTTCTTCTCCTCTGTTAAGTAACATATTCAAAGCTGTTTCAGAAATGTCAGCGCACTACGGAATTTAGGAGCTAGCTCTGCCACACACTATTGCTAGTTACAATGGAACCTAAAACTTGATTTCCTGACAAGGCTATTGTGGTGTGCTGCACAGTTACGAAACACCCTTGCGAGAAGGATTGCATCAGTATAGTTTATTTTGCTGGCATTGCCCTGCCAGCAAAATATACTATGCTCCACCAAAACCCTAACAAATAGCTTTGCTGTATAACTGCACCTGCAACGGGGGGTCTTCCGAGTACAGCTCTCTCAGTCAGGAATCACATCTTCACACCTCCCTGAGGTGAAGACCCACTCTGCTGCTGAAGCACACAACGTAAAGCTAGTCTTGAGAAGCCATAGCCCTGCTGCAGTGGTCTGCAAGTGGCACGTAACTTTGCACCTAACTGAACATCAGTAAACAGCTCTCCCAAATTGCTGTGGGCATCATCCAGGCTGCTGTAGAGAATACAGCCCCTCCAGAAACACGGCTCACTGTCTGTGTATCATTTATCTTGGAAAATTTTTATGGTGATCTAAGCTGAGCAACTGCCTGGTATTTTGAAGAGGAACTTCATAATTAATTAATATCGCTGAATTAAGGTCATGTTTAGTAGTATTGTTTTCACCTTGTCTGATGTCAACAATGACCTATTCCATTTATGGATACAAACATAATACTGATAGTTTTATTTAAAGAACACTCTACAAGGTCAGATAAATCACCTAGCTTAGTATGCACTCCAGTACTTGTAAATTTCCAGAGGAAGACAGTAAGATTAATATAAATATAGGCTGCTACATGTCACAGAAACACAAATTTCTGTGTCTCTTATGAACAACTGCACTTCAAAACTTGTTATTTTGAAATGGCGTTACTAGTGGTAACTATTGTGACATATAAGAGACAGTTTAGTCTCTAGATGTCATAAGATGCCATGATGGGTAGCGCTGTGAGTCATTCTAATAGTCTAAATCAGTTTTGTCCTCTTTAGTATATCTTGTTGCATATTGAAGAAATTCTTATGATACTGAAATTACTTTTTACTTTCCTTTTACACAACTGTTCACATTTTATGTGAGCTAATATGGCTATGAACCCATACAAAAGGTTTATAGAGACTAAACTGTTAATTATGCAATGCCTTCATGTTCAATTTCCTTAATGTTGCATTTTTAAGTTTAACAGTATTTCTGAATATTGTTTATCTCCCTTCAGCTTCACAGTTTCTGGTTCTTAACGAATATGCAAGATCACATGTTCGTATAACCGAAGAGGTCACTACTGGTTACAAACCAAGACGTGCTCTTGAGCTACCACACACTTACCAGAGTTGTTTCTTATGTCAAACTGCAGAGAAAACTAACATTTCTTATACTGCTAGTTTGTCACTGTTAGCAATTTTTTACTTTATTTTTCAACTGGTCCACACATGCATGCACTCACGTAGATAACATTAACAATATTATCAATATTATTATATATTACCAATATGAATATTACTACAATATTAATAACAGTATTAATAATATTAATAGTATTAATAGTATTATCTCTGACCATCTACACAATATTGATCATCAATATTCTACAATTATGCCCCGAACCAAGCAAAGTCTAATGAAAAACCAGAAGTCTGGTAAGAACCACCATCCTAATACAGCATGAAAAGTAGTGTTAATGAAGCTAATCGGGGCTTGAGACTTAAATGAAGTTCTTCATTTTCAGTTGCTCTTCAGGTCATTCTAGAGATATCATATTTTCCTTCTATTACACTAGTAATGTGTTTTACTAGTGTACACTAGTAAATTACACTAGAAAACAGTGTTTTCTCCAAATTTTGTGGCTAGAGTGGCAATCTTTCATGAGTGTTCTTCCTGGAAAAGGTGGGTACTGCTTCCTATTTCACGTCATTTCATTACATTGTTTCTATAGTTGTCTTTGAAAACAAACTATATAGCACTCACATACATATTTGTTGCATAGACTTTTCAGTCATGACAAAAACTTCAAAAAGACCTTTGAAAATTCCCTACTAAAACACCCACAGTTATCTCAGAACTTTTCCAGCAGCTTGGATAAGTTGTAGTGTTAGATTTATTATGCTATTTGTGACATTTTGAACTGCAATTAGGAAGCTTTTCAACTATTTCCATATTTATTATATTAAAAAAAATCTAGATTTGATAATCTTGTAGTGGTGCAAAGCAGTGCTAAAGAAATCCAGGCATTAGATGTGTTCTAAAAGAGGCTGCTGTACTGGATTTTGTTTCAACGTCGGCAGTTCAGACAGTTAGCAGATTTCTAGTATAATGAAGTTTGAGAGACCCTTGTAAAAGAATATACAGAAATATTACAGCCTTTGAAAATTTATTATTTTCTCCATAATAAACAAGATGATTTTTGTCATATACCAGCACCTACTTGTAGACAAGCCTTGGTGTACTTCATGTCATCAAAAATCTAGCGTCCCTCTGTGTTCCCAGGCTCCAATGCCTAACTCAACAAACAAACTCCTCTTAGACACTGAATGTTTCCAAGTTTTACCTTTCAGTCAACTATCAGGCTTCAGTGTCTTGATCAATGTAAGAAAAACAGTCTCTGAGCAGCAACATTCACAAGCACAAATTCACAGTCCACAGAGGTACAGAAGATTCTGATATGCGCTGCTGCTGAGTAAGGAAAAAGCATGCGATGCCCATGCCTGAAATGTAAAACAGTGCACCACTCTATTTTGGTGCATTGATCAACAATTTGGCTGCTACTGTTTTAGCTGTCTACCAAATATGAATGGTTTATTTCTCAATGCCTGCTGAGCAAGCCCATGTTAGGCAAACCACTGCAGAAACCAGAAAACCTTTCTGAATTAGACAGTTCTTTTGTTATTTGGTATAAGCCTCTAGGTCCACAGATCTGAGAGCTAGAAGAGCTCTAGAAGGAAAAATAACAGATTTCTGATATATATGAACAACACGTTATTTCTCTTGCTGCTCTGGCTGCTGAATTACGGGGCAGATGAAGATCTCACCCTGTTTCTTGTCTGGGAGCAGAAGAGTAAATGGCAGATAAGTGGTTACTGAGCTTTAAACCTGCCAGATAGGCAGTCTGTGCAAGAACAATTAATGCATCGGAAAGGACCCTACAGGTGCAGATGTAAACAGTGTTGTCCTTAATAAGAGGGATGCAAGCTCAACATACTATCAGTTATATTTCCATATAATTTAAGCTCCAGTGGCACTTCTTATGGTTTAAAGACAACCTTGAAGTTAGCATTTTCCCCTCTGTAAGTTTATCTACCTGATGTGAAAGCAGCCACCTGAGTTCCAGGAGAGCTATATAAGATATGTACCCACTGACACAACTAGTTCCACAGGAGGAGGTCTGACTGCTCCCTCCACAGCTCATCACGTGTGTCACTGCAAACAGAAATGCCTCCTAGCCCGAAATGCCTCCTAGGCCATCTCCAAGGGAAACAGGAAAATACTGGGGAACTGCTTCTATTTAAAGCTGTAGGAATGCTTATAGAAGATTAAACAGAGACCAGGGTCTATAATAGAGACTGAAACTGTTAAGTCGGCTAAAAAAGTGCACACCCTCACTCCAAAGCCCATCCTTGTTGTTAAGAAATGTTAGCTAAGGGATTAATTTCTTTGAAGAAAAATTAGTTTCCTTTTTTTTTTCCCCCAAAAAGAAGCACTTTGACCACATAGAAACCGATGTGTGCAAGAGGCAAACTGGAAAAGCTGCAAGCTTTAAGACTCAGCTGATATAACATTGATTTAGTAAGATATTAATACAGACAGTAATAAAGTTTTAAAAAAACTTGGTCATTAAAAGAAAGGGCTGCTGCTTTGTTTCAGATTACACATCCACCCGCCCGTACATCTAAAAAGCAGGAAAAGAAGCTAGCAAAATCACAGGGCAATGAAAACGAGATGTGGTGTTGTAATCCATAATGGCTGTACTGGTAGTCTACGACAATGACTACGTTCATCAAATCGATGAAACCTTTCCTGTGCTATAGGAAGCAGCATTCAGAAAACATGAATCTGTGATAAGGAAAATTTTTGGCTCCTCAGACTTTCGTAACATTTTTAGTTACAAATGTAACAAAAATTGTAACAAATTTATAACAATTTTTTTTGTTACAAATGGCAACAGAACCAACTAGGTAAATGACCCTCTAGATGTGATCCCAACAACTCTGAAAATGTGAAGACTCACGGTGACTTTGTGTCAGAGTGACCATGAAACAGAAAAAATTCAATGACTGAGGGAAGGTGATCTCAAGAAATGATGTCAGTACACCTGAAGTGTTTGTAGGTAATACCTGATAAGGATTAACTCGGCTGGGAATAAAGATTTCAAGGAGTTACTGGTTCCTGATGTTTAAGATTGAAACATGGAAACATATGAAGGTTGTATCTACATTAGTGATTAGTGTGGCACAATTACGGCAAATCAGTCAAGTGTAAGAGTTGGTACTGAAGAAGCATATCCATCCCACATTCACTCCTGGGGTTTTACTTTGGACTAGCTTTAAAAAAGTCAGACAGTTGAATGTTGAAGGAGGCTATGTAGGTAGTAGTTAGACCTTTAAGCTTCATTTTCTACCATTATATCAATACTTCTATTTGGGGGTGGGGGGGAGGAACAGACGGACACAAAAAACGGCTCAGTGAAAACACACTTTTGGTGTAGTTTCCCATCTTTAGTTAAGCAGAAACCTAATCTTGGAGACACTTACTTAGTACAGGAATGATTATGTCACATACAACATGGACTGGGCTGGGCTCTCTCATTGGGAATGAGCCACCTTTTTGGGCATACTCTCATTTGAGATTCATTCAAGGGAACTGTGTAGGAACACTGGTGGCAAACAGCAATACCACAGAAAAAGCACTCACAGAAATTTTCCATTGTTTTTTGACCCAATGAGGATACGGTGTTCTGACTCTTCCCGAGAGATCCTCCCATGGAACCACGGCATCTTCTCATGGGCTGTAGTGGCAATCAACTTCTCCAGCTGAGGCTTTTGACTAATGATAGCTTGTTCAAGAGCATGCCCCTAGAGTGATAAAAACACAGCAGGATAGTCAAACTGTCTTCTGCACTAAAAACATGACAGGTAGACTCACAGTATTGGATAGCTTTTGGGACATCCAAAATCTGCACATATTTATTGTATGTGAAGAAAAGATCCAGTTGCTATAAAGACATTAAACCAGAAGCTAATGTATGGTAATCCAAACACCAAAAAGCTGGGATTCTTCCTTTACCTCTGAGAAACAGAAGGAAAAATAACGAGTAAATTAAGCCCTTAATATATCAGTATTTCAACTGAAAATTACATCATACTTTTATGCTAGTGAGACATAGCTAAATATACTTATTGTCACTCTGAGATGTCATAACATACCTCCATATTACATATCCTACAGTAGTTTAATGAAATAAACTGAACACACTTTGTACTGTTGCAGCATATCTATGTTGAAGATATCAATGCATATTTCCCCAAAGCAGACAGGACAGTCCCAGTTTTAGAGTGAACTATCTTAATATTTTAGGTATAACACAACCTATCACTTCTAAATTTGGCCCAGAATCTGAGCACAAAACCCCTTACTTTCATCAGCTTTCAACTTGAGTTCAACTTCCTCCTCGATTGGGCTCAGACTCATCAAAAAAACTACAAATCTCAGCACTTGTAGTAAATAGAGTGTAAGTTTCAGGCTTTTCTAGTTTGGGCATTGCTCCACATATTTTACAGAGCAGAACACAGAAGGCTACTTGTTAGTGCCAAGAGAGATGAAAAACTTAGTTTAACTCCATGAGTTCATAATGGTAATTAATGGCTTCCCAAGGTGAAATAATATTCCTGTTGCAGCCTCCTACACTAGTTTTACCATGTTAAGACTGGCTTCTTCACAGTTATTCTAAGGTAAAAATCCAGCCTATCTTCCTCAGCATGGAACATTCCTGCTTGATATGTGCAGTACCGAAGACGTATAGACAGTGGTGTGCAGTTAAGAAACCAAGTTCTGTTATGGACATAATCTAAACAAGCATCACAAAAACAAGGCCAGCTAAGAGCTGTAGATGTAAAACAAGTCACCATGTTGTCAAGCCTGCCGGTACATCAGTCCATAAAAATTCAGAATGAAAAGCAATCAAACAAACCATTTCTGTATCATATTCATTACACCTATTAATTTTTGATGCATGTGGAAATCTGATGACACAGGTTACTGCAGTGTAACACAAGGCTATGCTAGCCCAAGACACCACAAAAGTCTTGAGTTTTGTAAACACGTATGGCCAAGTCACTGCATGTATCAGGGGTGAAAAAATCCCCACTGTTCAAAACCAGGCAGCTATGATTCCATTATGAAAAAACACCACATAGCAGCAGCAACAGATGGAAAAAAACACTGCAATCTCTTTTTCTCAAAACCACTTTATGGAAAAATCAGCCCGGATTTACCTGCAAATTCCAAGTTTGTTTGACATACTCTCTGATAAGGTTCTCTTTTAAATCTTCAAAGGGTCCTGTTTTGGGTTCAACGCCTGGTGGTCGGTTGAAAGGTTTTCTCAGTAGACAGATAAGGCCATCTGCTTCCTCTGAGTGATAGCTAATGAGTTCAGCAGGACTGGCATGCGACTTGCCTCCTGCAATAGCATATGAGCCACTCAGCTCCCTCTCAATTGTATAATGATGAACCTTCCTTCCATGGGCCAAGGATAAGGCAAAGCCACCCAGGTAATTCCGGCTTTGGCGGAGCAAGTACAGTCCATCACTCACTCCTCCTTGCATCAGATACTCTTCGGCTTCTTCACGTGTAATATTGCCAAAGAAGTATGGCAAATGGTTAGCAGGATTTGCTGTGTTGGAAGCCATGTTTTTTCTTTTCCAAGTGGCAAATTTAGTCTTCTATATCTGAAAAACAAAGACAGAGACATGAGTATCACTTGAAAAAAAAGAGGATAAACCAGTAACATGCCAGTTCACATGGTATGTCGGTAATACATTTTAAAAGATACTTTGGTGTGCAGATCACATTTTTGTTTTTATCTTGTTAGAAGTTGTCTTTCTAAATCCAAATAGAAAGTTTTTCCCTGTTATGCATTAATATAAAAGTTCCTGTAACTGCAAAAGTTTCTTTAACCCTTTTCTTCTCTATATGGCTCCTTTGCCTAGCCATATAGAGATCCTGACATTTTCACTTGCCTGAATGCCTCTATCCATCCTTTTGTACTGGCCTTGAGGTGTTTCCCAATAAAAGGAAGTAGGTAGGTAAGAAAGATTCAGGGAGAACAGTTTTTCATTCCAGTTTTTTGCCATCATAATTTTGCTTATACTATTAGCTTATGCCAGTATGTGGGCTGAGTATGGACAAAAGTCTTATATTAAAACAGTCAACATTCTTCTCCACAGAGATTTCAATGGAAAAAAAAGAAAGTGGTAATCTATTTTTGAACAGTTTTCATTTCAAACAGCTTATATTGAAATAACACAAAGGCGCACTACCAATACCACCACAGAGGAGAATCAAGTTCATCATCTCTGAAGGATAATAGTGAATTTAACATACATGGCTTCAATTCTTTTATTCTTAATTTAACAATAAGAATAATCTCATATATATTGAATATATATATCTTTTATATGTATGAGATTATAGTACTATATATTATTTTTTGATACATTTTTAAAAAATTATGCACAAGGATTCTATAGAACTCTAGCTACAGGAATACTGTTCTTCTTGTCTCCTGTGTTCGCTGAGTTATCCCAGCCTCTATCCTACATTGTCAGCCCAGAAATTTATTTTCATTAAATCCCATGTCAGTTTTACGCTGCCTGGACAGCTAAGTATTGTGCTGGAATTACTTTTGTCTCTTTGAAGTAATTGAAGAGGAGATATCAGAATGCAAATGCTGAATTTTGTTTATTATTCATACTAGTAGCAATTAAATTACTATCTAATAGGTACTGGGAAGAATACCCCAGCTACCTGCGGATAATATTTAAGTGGATAGGAAGTGAATATGTTGACACCAATGAGACCATATTCTTGCAAGAGTATTTGCAAGCTTTTTTTGTCAGAGGAAGTGGTCCACCACTGCAATTACTTATATAAAGGTAATTTCCTCCAAACGCTTCCCCAATCCAATCACTATTTAATCAGGACTGGCCATAGACTGTTACATCTACAGTTTATGGGGCATAAGGAGGAAGCAACTCCATTTAGGAACAGCTCACATCTTCTTTCAATCTAGAAAGAAAAGAAAAATCCCACTAAATATTATTGCCTGCGCATCTGTAAAATGACTTCATCATCTGAAAAATTACTTTCAGAGAACACAGAAATGCTGAATCAAACTAGCAGTAGGTGCTTATGTTTGTATTATTTGTGTGTTAGATTAAGATTATTCCTTAGGAAATTTCTCACAGCTTCACTGCCAAAATTTTTATTTCCTCGTCTTTTGAGTTCAGTTGTGACAATGACAGTGAAATACTCTCAAATATACAAAATAGGTGACAGCTTCTGTCATGTGTAGTGCATTATGCGGATTTTAGGCTAACTAGATAACACTACAAGTATATCAAAGGAAAAACACTGTTGTTTCTCTGTATTTACAGGATCCCTGCACATCTTGTATTCTTTTTTTTTTCAATGCATATTTTCTTAGTAAAATGTATACATACTGAATATGAAACCCATGAACCCATGAACCTACAAAATACTGTTATCTGTATTTTTTTCAGGTTACTGCAGCTCTCTTTTCCCACCTTCCACTACCTTGCCTAGAAGCAGACAAAAGGATCAGAAGTACAGTTCCTGTTTCTATTGCTGTGCAGGATATAGTGTTTAACTGTGCCCTTCACAGTTAAACAAAGAGCATGATTTTAGGGAAGTCATGCAGCAGTCTACAGAATCATCATTAAATTCAGGATGTATGTGAATGGGGGTAAATGGACCTCTCAGCTTGCAGCTAGCCAAAGTAATTAACTGAGATACATGAGCACAGGTGGAAGACCTGTGTAAGAAGGGAGGGTCCATAGTGCAAAGCTGCAACCGAGGAATGGGCATCTAAAATTAGGGCCTTTTGGCACACAGTACTTCAGGCTGACACCTCCTCTGGCAGCTCTGCAGCAGGCAGAGCTGTGGTATGCCTACTGCTTAGTTCAGATATGACCTATCAGTGGACCATAGCTGATCTGCTGCTCTTCTGCTTGGGTCAAGAAACAGTAGAGAAAATCCTCTGCTGCTCTGTAAATATGTGAAGAAGATGAAGGAGACAGGGGTGGAACACACAAGTCAAATGAACAAGGCTCATATGGTATAGAAAACTAGACAGGACACAGTCAGGACAAACCACACGTGCAGATCTTCTGGTCTCTTCCCACCTTCCCAAAGAAGGGAGACATTAAAGCTGCACAGCTATTGCAGCCCTACAAAACAGAGCTGTGTGCAGCATGTTATTTATTACTCTTGTGGTTTGCACCCCAAAGTTACTGGTTTAAGATCACATACTATAGTCAATCTTTCTGGCATTTTTGTTGACAAAATTTCCCTCTACTTTCCCATTTACATGTCTCCATTCTGAGAATTCATGTTCTTGACCCAAGTGATCTACTAATATATCTTTCGGTTATTAATTGCAAAAGAAAGCTGTAACTGAAGAGACAAAAGGTGGTAGTCCTCAGTAAGTAACCACCAAACACTGATTTGCATATAAAATACTATATGCAAAAATCATATGCAAGATCATGGAGCAGATCCTTCTGGAAACTATGCTAAGGCACATGGAAAATAAGGAGGTGATTGGTGACAGCCAACATGGCTTCACCAAAAGCAAGTCATGCCTGACAAATTTGGGGGCCTTCTATGATGTTGCCACAGCATTGGTAGATAAGGGGAGAGCAACTGACATCATCTACCTGGACTTATGCAAAGCGTTTGACACTGTCCTACCTGACAACTTGGTCTCTAAATTGGAAAGGCATGGATTTGATGGATGGATGACTCCATGGATAAGGAACTGGCTAGATGGCTGCACTCAAAGGGTTGCTGTCAACAGCTCTATGTCCAAGTGGAAACCAGTGATGAGTAGTGTTCCTCAGGGGTCAGTACTGGGACCGGTGCTGTTTAATATTTTTGTTGGAGACACGGACAGTGGGATTGAATGCACCCTCAGCAAGTTTGCTGATGACATCAAGCTGTTTGGGGCAGTCGACATGCTGAAGGGAAGGGATGCCATCCAGAGGAACCTGGACAGGCTTGAGAGGTGGGCCCGTGCAAACCTCATGAAGTTCAACCAGGCCAAGTGCAAGGTCCTGCACCTCGGTCATGACAATCCCATGCACAAATACAGGTTGGGCAGAGAATGGCTTGAGAGCAGCCCCGAGGAGAAGGACTTGGGGTGTTGGTGGATGAGAAGCTCAACATGAGCTGGCAATGTGTGCTTGCAGCCCAGAAAGCCAACCGCATCCTGGGCTGCATCAAAAGAAGCATGGCCAGCAGGTCGAGGGAGGTGATTCTCCCCCTCTACTTGTAGAAATCTAAGTACTGTTTTTGCAAAGGAACAACTTGGCCAGCCTGCAATGATGTAGCTAGAGAATGATTAACAACACAAAGGCTGATCAAGAGACATGCAAGAATGCTCATCCCTTAGACAAAGGTGAAACTAGTCTATGCCAGATCAGTAATTTAACGTGAGGATGAACATTTAACTGAGACCAGGTACCATGGGCAATAATACCAAAAAAGGGAAGAAATAAACAGGTGAAGTAAGGGGTTTAGGAGGGTTGATGGGGAGAAGTAAACAGAGGCGGAGTGAACAGAAATATTTTTAGGCAAATCCGATAGGCTGTAAACCCTGGAGTACCTAGCCAGTGGGGAAACAGGGGAGGGAAATTTCTGCCTGGGATAGGAAATAAAAAGAAGTTATTTCGGGACCTCAGGTGTGCCTACCTGCTAGGTCACCCATTCTTGCAAGAATGTTTAAATACAATGTGCTTCGTATTGTTCGCTGCCTGAGCCGTGGTTATTGGATACGGAGCGTTTCTCACATACTCTGCTCTGGTGAGACCCCACCTGGAATACTGCATCCAGCTCTGGAGTCTCAGCACAAGAAGGACAAGGACCTGTTGGAATGGGTCCAGAGGAGGGCCACGAAGATGATCAGAGGGCTGGAGCACTTCTCCTATAAGGACAGGCTGAGAGACTTGGGGTTGTTCAGCCTGGAGAAGGGAAGGTTCTGGAGAGACCTTATAGCAGCCTTCCAGTATTGGAAGGGGGCCTACAGGAAAGATGGAGAGGGACTTTTTAACAGGGAGTGGAGCAATAGGACAAGGGGTAATGGTTTTTAACTTGTCCTGGTTTGAGGTAAAACAGAACCAACTTTCTGTTCAGTAATTTTATTTCTTAGCTAGGCCTCTTCTACCTCTCTGAAATTAACAGCATGTTGTGTTGAAAGTGGTTCATTCAGAGTGATAAGACAGTTTGTGCCAAGGAATGGTATGCAGCGAGGCTCTTGATTATACTTATTGCTATAACAACCAAGGCCAGCTAATTTTGTTATTTACCCTGTTAGAGGGTTGGAAGTGGAAAAGTGCAGAGGGGTCCCACCTGCAGAGAGGAGCAGACAGGACAAGAGACCCAAAACTGACCAACAGGGTATTCCATCCCATCTGCCCCAGGCTCAGTATAAAAGCTGAGGGATCAAAGGGTCAACTCTCTCTCTTCCTTCAATGGCTGATGTCCGAGGAGGACCCTGTCTGTTCATCTGCCTTTGATCCTGATCGGTCTGTTCCTGACTCCAACTCTGGAACCCAGTTCCCACCCATCGCTAGTCCAGTCTGGGACTTCCCCAGTACCTGGCGGTGACATCATCCTGGGAGCTTAATATGGTTTTGTATATACTGTATCTGTTTCATTATTTCCCTTTTTATGTCATTATTAATATTTCATTAAAGTAGTTTAGTTTCTTCTAAACTTGTAAATCTCTCTTTATGTCTCCCCCTCCTCCCAGTGCACAAGAAGCTGGGGAGGAGCACCTGTCACTGGACATTGGCAAATTTGGCCAAAACCACGACAAAACTGAAAGAGGGGAGATTTAGATTAGATATCAGGAAGAAATTTTTTACTATGAGGGTGGTGAGGCACTGGAACAAGTTTCCCAGAGAAGCTGTGGATGCCCCATCCCTTGAAATGTTCCAGGCCAGGCTGGATGGGGCTTTGAGCAACCTGGTCTAGTGGGAGCTGTCTCTGCCCATGTCAGGGGATTAGAACTAGATGATCTTTAAGGTCCCTTCTAACTGGAACCATTCTATGATTCTATGAAAATGACAATTTCAATTGCACCAGATGAAGACAAAGACACCTTTCCTTAAACAGAATGGCATTATTTCACTAACATAATGCATTGCCAGAAGAGTGTAATCAATAGTACAAGGTCCAGTTGGAGGCCAGTTAATAGTGTTGTAACCCAGGGTCAGTACCGGGGCCGATACTCTTTAAGATGTTCATTAAGGAGGTGGACAATGGGGAGAGTGCACCCTCAGCAAGTTCACAGACAATACATAAAGGGAGTAGTGACTGAAACACCATAGGGATGTGATGCCATATCATCATCCCACCTCTGGCAAAGTGTTCGTTGAAGGTAAGGCCCAAGTCTTCAATCTTACTTTCAGGAAGAATAGAAGAAAACATTTTCTGCTAGGTTTCCAGTAAGAGCTTAAATCATGTTACACCACAACTAATAAAAAAGAACAATAGCTATAATTTCTACTCTACATGAATCTTTGTGGTCCTCAACAGCAGAGGGAGCTGGGACACAGAGGGCACAGCTGCCAAATGGTAATCCTAAAACTGCAGGAGGTTTCCATTGGCATATTGGTAGGGAGGTTACCCTGGACACAGACACATTGGATGCATGGATGGTTCAATGATCCACACTGGCTCTTCACCAGCACTGTACAGCTAACTTGGAGAAAAGGCTAAAACAATCTCATACAATTCTTATGTCAAGAATACACTACAGTACTTGTTCAAAACACCTCAGTAATGTTGTAGTGAACAAAATTCAAGTAGAAAAATGACACCACACTCTATCAGTGGGAATTTATTTTTATGGAAGTATTTAATGGAAGTTCTTTTTCTCATAACTTCAGTTTCAGACTTAAGAAAATGTTAGGAACTTCATGTCTAAAAAGAATAAAGAATTTTAGAATGAAATTAAGAGCTAATAAAAGTGGGGTGGGGTGGGAGGGGAAACTCACATTCCCTGGCTACAAAAGATCCTTATGCAATGGCTACCGAAATGAAAATTCACTTTGACTTTGATGTGTTTCAGATCAAGGTACTCCCCAGTCTTAGATGAGTCTCAGTATTAACTATATGCTCTCCAGGACAAGTTGCCCAGACACAAGTTGTCTTTGGTGGTCTGCTTTTTGTGCAATCTGTAATTACAAGTTTTTCCACTGATGACAATTCAGTATGTTTCCAAGTATTAAAATAAATGTTGAAAAAACTCATATATATTCATGAAGAAATCACAACATACACACAAAACAGAAGTGATAGGTATGCACAGCAATCGGACCAACAGCCTCTGAATAAAATCTCACTACTCTTTCCAAAAGATATTCCAAACCACTCTCCAAAGGGGGAGCATATATAGGCATACCAAATTAAATTGGACAACTCAGCTCTTATACAGAAAGCAGAGAAGGTGGTGCATCAGGACATTCATTGGGGTTTAAATGTTGACCTGGAAATCTGACTAAATGCCCAAAAAACTAGACAGTGCTGAGCTTCATGTTGCTGTTCTGGCAGTGCTGTCACCAAACTATTAGATTTGAAAATAGTTCAAGTATAACTGCAAAAGGTGTAGCCACACCGTTGGGGTGGATCGCAGTAAGGTTGAAGCTGGAATCTGCCCAGTCGGAACTGAGATACAGCGTGTTCCCAGAGGGTCCTCACCTGCATGTTCATCATTCAGACTGTGGGACTGGAACTGGTCCTCGTTACTTCTTGCTGGAGCTTGAATTTTAGTGACCTTCATCTGTCTGACCTGCTAACACACCATGGTGTTGGCCTGGACTCTCTTACTATCCACTGGCTGCAGTTCTACACACAGTTCTTCAATTTCCTTTAAAGCCCATTATGATACATTTTACACTGGAAGGAAGTAATCTGTTGTCCTGAACAGTCAGGTTCAACTCTGCAAGTGAGAGAGTACTGGTTTTGACAAATTCAGTCTTTATACATTCCTTTCCAGTAGATGAGTTATGGATGTTATGTCTGGATTGAATAGTTAACTTTGTTAATACAATTAGATTTTTGTGTATTTGAGTCAGAACTCCACTCTTAACTAAAACAAGGCACTCAGAATGCCACCATCATACACAGGTATAGCACTGCTGAAATAAAATACACAAATTTAACTGCTGCTAAAGATCCTTCTTTTAAGGGTTGCTTGCTTCTATTTGAGTGACCTAGGTTAGTTGTGTTTGTTTTTTTCAAGTTGTATTTAAACATGGCAAAGGAACAGAAATAAAATATTTTTTAAAAAGGGTTTAATTAAAATTCCACAAAGATATTGGCTGCTGTAGAAGCCATTGAGATGAATTCTGTAGTTATTTAATGACATAGATTGGGTTCTGTCCTCCACTTCATACTCTTTGGCACAAAACCAAAATCTTTCATCCTGAAAAAGTATCATCCCCATCGGTAAATGTGCAAAGCAGAGTGAGTGACTCAGCACTATGTCAACATAGGGGTAAAGACATTGGGCAAGTGGTTCAACCATTCATCACTCATCAGTTACACTGCTCCATTGGACCTATTTTTTAAAAGCAGACACTGTCTAGAAGCTTGCAAAAAAGCAAAGACTATTTTTCCTTTCGATCCTCTTTTCTTTTTCATCTCTAACTCCTGCAAATGAAGACCATGCAAAGCTCTCCTTGAAACAGCAAATTGCTCTGTGAACAAGGCCTAGTTTCCTATGAATTCATACACTGCAGTCTTCAAGTAATAAGCCAGGGTCCTCCTATTAGACTTGCACTTGCTCCATCTTCCAAAATTCTCACAAGCACAAACTCGAGTACCCTCAGCTTCCTTCTCATCCATTAACTACTGGACAGCAGGAAAACACATGGTGCAGCTACTGCTTGCAGGGTTATAAAAACAGGCATATGTTGAGCTTATGCTTTCATGCAATGGAGGTACTGTGTTGGCTTGCTCTCCTCTGGGCACATTTATTTATTTCCATTTATGATTGATCAGACTATCCATGAGACCCTCTCTCCTCAGAGAAATTAGGCCAAAAGTAAAAAGCTATCAGGAAGAGCCTGATGGTGACGGCATGAGCCAGTTTCTTTAGAAAACCGGGAAAAATAGTTGAAATATCATCTAACAGTTCACAGGGAATTCAGAATTCTCTCAAGTACAAGAAATACCACAAAAGCCAAAGTAGACTCTGGCCCCCAGGAGGACAATGGTACAGATGGTCAGATAAAAATATTTTGAAGAAACAGTAGATATGAAGGAGTCTTGAATGGTAAAAAGTAGATGTCTGTGATAGGTCTGTATTTAGGCATCTTGGATTCTTTATTGACGCTATTGCCTCTCTTAGCAGCAGCCATGGGCAATATACTCCACAATCCCCAGTTTGTGAAGAGTCTTCATTCCAGCACAGATAACGACTTGGCTGCAGCAACTTGCATAGTTGCAGGACCAACTTGCCTATGATGTACCAGAATTGCTCAGAACAATTGTTCAAAAAGTCATCATTCTTTGGTTAATTTTAGTCACCACAAAACATTATAATACATCTCCTCTTTAAGGTGCTGGATGCTCTGAAGTAAGGGCATCATAAAGACTTCTTATAATTCTGAGATGAAGACTGTGGGCAATAATGCACTTCTGGCACCTCTATAAGGAGATTAACATTTTCCTGATAGAAGCCTTGAACAACGCATTTAAAGAAACAGCAGTAAAAACAGCTGTTCCAGGTGCAAGATTAGTTTCTTTGACTTTCCTTACCACACCTACAAAATGACCTCCAAAAAGACCGGAACAAGCAATTATAAGAACAGTCATGCCAGCTCCTAGAAGCCTATCAACATGTTATGTGTGCTTCTCACTTGGGCCAAAATTGAGAGAAAAAGTAACACTTTGTAGGTTTAGTCATGCTACCTATGCCCTAAATTCGAGTTACTCATATCTCAACGTCATGAGAACAATGTAAGTGCCACCTCTGGATTCCTCCCCTTCACCTGGCCACTTTAGGCATCTATCTGATGGTACCCAAGAGGACACAAACTCTCAGGCATGCTCCATTCCTATTCCCAGGTCCTAGAATACAGGCAAATGTTCTATTGTCTTAAAAATAACCAGTAAGAGGCTTTTGGTTTATGATGATCTTGAGACACAGTGTTCATTAAAAAACTGCTCCATTTCACTGGCATTTGTTGAAGACTCATTTGGAGTTTGAGTTCACACAGATCAGAAAGTCCATGAACACAACTCAGCTCATATGCAGGAGACTTAATCCTTATACTCCCTACAAAAGTTAAACTAAAAACATACAGCCTTCCAGAGAGAGCTAATATTTATGTATACAACTAAACAGGCAGCAAATATAGATAAAACTTCAAGTTCTTTCCCAAGTATTATCACTTCTTACAAAAAGGCAAGGGTACAGCCTTTTGACTGTTAATGAAAATATATGTCGTTACATGTCATATATAAAATTACCATATGCTACTCCTGTAAAATATCAATTAAAAGTTTGTGATTAGATAATGAAAAACATCAAGGCAATATTTTGGAAGGTATACTAGAAACTTCCACTGGCAATGCTCAGTATTGGTCTCCTCTAGCTGGGTAAGAACTGTATGGTTTCAGCTGCTGACCATTCTCACTCTGCTACTTCAACTTGAAGTTTTATCTGGAATGGGGCAAATTCAGCAGTCTGAATTTATGAAAATTTTCTTCTATAGAAATCCACATTTCACAGATCAGTCAGAACAACTCTCACATCTGATTTTGTTTTCTCATACTACTATGAGTTTATAGTCAACATCTTGGCTCAAGGCCAAGGAAAAAAAAATATATTTTCTTCACTTTTTTTAAAGGATGTTATGACACTACACCTAATGCCTTCCTCTGACAGATACATTTAAAAATGTTGTTCCTTTTTACAAGTTATAGTTCCTAAAACAGAGGAAAAAAAATCCAGCGGTTGCAATTTAGATGAAATGGCAGTGGCAGTGATGAGGGACTACCTCTTAATTCTTCAGAATGTAAAATGGAGAAGTTCAAAGCTCAAATAAATAAGAAGGCCTGCTCCATCAAGTTTATAAAATATGGAGATTTCTCAATTATCATGGAAAGAAAAACAGCAGGATCCTTATGATCTCTTAGATTGCACAAGCAGTTTATTTATAACTGCTTCAGACAACAAAGGCCTGATTTACTTGTGCAAAACAGGTTAATGTTGATGGATTTCAGGCAAGGTTTCTCCACCATGTCTAATATATGATGAATATTCAGTGTGTAGTAACATTAGGAGCTGTTTGGACTGATGGACATGTCCCATGGACATGCAAGCACAAAACATTAGATAATGATTACAAAATTCTTATCTATTTTGGAAGAATTCCTGAGTTTGAGATGGCCATTCTTTTTTGGTTGGACTTTCGAAATCTTGCCTTCCTTTTGGGAGTTTAATACCCTTCTAGGATCAGTAATAGAGTAGAAGAAAATGTATTTGGATTCACACTTTTCTTCTCCTCTATATTCCTCCAGGGACAAATAATGCTGAGCTTGTCAAGTCAGCACAGTCACAAATGTGAGGCTGTAAGATGGAAATTAAGTCCCCAAAGGGCTGAATGTAAGGGTTTACCCTTGAGAGGGCTGAAGGAAGTGCAGCTGGTTACCAGATAGATTCACTTGAGTGTAACAGTAAAAGAGGGTCTAAAGTGCAACTCTCCCCATAGCCATTAAATTTGACTTTTCAGGAAGCTACAAATGTAAGCAAATATCACGGTTATCTTACATGAAATAAAAAAAATATTACGCAAATACATAGGAAAATTAGGTACCCACTTCCCCTCAGGTAGCTTCCTCATCAGTGTTGCAGACAGTGGGTGCCCCAGACACAATGCAAGAATTTAGCATCTCACACATGTCATGCATGTAGGGAAGTGGAACATTCTTACAAAACAGAGGAGTGTAACTCAGGAAAACTCATATGGGATGTGTTAGAAAGAATCTGTGCTGACCTTTCTGCTACCCTTAGCTTGCTTCTCCTTCATCTCTTATATTTAGACAACGATAAAGGTAGAATAATTGTTTTATTGAAAGGTTTGCATAGCAGTAAGCATAGTGTTATGGAGGTACTGATTTCCACTCTAACATAAAAAATTATAAATAAGAGTATGAATCTTTCTACACAGACCAAACAGGAATGTGTAAGGAGACTTCGGGATGGCTGATTGATTAGCTATTTAATGATTATTTAATGACTATTTAATGACTAAAAGGACTGAAGTGTGACAAAAGATTAAAAGCCATATAGTGATGAAACACTGTTCCAAATAAGCTCTTTATTTGAACAGTTAGTTTTTCTCCCTTCCCTTGTTTTTCAAAGTAGCATTCCATGAGGAATGTATGAAAATAAAGGAGTAAAGTTTAGAGCAAGTGTCTTTTGCTTGCAAAAGACATAAGAAAGGCTCACTAGACAGTGCAGAATGATGAAAATATGCCAACCGTAACAATTTGTTCTACCACAGGGTGATATTTAAGCGCCCAATTTGTAACTTCAACAGTTCTCTGGTCATACACAGAAAAAAAATAATATTAAAACAATGATAATATGCACTTTTTTCTAAAATTCTTGTTTAAATAAGAGTCTTGAATCAAGATGTGTGTCCCTGTGAACAGCACTACAATTTTTCATTCTAAGACTCTTTTCTACATTTCCACCTTATGTAACACTCCTCAGAGCTGAAAGGAATTAAGCATGCATAGAATTAGAAATAAACATTTGGTGGTGACTTCCTGTAGTGTATTAAATATTTTGGTACTTTCAGGGTCTAGCATAATCTTAATGGTATACTTGAAACTCATGTAAATTCTGTCCTAATTATCATCAAGGTATAAATTCATTATTATTGCCTCACATTTAATCAGATATTTACATTTTTATAGTATTTGAACACATAAAATGAATTTAAACAATTACTGTATTCTCATTTCTTGACCTTTAAAATCACCTTCCAGTCTGTCTTGGCAGCTGAATGGTGGTCTTAATTCAATTCATCAGATTACCTTTAAATGTCTTCTTTAGGTTCCTGCATAAACATGAACATTTTGTTTCTATCCCGAACTTAGGAGAAGAATTTTTATGAGAAAATTACATAGAAACAAAGGAAGAACACAGTAAATGCTTAAAAGTAAGCCATTAGGAAAGGAAACGAGGCAGAATACCACTTTCTCAAGTCAAACTAGAGCTTGATTGGGACACTAGGGCGAACCTTCTGACTGAAGGTTTTTCCTACTGAAAAAAATTTGAAATCTTGTGTAATTCAGCTGGTAACATTGAGGATTTTTACAACTTTTATAGAGAGTGACAATGTCACATTCGTCATACTGAAAGAGATGTGTGTACTACCGTCTCAAAGGGAAAGGTGACGTACATGGCATCACCAAGATGTCTCTTCCAGCGTGCTGATCTTCCTCAGAGAAGGGCCCTGGCTGTGTACTGATGCCAAAGGCAGTATGCTGCCAAAGGCAGCATGTCTCAGCCTCCCCCTACTGCATCTGAACCAGCTTACAGCCTACAGCAACCTTTCCATCACTCGTGCTTGGTCCCCCTTCTCCGTGTGTTTTCTCTACCTTCTCCATGAGAAGTTTTCGTCATGCAATCAGTCTCTGATCTCTGCACACTTTTACCGACAATCTAAGCATTACACTGCGCTGTTTTTTTGCCTGCACTTCAGACTCTAAAACACACGTTCTTTCATCTCTAGAGGCTTTCCTGTTGTTCCACACACACCCAGGCAATGCTGATGGATACACAAAGTGTATCTGTCAGTTTTTAGACAAATTTCACTTTTATTATTTTGTCAACATTGGTCTCTCTCCTTAGCACTTTTATCAGACACACCTGTCTTGGGTGCCAAGTTCCATATTTTACTTTGTAGCAATTCAGCTTCAGAAGCATTTTCTTTCTTTCAGACATTTCTAAGTTCTTACAATGCTTTTAGGATAAAGTGTTCCTGCTAGGATTTTTGAACACTGAGACGTATTCTTTAAGAGAACTGTCACTTAATTAAAGTCTGCCTGGGAACAAATAGGGGATGTGGTAGCTTTGGGCCCAGAAGACTTTTCTCCTGGCAAGTTCACAGCCTGGATAAATAACACCATCAGTGACCTGTGGGGCAAGTTTTGTGTATTCTTATGATTCTGAAAGTTAGTGGCCTTGCTAGCACCTTTCTCAGTTTAAGAGAGCAATATTTCATAGAATCATAGAATCTTCATGGTTGGAAAGGGCCTTTGAGATCATCTAGTCCACCCATACACACATAAAAACAAACAAACAAAAAAACCAAACCAAAACAAAAAAACCCTACAATCTCTGTCACTAGAGCATGCCCTGAAGTGCCAAATCTAGATGTTTCTTAAATACCTCTAGGGATGGTGACTCAACCAACTCCCTGGGCAGGCTGTTCCAGTGCCTGACCACTCTTTCAGTAGAGTAATTCTTCCTAATATCTAATCTAAACCTCCCCTGCCGCAGCTGCAGACCATTTCCTCTGGTCCTGTCATTATTCACCTGGGAGAAGAGGCCAACACCCACCTCTCTACAACCTCCTTTCAGGTAGTTGTAGAGGGCCATGAGGTCTCCCCTCAGCCCCCTCTTGTGCAAGCTAACATGCCCAGCTGACTTGGTCTCCAGACCCCTCACCAGCCTGGTAGCTCTCCTCTGGACACGCTCCAGCACTTCAATGTCCCTCTTGTACAGAGGGGCCCAGAACTGAACACAGCACTCGAGGTGAGGTCTCACCACTGCCGAGTACAGAGGCACGATCACTTCCCTACTCCTGTTGGCCACGCTATTCCTGATACAAGCCAGAATGCTGTTGGCCTTCTTGGCCACCTGGGCACACTGCTGGCTCATGTTAAGCTGGCCGTCCACCAGCACCCCCAGGTCCTTTTCTGCCGGGCAGCTTTCCAGCCACTCTTCCCCAAGCCTGTAGCGTTGCTTGGGGTTGTTGTGACCAAAACGCAGGACCCGGCACTTGGCCTTATTAAACATCACACAGTTGGCCTTGGCCCATCGATCCAGCCTGTCCAGGTCCCTCTGTAGAGCCTTCCTACCCTCAAGCAGATCAACACTCCCACCTAGTTTGGTGTCATCTGCAAACTTACTGAGGGTGCACTCAATCCCCTCATCCAGATCATTGATAAAGATATTAAACAAAACTGGCCCCAAAACTGAGCCCTGAGGGACACCACTGGTGACCGGCTGCCAAGAGGATTTCACCCCATTAATCACAACTCTCTGGGCATGGCCATCCAGCCAGTTTTTAACCCAGTGAAGAGTACACTTGTCTATGCCATGATTTGCCAGCTTGTCCAGGAGAATGCTGTGGGAGACGGTGTCAAAGGCCTTACCAAAGTCCAGACAGACAATGTCCACAGCCTTCCCCACGTCCAGAAGGCAGGTCACATGGTCACAGAAAGAGATCAGGTTGATTAAGCAGGACCTCCCTTTCCTAAACCCATGCTGGCTGGCCCTGATCCCTTGGCTGCCCTGCACTTGCTGTGAGAGCTCACTCAAGATGATCCTCTCCATGATCTTTCCTGGTATCGAGGTCAGGCTGACGGGCCTGTAGTTCCCCAGATCCTCCCTCTGACCCTTCTTGTAGATGGGCGTCACATTAGCCATCCTCCAGTCATCTGGTACCTCCCCTGTTGACCAAGACCATTGATAAATGATGGAGAGAGGCTTGGTGAGCTCTCCTGCCAGCTCCCTGAGTACTCTTGGGTGAATCCCATCCAGCCCCATAGACTTATGTGCATCTAGGTGCAGAAGCAGATCATTGACTACTTCCTCCTGGATTATGGGTGGGTTGTTCTGCTCTCCATCCTTATCTTCCAGCTCAGGAGGCTGAACACCCTGGGGATAGCTGGTGTGACTATTGAAGATGGAGGCAAAGGCGGCATTAAATATCTCAGCCTTCTCCTCGTCCTTGGTTGCAACTTTCCCCCCCACATCCAGTAAGGGATGGAGATTCTCCCTGGCTCTCTTTTTGTTGATGTATTTATAAAAGCTTTTTTTGTTGTCCTTAATGTTAGTGGCCAAATTGAGCTCCAGCTGGGCTTTCGCCTTCCTAGTTTTCTCTCTGTATAACCTAACGAGATCTCTGTACTCCTCCTGAGTTGCCTGTCCCTTCTTCCAAAGGTGGTAAACCCTCCTTTTATTCCTAAGTCCCATCAGAAGTTCCTTATTCATCCAGACTGGCCATTTTCCCCGCCCTTCAGACTTGCGACACTTGGGGACAACCTACTCCTGGGCCTTTAAGATTTCCTTCTTGAAGAGTGTCCAGCCTTCCTGGACCCCTTTGCCCTTCAGGACTATCTTCCAAGGCAAACAGATGCTTAGAAAAAGCAGCACAGTGTTCACATGTTATTCAGGAGTTTCCTATATAAGCTTCCATACTAAGGTCATGGAGGGGTATCGATCACTAAAAAACCATTCTTCACTGATGCTAGGAATCTATTGTCTCTCTTCCACAACACCTCCCTTTTGGGACTCTTCTGTCTTTGGTAACCTTTCCACATGTCATAGTTTTCCTCTAAAAAGGTTTTTCTGCTCTGATCTTTTAAAAAGCTCAGAATGCTACTGAAAAAAAAAAAAAAAAGGTCAAGCATCTGTGGATTAGAATTATTCCTTCCCTGGCAGTAGAAACCCTATGATTTTCACATATGTTTAAGAAAAACAAGAAAAAATTTGTTTCTTCTTTTCCCTTTAGAAAAAGAAATAAAAGCCCCATCAACACAAAAATATCAACACTTCCTTACACACCCTCACAATGCTTGGCTAGTAATTCCTGTGCCTCCTTTTCCAGGGAACTCTTACACTGTCAAAAATGCAGCCATTGCCTCTGGCTAAAGATGCCTCTTGTCAAAGCAAGCATTTCTGCCTTAAAACAGATGGCACTATTTGTATGGAAGCCTGCTCCCTTTTGGGCAAAGTACTTTACTGTGATTGGTACCTATTAAACCAGGATACAAAAAGTGGAACCACTGGGGATGCGCTAACATCCGAAGGAAAGCATTCAAGATACTACTGGCAGACTCTTCTCTAATCTCCCATTTTCCCTGCTGTGACAAGGTGTTGACAAGGTTGCTGAATGGATGACTCAATGGACCGGCCTCATTGTGACTTGGAGTGGCAAAATTAGGCAGGTTCCTCTTTCAGACCAAGGTTATCTGACATCTGAAATAGCCTGCGGTATCCTGCTTTATATAAAGTAATTATTGCAGGAACAAAAATAACTCGCTTTTCATACTCCTAGAATAGGCAAGTTTCTACAAAACTTATCAAGACTTCTCAGGGCCACTTTTAGTGTCTATAAAAACTGTGCCACATTATTCTTTAAAAAGCTTCTGGTAGGAGGATATAGCAAGGTTAATGTTCTGTTACAGAGGCACTATAACTGACAATGGCTCATCTCTTGCTGGCAATTACACTCAAAAAGAGTTCACAGCCATAGAGGTATGAAAGAAAGGACAAGCATTTTTTTTTTACTTTTTGAAAGCAAGATGTGATACTAGCTCACACAGCCAGACTCCCAACATTAAGGATCATTTTCTTAAAATCTATGCAATAGTTTTCTAATTAGAAGCCAAATCAAAGGAAGGCATCTCTCCAAAAATAGTATCCTCCAGCAATGGAGCCAGCTCTTCCTGCCTAGCTTTTGTGAGGACATGTACATCAGAAAGGTGGACTGCATGGCAAAAAAGCTCCTAATACCAATTAGTGCATCAGTGAATCCATAGTCCAGAAAAGACTAAGTCAGTGTCCTCTCCCCATACCACCCTGCATCCTCAGAACAAGCAGCACAGCTAAAACTTACTTCTCATTGCTGTAAAGAGAGGATCAAATAGTCTCTCACTGGGCAGGAATCCCTTTTAGCCAGCAAACGACCATTTGGATTAACTGTAACCTCACCTCTCACGTAAAACATGAGAATGTTCCAGAAATGCTACGCAAAGAGAGGTATGAGCCTTCTCCACTCCCACGGAGGAAGCCTATTTGCTGCACCTGGACCAGTGAAATACTCTTGACAAGACCCGTTTATCACTCTGGGTGCAGAGAGGATGCACCTGGCCTCAGCGCGTTCTGGGCCAACAGGCAGTATTTCCCTAGCTCTTGCATGACAAACTGCCAGCTGAAAAAAAATAGCTCATAGTCAGGCTTCTTTTCTCATGTTGTGTCGTTCTCTGCATGGCATCAAGGGTTACATTGCTAAATGGTCCAGTGGGAGTTGTCACTACAGATAGTTGCTATACCAGGATACCAAAAAGCTGCCTCCATTTGATGAAACTTTTCCCCGGGAGTCAGCTGCAACTGGATTTCACACTAGCAACATCACTCCCTCAACACACCACTGCTTCCAAGTGAACACTATTCTGCATCCTTTGTAGAAAGCAGGCTCCAGTGTGTTTGAATTCGCTCTTCCCTTACTGGATTTTTTCCTGCACTTTTGTGCATAGCAGTACCTGTGGACCAGATCTTTGTTACATCCACTGGATGAAGACTGTCACAGAGTTCTTCAGCTCACCAGAGGCAGCATGAGATTTCATACTAACTGCACGTGACAACTGAGGACAGAATAGTCACTCAAAGCCTCCCTGGATCCCCACTTCAATCCTGGGATGTCCTGCTGTGTGCATTACCAGAACTGTTCAGAGAAGCACTCTTCCTCTTGACACTTGTTTTAAATACGTCATCATTCTCAGAAACTTGCAAGATGGTCCACTGATTCAAAAGATATCTAATCCCATTATCTGTTTTACAAAAATAATCCTTACTTAAGCACCCTGCTTGCTTTACTAACTTTTGAGCAAAATACTGTGCAAAGATGTGTCAAAGATGACAAAAGTATTGTGCTTCCCTTACTTACATTTCCTATATTTTAGATATTGAATATTTTCACCTTGCCAAAATCTTAGTTTGGGGTGGGTTTTTTTGTTGTGGGTTTTTCTTTTTCTTTTTTTTTTTTTTTTTTTTTTTTGCACGGATTGAACTTCTTTTCTTTATTCAAGTTATCAAATTTGGTCTGACTTTCCCAGAGTAGTAACTTCTCTATAAACAAGTGCTTTGTACACTTACTAGCTTCATTTTCTGTGTTCTCTCCAAAACAAAATGACAAAAAGGATTTTTTTGGTTAAAGTTTTCTGGAAACATATTTTTAAATTGTTTGTGGGGGAAGGGATTGTCTTTATAACAGGTTTCTAATCTCAGTTTTCCAATCTAGACTAAGAAATAAATTTTTCAGGCAACCCCACAAAAATTCAAGAAAAGTAGTTTCTAAACAACATAAGATATTCTTTTAAACTGAGTGAAATTCCTCTGAAATTTGTAGACCCAATTTTGAAACGAGAACTAGAATTTTTAAAAGCGGACCTACCCACTCCATGTGTAGCAGCAACACATATTTTAACATTTTAGCTCTAGCATCCCACATATGCTCTCAGTCACACTGGCTTTAGCTAAGAAAGAAACAGCACACTGGCTTCTGCGTGTCATAGAGGCTGTGGTCTCAAAAGTTTTGTGGTTCTTTCCTTTTCTTTTCTCACTTACTTCATTATTTTATCCAAATAGGGGAGAAAAATAAGCAAAAGACTATCCAAGAGAGTAGGGGCAGGCTGCGGCTCTGGTGTATTTAATGATGACCCCTGGTCCTTTTACTCATTTTACTGAATCTGTTGCACAAGATAGGGATTTTTAAGCCTCTAAAAAAAAAAAAAAAAAAGAGTCTCTATTTTGTTTTACTTTATGATGTTAAAATATTCAGGCAATTGTATGCCCATTTCCTTGGTACATATTCTACTCTAACACTTCCTGCCTGTGTTTTCTCTAGCTAACTCCAACCACACTTGTGATTTTATCCCCAGCCTAGGAGTTGCCTCATGGATTTACATGTCTGGATTTACATACTCCAGTGCCAGCAGCCCTACTTCTTTACAAAAGCTTTTAGCATCTCACATCTTACCTCTACTGAGGGCCAGTGATAAACGACTGGAGTTGTCTCCTTGCATTTTGAAAGGAAGATAAGTTGTCGGACATATTGCCGGACATATTGTCCATTCAGGACAGCTGTTCCAAAGCAAATTAGGACAAAGCTGGAGAAATGACAGGGTAGTCGTAGGTGGTCAAATCGATACATTCCAACATCAACTAATTACAAACCCAGTGACAGTGAAACTGCACAAACTATCTGTATCATACTTCTGTACAATGGTTATTTAGGTTCTAATACTTGTTAATTTATTATTATTTGCCCTGGTACCTGTTACAAAGGGAAGGCTTGTGGTATTTTGCATATACTGGAGTCTCCTTAGAACATTAGGATCCCTGCAAGTCTCAAAAATATTTTTTGCCTTTCTTTCCTTTTTACAACAACCACATTTGAAGAAGTGGTCATTTAGTCATTGTATGTACAGGGACAGGAAGTTATGACCTAATTTAACTTTGGAATGTAAAGACAAACTACAACATTTTGCTCTATTTCTTTGAGGCAGGTGATATTTTGTGTCAAACATTTGAATATTTATCAATTATCCTTTCCTACAGCAAATCCTGGAATCATTTCTTTTGATGCAGAAGCATACAGGCTTCTTCACACTGCTTGCACTTGCAATGCTGATGTTTCCCCATCACCCTGACAAGCAATGCAGAAGTCAGCAGCAAAAGGTTTTCTTCTGCCTAATTGTAAGCCTCCACATTACCCTGTGGCATGAAATTAAAAGCTGGACAACATCAACAATGTAGCATTGCTGCTGAAACCTTAAAGAAAAGGAGGACAATGCAAATACTAAGAACTTTGTGATCAAATTATTTTTACCATGCCCCAAATAAATATTAATAATTGTCTACTGTATTATTCTCTACTGCATATAAGAACAAGGGAATGATCCTGCAAAGCCCAGGGCTTCTTTTTGTCACAGAAGTGATCAATGGGCATAAATTAGACTGCAGGAATAAATAACATTTTTCTGTGAAAGTGGAGCAAATATTAGTAATGTTTCTCTATAAATGTGTTTCTAGAAATTCCAGCTGAGACACAAAGTGAGCTATCATCACCTCCTCCCCCAAGATTTTCTTCTTTTGTCAAATGCAAGCAAAATTACTGATAAATTGGATTACAAAACTGTTTCCCTGTAATAAAATGCTATTTTTTTCCTAAATTAGAAATTAAGAAGCTGATCCTGCAAATCCTTGCAAGGTGATAAGTTTTCATTCTTATGACTGTAGATTACTACTCCCGCTCACAAACTCCTGCGAAACCATCTTCAGCTTTTAAATAGGCACCTTGAATGGTCCAAGTACTCAAGCCCCAGTGAAGTAACTCATTTAAGCACATGTTTACCTTTAACTAAAAAAGAAGTAATTTTAAACAGCTCTTAGAACAATCTTTTTGTAACTATGACTCACATTTGAATATAAGTGTTGTATTGTAATTCTGACATAAAAAGAGACAAGTTCCCCTTTTCAGCTGTGTTATTATGGAACTAAATACATGCAATTGAAAGATGATTCTGGCACAGCCTGTGTAATATGCACACAACACATCTTGAGGTACTCATCCAAAAAAGCTGGAAAAAGGGTGACACTGCCTAGTTTCTTCGGTGGATGCTGATGCAAATACAATTTCTTACAGTCATGACATTCAAACCAGCCATGACGACTGACTCATTGCTTTCTGATAAATACCGTGTGTTGGAAAAGCATTAGGAAGGAAAAAAGAAGTGTAGTTTGCAACAAATAATTATGATTCTCATGACCATGACCTCTGAACACAACACACATTTTGGAAGCGACTTCTACTTCCAAAGCCTCTGGTATAACAACCAAAAGGAAGGATGGCAGACTAAGGAAATGCCCCTTCATAGTTACTTTTTTTGATCATCAGTATCTTCAAAAGTGCTTAAGTCCAGCTTATAATTTTACCATCAATCTTCTAAACTGTTATTTTGTGCTCCACTTTACCCGCTAGCCGCTTCTAAAAATAAATTTCACTGTTTGTCTTCCTGCGACTTCAGATCAAATTCTGCTCTTACCAGAATCGCACCACCATGCAAATGGAGAGCTACACCTTTGCTTTGACAGACTGCTAATATTTTTAAAAGAAGTAAAACAAGAACACTCCAATCATAGTTTTGCAATTTTTGCAGTCATTTCAAGTGAATGTGAAAACTGAAGCAATTATTTACATTAATCTTTATCTATTATCAAAAATAGCCATTTTTGAGCATCCTAACGGATTCCAAGCCCTTTAGTTCAAATTATTTTGTCTTCATCAGACTATAATCTTTCTCCCCCACAGGATAACTGTCAGAATATAAAGAACATTCAAACTTCCTTATTTGTCTGTTTATCACTCAATGCTCAACAGCGGGTTGAAAAAAAAAAGAAGTCACTCTTCCTCTTAGTGGACGGCCTCGATGTACGCTACACTGCTACAGTTTATGGCGTCCATGCCTGTAAAAATGCACAGCTTTGCATGCTGATACTAGCTCTACCGGATGGCTGGGCCCATGGATTAAGCTGCAGATTCAACCCAAGGACTCAGGAGACCTAAGCTTCTGTAGACAAAAAGAGCATTAAGGAAGCCTAACAGAAGAGAACATTAAAACAAAATTATGAACAGTTAATTCCTTTAAAAGGAATAATTTTGTTTTAAAATGGAAGTACTTTACAATACATGATGTAATTTGGCCAGTCTGGGATACCACTTGCCACTCTTCTACTCCAGCCTGTGTCACCTAACAAAAGTATTGCTTTTGTTTGTCCAAAGTAACACCATTTCAAATTAATCCAGCCAACTACAACACAAAGTTTATGCAGTACAGTGCTAAAGAAGAAAACAGAATAATTCTGGCAGAACACATGAAATTAAGAGAAATGACTCTGGCATGAGCCTCGTAGTATTAAACTACTTTCAGCACCTCTAGTAATTCACTACCGTTGATTTATCAGAATCAAAATAGGCAAGTTTGATACAAAAGAAGCACATTTTTAAAGACATTTTGTCAGGCATCAAATCTTTGACATATTATGCACCATTCAGACAGAAGCCTTCCTTGCATGTACACTTTGCTTTTTTTAAAACCTATTACCACAATAACGTACCAAGATATAATAAAATACCATCTTTCTTTTTTTATTTTTTATTTAAGTTCTATATTTAAGTTCCTCAAACGCTGGCCTAGTGGTATTTACTTTCAGAAACACTGTAATACAGGGAGGTTTCACACTTGCTTTTCAAGCTGCTGTGTTTTTAACTGGCCGCTCCGGACCCTCCCCGACCGCTGCCCCTTTCCCGCTGCCGCTGCCCGCGCCCCCCCCCGGCCCTTCCCTCCCTCCGGATCCTCCGCTGCTGCGCGCCGCGCACTGCCAGGCACCCACCGCGGCCGCCCACCTCTTCTTTCCGCCGGTCCCTCCGCGCTCCCCGGCAGCCGCGGACGCCGCGGGAGCCAGCAGCAGGGTCCCCCCCTCCACCCAGCTCCGGCCGCGGCCCCGCCGCCGCCCGGCGCAGCGCTGGCGGGGAAGGGGCGATGGCGTGGGGCCAGCCGCCGGCGGGGCCCCGATGCGGGCGGACCCGCGCCGCTACTCACCGGTCCCCGCGGGTCGCTTGTCACCCACGCCGCCGCCTCCTCCCGCTGACCGACGACTCCTGCCGCTGCCGCCGGGAGAGAGCCGGCGGGGAGGCAGCCCTCGGGCGGGCGGCTCCGCCGAGCCGGGCCGGGCCGGGCCGGGCCGCGTCGAGGTACGGCCGGGAGCGGGACCGCTTAGATCCGCGCTTAGAGCCGCCGGTGCCGCCGCTTCCTCGTATTCTCTCGCAGCCGCGGCTACTTCCTCATCGGGGTGTCGGTGCGCACTCCCTCCTCCTCGGCGGGCGCAGCCGCCGTACCCCCGGCCCCTCTTTGGGGCGGCAGCCGCGGCGGGAGGGCGGCGGGCCCCGGCGGCGCGGCACGGAGCGCTCCTGCGGGGAAGCGTCCGACTCCAACGCACCCGGCGGCGTGGGGCTGCTCGGGACCCTGCGGGTGGGTCCCCTTGGTGCCGCCTGATGTGGCCGTCGGTGGGACCCCCCATGGTGTGGGTCTCCTTGGTGCCCTGCGTTTTGGGTCCCTATGGTGGCTGTGTTGCCTTGCAAGGCAGCTGGCTTTATACGATGGACATGCCGCTTGCTCAGCGCCACTCTCGTGATGGAGGATCAAAGTGTATCGAATGTGGGCTTCTCTTAAGGAGAAATGGAATATGCACCCTTTGGTGAATGTTGAAGTTGTGTGTCTTTTGGTATGTCTAGGTACTTTGGTGAGAAAATGACTCTTGGAGGGTTTCGTTTTGAAGCAACACAAGGGCCTACCATAGCACAGTATCTTCCCTTCCTGTTATATATCACACCAAACCCCTCCATATTTCAATCAAAAATAGTGGAGGAGACTCCAGTGTGCCTACGTGTTGAGCTGAAGAATCATCCCTCTTCAAGGTCTCCTCAGCACCCTGTGTGACAAGGAATTACTTCCTGCTGCAGATGCCCCCACACAGCCAAAAGGTGGCAACTATCCTTTTCCAGGGACTGCCCAAGAACAAAGTGCTCCTGCTGTGATCATACAGGGCTGATGAGTGGCACGAGGGGCCTCAGCTGGGGCCTGAGTGGGCAGGTCTCCTTCAGCTGTGACTGTGCTGCATGACACACCATCATATCCCGTGATGGGCAGTGCGAGTGGGAGGGAAAGTCCACTTCCTTCTTCCCTATAATAAACCAGCGCTAGCACTAGTGTGGGACACAAGATTTATTTTCAGTGGCGAAAATAAAGCCTGTGTTTCCTCATTGCAAAATGGACCATACACCCTTTGCAGTTAATAGAGCTGCCAAAGTACAAAACTGTCATGTTTCATACCAGTTAAAAGGGTCTCTAGTTTTGGTCCGTTTCAGTGAGACTTTTGGTAATTGCAGTAGTGGCAATGCCTTATTGGCACTGCCTACATGTTAGAGAAAAGAGAAGAACTTAGAAAACCTAATTCTTGGATGTATTTTGATGGCACAGTTCTCTTCCTGTCAACATCCAAGTGTGAACAGAGCATAATCCGCAGGAAATAGCTTTTCGAAAATCATTATTGACTATGAACTGGTTTTTAAGGAGAAGTTTCATCTTAAATCAGTGAAAAAATCATCAGTACTGCCTGGCTTCAAATCATACATGAGCAGTTGTACTGGACCTGGCTGGGATGGAATTAACTTTCTTCGTAGGAGCCGATATGGTCCTGTGTCTTGGATTTTGGTTAGAACAATATTGATAACGCACTAATAATTTGTCTATTTCTGGACACTGCTTGCACAACATTGAGGCTTTATCCATTTCCCACTCTGCCTCTGTTCCCAGCATGTAAGCTAGAGGTGGACAAGAGGTTGGGAAGGCACAAGGCTAGAACAGCTGTCCCCATCTGACCAAAGGGATATTCCATACCATACTCGGCAATCAAAAGTGGGGGTAAATGAAGAAGGGTGGAGGGGTGGGCCACCACTCAGGCACTTGCTGGGCATCACTGTGCTTGTGGGAGGTGGTGAGTGACCACCTGTGCATCACTTGGTTTTTAGGGTTTTTTTCCTTTCCTTCACCTATTGAAGACACCTATGTGTTTTTTTCTTGACACATGACTTTTCTTGCTTTTGATCTTCTTATTCTGTCCTCAGTCCTGCTGGGCAGGGGGAATTGAGCAATTGGTTGCGTGAGTGCTTGGCTGCTGGCCTGGATCAGCCCATAATAGCAGCAAAGGGTAAATCTAGTAAGGGAAGTAAATGTTTTTTGATGCCATCCATGCTTTCCTTTTTATTTCATTTCATCTGAGATTTAATACAAATAATTGTGTTATGGGGTTCTGCTATAGCGATTTTCGGTAAGGGACTCACAACAGTGGAATGTATTATTTAAAGTGTTACATGAAATATTACGTGTTATCATAACATACATGTTAGCATTCTGAAGCTTTTCTGTGACAAGTGGCTGACAAGTAGTCGGTAAAGTGAAATAATTCCTCGTTTTGTCTGGCAAAATTTGATCAGAGTATATTTGGGGTTTCTGGAAAGATTCAGTGTATTTGTGGAATCTCCTGCTCAATATGAATGCATTCAGTAGAAACCAATAGTTTGTACATAGCCTCCCACTAGTTGTGCTGTATAGTAACTACAATAATTAACTTTTTAATCCTCCCTACTTCTGTGGAGTATCTGAGGGAATTTCAATGCTTTCATTATTGCAATATGATTTGAAAGACCTCTGCTTTAAGGAGCATGACAGTTTGCTTAAGGCCAGGGTACATCTATTGTGGTGGGAGGCTTTACAGCCACATGACTACCTGCCACCCCAATCAATGCTAGTAGAAGAGGAGAGAGATGGAGCCTGGGTGAAATGCTGTGTCTCTTCTGATAAAACTTCAGCCCTGAAGTTGACTTAACTTTTACTGTAGACCAAGTCCAGGTTTCTCCCAATATCAAAAAACTGAATAATTTCTTACATACCATGACACTAATACAATCATCAACTGCTCTGGTGGTTCCACATGTGATCTGCTAGTTTTTTCTGCATAGTGAAAGCAATTTGGACGACCCCTTGAACTCACAGGACCTAACACATAGAAACAGAGGGGTATTGTTGTTGGTAATGATGAAATTTAAACCACTGGTTTATTTCAAATCTATTTTTTATCCTATTGATGTACTTTAATGTACATTGTGACAACATTATCATGAAACACGATAGAGTTGATTAAATGATATATAAGAATATTCCCAAATTGAATTTCTTTACTATACTGACTCTAGGACCGATATAATTTCTAAAATGTAATTATGTAACTAAGCCTCTTCAAAATTCAGAAATTTGGAGTTATGAAGAGTCTATTCTGTTGCCTTCCCACTATCTGTCTTCATTGTTACAGGGAATAGATGGTTAACAGAAAGTAGAAGTATGTATGTTGAAATAGACCTTTTTTCAGCTAAGCTACCATACTGAAGCATTATTATTTTTTTCATTCTTCAGAGGGAATTTTTAGGTTCGTTTGTGGTTTACAGGTGTAGTGGAATTTACAGAAGTGTTTTTGCAGACGTAGTTTGCCCTGCGCAAAGGGTACTACTGCGGTTTACTCTCAAAGTAATTACAGGCTGAAACTGAGCATTTTATAAAATCCTGTCTCTCTTTCTGTAGTAGGGAATGCTGTAAGCTAAGCTGATGCTTTGTTGTCTGATTGAATGTTAAATTCTCTAAAATACATAGCAACAAAATATACAACCCCACAGACAGATAATCTCATTTGAGGTTCAAATTCTTGACACTTGACCACACCTATGCTAAAAGTCCAGGGTCTCTGTGATAGAACCAATTGTGTCAGTAAGATGGGACTCTACATCTATACAAAGGGAAAAATACAGAAGTGACTCATTCTGCCTAAGGACTATAAAATTTGTTCACAGATCATTGAATTCGGTCGTGATTTGAACAAAAATACATGCTATTTGAGAGTTATTTATTATCTACTTCATTTTAATTTGTCAGTGATTCAGTGTTAGCACAATAGTCGTAAACAGCATTTAGAGAAAATCAAAAGCCAATAGCCTGAAAGCAGTGTTGTGACACAAAAGCAAACGTCCTGTATTACAGTTGGGAAAAATGGAGCTGGATCAGAAGCTTCAAAAAGTAAGGACCATAATCTCATATCCTTCGGCCTCTTTCTGTTATCCAAGGAGTAGCAAATACTCCTATTTTACATAAGAACCAGGCCTGAAGATGTTTCATACATTGTAAATACCAGCTATTTTTGTTTCTGTAAGTATTTCACTTATAACTGAATTTAAGTGGAAAACAGTAGTGGTGATCTCTAGGGAAAAATGAGTACAATTACACAGAAATAAACTGGGGGACACGTGCAGCAAATTAATTGATCTGCTTGTTCTTTGTGAGAATCTACAAATTATGACTATTTTGGTTATATACTGATTTACTGCTTTGTCTAGAAATGTCAGTAGGAATATTCTTTGCTTTATGAAGTTAAGAGTAATAATTAGAAAATTCAGAGTCATCAAGGTATTTTCTTTATCAATGTAGGCTAAATGTAATATCTGCATTATTTTTTGTATATATAACAATTTAAATACCATAATTTTGCATGCAATAGCCACATTTCTCACTTTCCCCCTATATTTTTACCTTAAAACAAAAAATGGATCACACTCATTATATATGTCTGTTACAAAACTGTTGATCTGCTCACTAGTGATTAAGAGTAGTCTCAGGATGTCTTCATTACATGTGAAAGATCATGATCTGAGGAGGTATGATATCTATGTTTTTAAATTTATGTGGGACAATGCAGACTAAGATTGTAGATTAGTTTAGAAAAGACATTTTCTGAATTTATATCACTTTAAAAAATACATTAAAGTGAAGATGTAGGCTTAGGCTACACCCAAGGCTAATTATCAGTTCTAGCTTTTGTTTTTATAGCAACTATATGTCTGTTTAAACCAGTATTAAAGAATGGCACATTATTTGAGAGCAATGGCTGAAAAAAGCAAAAGCATATACAATAGCAAGTCATGACAGGATAAAAAGCAGGGCTTCTTAAAAATTGTTTTTAAAAATAATTGCCTAATCGTAGCACAGAAAATAAACAAGGAAGTGGGTAACAAGGAGATGATAATCAGATTTAAGAAGTGTTGGGGAAAACTCTTAAGAAGAATTTAGGAAGAATTTGTTAGCAAAAGAATGGGTAAGCTCTGCTTTGGATGAGAACTAGCATAAAGCTAAAAAAAAATAAAATAAATCAATTGATCACGTAATCACATAATCAGTTTTAGCTGTCAGAAGATTGAGCAACTATGAGGGAACATTCTGTTTCAGCACCATTTCCCGAAGCATTTCAATCAGTAAAATGCTGGATCTGTAGTTTTCTGAGAGCCGTCTTGGACTGTCTCAGCAAACAAGAACAGTGTTGGAAGCCAGTATGTCAGAGATAGGGGTTGCATTGACATTAAGTCATACCACCTATGGAAGACATTTTTTCATCATTGGTTGTGTACTGGCATGCTAGAGAATGCAGAGCACAGTTTCTTGGTCCTGTTCCATTTGGGATTCCCCCTGGTTGGGGGATTAGTTAATGGATAGGGTAATCCACCTTTCCACCTCTTGTATACTGTAATGATTAGTGCCTTGATAGGCATTCCTGTGTGGTCATCCTAGGAATATAAGAGCAGAGAGCACTACTGGATGGCAACATACTGTTAAGAGGGACTCCATTGGGTGAGACATCGGGTATTATTAGCTTCCATGCCTCCTGATCATATGCATTGGTATTTAAGCATCTAAAATTTCTTTCTAAGACTGTTACATATTCATGTGGATAATGAAAGCAGTCACACTTGTACTTAATCTAGGGCATCAGTGAATAGAGACAAATTGACAAAAACTACAGATCCTTAAAAGTATGTAGAAATGGAAATAGAATAAAATGTTCCAAGTGTAAGCCTACCAGTGGCATACAAAACTCCTATTTTTTTATTTTCAACTGAAACATCTTTGTACTTAATATAATCTATAAAAAGTACAAAGTATTTAAATAGTTATGTATTTATATACATACTTACAAATAGTATGAAGCTAATTCAGTATAAACCAAGCTTATGGGACATTTCTGCAGTATTTCTCCCAAATTCCATGCTGCAGAGAGACTTTTATTAGTTGGGTGTCTTATGTCATGTCTTTGTTAATGAGGCCTTCTCTAATCTCAAGGACTGGGGAGCAGACATGAGAGAGGGAGAGAGAGCATAAGCAAGAGTCAGCTTGAATCCAGCTGTAGTTTTATTCTGTCTGTAACATTTGTCAGCTCTTCCCTATCGAGCCAGTCACTATCTTTGCACTGTGGTCTAGGACCTTGTATTTGCTTAGATGCAGTGCTGGCACAGTCTGCATCTATGCATTTATGCTTAATCAATTAAACACTTCTAGAAGCTGAATTAGGTGTCATCCATGGTGCTCAGAGCTGGACCCACAGTGCTTTCTGAGAAAGCAGAAAGAGTGTTCTCAATAGCAACAAGTACTCCTTTTAGTGAGAACAGGTTGTGGAGTCACGCAGTCTGTCTCTTCATGTTTATAAATGTCACAGACTCTGATCGATGCACAAAAAGCAGATGTACTGGTTCTGGATTAGTGTGAGCCCTGGAAGAGGTGTGATGCATTCACACATCACTGCACCTGAATTAATGTGTCCTGTCAAATCTCAGCCTACCTTGCATCCCAATCATAGATATTCTTCCAACCATAGGCACCTCTAAGTCAGGATTCACTGTAAACAAATCAGGCTATAAAATATTATAAAATACTTTTTATAATGCAAAATGTTAACTATCTGTTCTCATAACCTACTTTCCTGCATTACAGTCAGAGTAAACACTTCCTTAGCATCAGAGTCCTCATGCGTAATTTAGTTTTAGTTTGTTTGCAGCTGCAAGGTAGCTGGGGCATTCATGCTGAAGTGGTATACCTGACATGTTGTAATCCAAGGAATATCTTAAAGCTGCACAAGTAGCACTTTTCATTTTTCCATCATATTTTGTTTTCTAAGACTTGATTTATCACTGATGTAACTTTTACACAGCCTGTCTCTGAATAAAAAAACCTAAAGTTAAAAAATAAATATCTGAATTGTCCCGAATGATTTGAACACCGCTGTCTTTTCCGTGGTAGAACTGATTTGGGAATCCCTTCCTCACTGGATTGCAAGAATGTTAACGTGCCTTCTAGTTTATAGAGAGAACAGAAGTATGGCTCTTCAAATGAGTATGCCATTTATACTGGTACTCATTTCCTACTTTTGGACATACAGTAAGATTTTACCAGAAAGAAACTGTCCTTCTAACAGCTACAATAATGCATGTCATCAAGAAGACAAATTTGTGCCAAAAAGCAGAAGGATTTCACAATCAGAGGTTACTAACCCTGAAATTTTAAGCTGATTTTCTTCTTTTTTGTTTAATCCATACTGTAAGAAAAATATAAAACATATGCAAAATTTGGTAGATTCTAATAACATTTTTTTCTCTGTACGTGTATATATTTACACACACGTACATGTTTTAAATATCTTTACAACAGTCTTTAATGGTCTATCTTGAACTAAGCCAGTTTGAACTCAAGCATGCCTTTAAAAACATCCTTGCCTTTAGAATTATGCAAAGCCATGATAGAGAATTAAATCAGCATCATAATAGTTTTTTTTTCATCTGTGACGCTACAGATAAGGTCCAGCTGGTCTGTGCAAGAATGGAAGCAGCACATGGCCATACAAAACCTTTAGAGTTCTAGGGGACAACCCAGGATCAACATCCACTTTAAATTAAAAATGAGGCTTCAGAAGGCAAAACAATTAAAAAATGCATAGCATGAATCATGAATATGGGACAGCCGAAAGATCTTTTTTATCTTCCCTTCAGAATGTGAGCATGGGAAAAATTTTCTCAACCACGTTTCTGCCAAAGACGATGCAAATGCACATATAAAAACATTTGTAACTTCTTGAGAACTGAAACTGCTGGGGATCTCGTAGCTTTAAAACAGAAAGCAGAAGTTAACTTGATTTTAATCTTATTTACATTGATTTTATACAACAATGACTTCTCTATGTCTAGTAGATATCTTGATTAATGCTGTCAAAATTATCCTTTATGCATATAATATATATTGTTTCTAGCCATGTTCATAGTGAAATAAAACTCTTAAGAAGCTGCAATGAGAAGCTGAATGGATGAGCTTTATATGAAAAATGAATATTTATCTAGATTATTTCTAAAATGTGGAAATGATGCTTGAGTGAAAAAGAAAAAAGCACTAGTTAAAGGGCAGCAGCACTGGAGGATCTTAGACACTGTACTGCAGGCAGCCTGCATTAGGGGTGGAAGTAGAAGTATGTCCACAACCTTAACCACACATGAATAACGACTTTTCAGATGTGTCATGACCACAGCACTTCTAATAGCATGTGAGTGGTAAAGAACTAAAGCATGCTTTATCCTAATTGTCAAAAGCTTGTTCTTTACTTGTTAGCCTCTTTCTTTTTTTTTTTTTTTAATATTCTAAATGTGTGATGCATCAGGCATGGGAAATCAAAATCAAACAGTTTGAAATTTGGAGTTATTTGAAAGAACCAGGTTTCTTCAGCCTCTGCTGTGTAGCAAGATGGGGTGGTATTGATGGGGTGTTGAGCAAAAGCTACTTTTCTTTATTTAACATTTTTCAAGCACAAATCTTGAAGGCCCAAGTGTGAATGCTATACTTATGTTCTTAATGTTAAAAAGGGGGAAACCAAACTTTAAGACTGGAGACAGTTGTGCAATAGAAAAAGTTTAAAGGCAGATGCATGCAAAAGACTTCCAGTAGCTCCAAATACCCAAATAACACTCAGATTTGGGCTGGGGTGTTGGAGTCTCACTGAAACACCCAGAGAGCTTCATGCTTGGTCCCTAGTCCCTAGTCTGATTCATCTCTTGCAAGTCATACAGCAGTGTAGAGCCCAGGTTGCCAAAGCAAAGTCTGTATCTGACCTCCAAATTACATGGTTGCAAGGGTGGAAGACATGGACCATGGAAAACAGAAATCATTGAATCTCACCAGGTTTTTACAAAAACACTATAAACAGATACCATTGCCCTTGATTGTATTCAGTTACTCTTCCATCTTGCAGTTTTTCAAAGAAATTAAAGGCAGCTCCATTGTGGTTTCTCCCTTTATCAATCTCACCAGCCAGAAAATAAAAGGTTTATAAAGAGATGCTGATGGATGAAGGAGACTGTGATTGCAAGATTAAAGGTTTGAGAAATGTTTATGCTGTATCAGATGTCCTTGGATTCTATTTTAAAGAGGTAGTATTTTCATTGCATTTGTGAGATGTAATGTATTCTCACTGGGCACTGTATTTTTATTCAGACCTCACATCCAGGCCTTTAGAAATCCAGCTAGAACATTCTGGTTACTTTTTCCCTTACTTTTTTGAAACATACCACTTTATTTTGTCTTGATGAATTATTCTTTCTACCTGCACTGCAGCAGTTACAACCAAATGGATATTGCTTTCCCAACCTAATTCACGCACCTTTTAAAGCTTGAAAAATGGATGAATAGGGAACTGGGAGAGGTACTGCTAGGTGGGCTGTGGAGCTAAGGAGCCACATATGTTGCTGACACCACCAGTTGGGTATTTCAGGAGGATACCAGACAACTGATCAGGAGAGAAAATGGGAGATCAGGATTCAGGACATCCCAAAGATACCTCCAGGTTTCTTCATAAAACGTGTTCAAAGACACAGTAGAATTTTGCGGTGATTTTGATTGCATGGAGTCAGCATTTTTTATGAGAGATTTTGGTCAACTTTGAGGCTAACCGTGTGTTAATATTTTTTAAAACTCCAAATGCTTTAGTTTACAACATGTATATAGTTTGTAGTTGTTTCCATTAAGTCATCTCAGCTCATTCATATTTTAACACTTAGAAATCTGTGATGATCATTGTTTTGAACACACTAAGAGTTCATCTGTACGTATATATATTGATATAAGGCAGTGGTAGAGTCTATGCTTCTAGGGAGAGCTGATTTTCTTTTTATGTCTTCCTACATACAAACACACACGTCGACATTTGGAGTTCCCAGCATTGTCTTCTTGCTTGTGGTCTCTCTCTTTATATGTAGCCACAATATATATATTCTTCTTTTGTCATAACTGTAACTATTGTAAAAAGAAAAAATGAGCTTGCATCTTTTTCAGTAGGGTAAATGTCAGTGAAAGGACAGCATGGCGTTTTGAACAACTGTGCACTACACTAACACATGCTACAAGTGTTACTACTTCTGAACTTCTGTCTCCTTAGTAGCACCATGTGCTGCATTAAACCAACTCGGGAGAAGAATTTATTTTGTATTGAATACAATAAAGTAAGATAAATGTTATGACAGAGCATCAATTTTTATTGTACCAAATTACAAATTTTATTGTACCAAATTACCAAATATTACAATTTTTCATTGTACCAAATTAATAAACATCTCATTTAGAAGTGCTGCAAAACATCATAATGTGAGTGCACAAAATAGGCTTCTGATTTATTTTTTCTATTTATTATTATGATGATTATTTATGTAACACCACAGAGGTCTATGGCATTTCAGGGATTTATATGGCAAATCCCCAGCCCTGTGTGTGTAAAACCAAAGATGAAAAATAATAATTTTGAGATGTGTGGATAGGAATAAAGTGAAAATAAAAACTAAAAAGAAAAAAGGCAAGAAATGTTACCTACGGAATCAGTATGTAAGAAAATGTATCTAGTATGCATTGACACACATATAAAAATAATTCAATAAAAGAACATTGAGGTCACAAAGTTAAATAATTGGAGTTATGAAATGCTCAAATTTCAGGTCATGTGCATTTCATCCTTCTTGACTGTGCCTGTCTTCTGAAATTATATAGCCCGTAAGTCATCTTTTCTAGGAACCCTGACTCATGGCATAGACAGGGTAGACATGCTCTGGCAATGAATCAGGTTGTGTAGAGAAGAATTCTGCTGATGGGATTCCTGTGTTATTTTTAGATGGACTGGACATTATTTCATGAACAAGAGTTTGGCAGTGAAAGGAGTGCAGTACCTTATACACACGTGGTTGTTTAAAGTACAGTAATTCTGTAGTGAGCCTCCTCTGTGGATACTCTCCACTGCAACTGAGAAGGCCTTTCTGTGTGTTAGCTTCACGTATTTGCAGAGAGAAAGGCCCGTCCTCTCATCTCCCTCCCTCCTCCCTCCCCGTACTGGGCAGGTGGTTGTGAGTGCCTGCACAGGGAGGTTGGGAGAACAGCTGGTGCCCTGCCAGCCTGGATTATAGTTTACTGCAATGAACATTTTGATTGTAGATGGGCATTAAGCAAAAATGAAATATTAATGAGTCACTTATTAAAAAACTGCCAACCCCCTTATGAACTACATGAAGCAGGGTTCTTGTGGAAAACTAGTTTGTGTTGTTTATACAATTAGCAATTGTGTACTGTACAGCATACACACAGTGGAGTATATTATACTTACACATGACTTCAGTCCTGATTTTTAAGTTTTGGGAGCCTAACTTTGCAACTGTTACACAGAACTTAGCCAGACTAAGATGAGAAAACAAGTATCTTTCTCACAAAATAACCCATGCCATATATCAAATGTTTCACTGCACAGAGGTACTAAAATTCATCACTGAAAGGCTTAAAAAGTTTTTTATCATAAGCAAAAAATTTCTTTGTTCTAGCATTTTGAGGTAAAAAGGCAAGCTGTTTCTGATAAAGTGATGTGAAATTATGAAAGATTCTGTTTTATGCAGACAAGGGACAGCACAAAAAATCACTCTTAGAGGTCACGGTCTGATGAAGTTATAAGCAACTGACGTCAGAGCCTTCTGGAAAGGTTGTGAAACTCATGTTTATATAGTGCTACAACTCCATCTACAGCACTTGCCTTCTATTTTTTGATTATATTCCTGTTTCCCAAAGGCTAAAAATATTCAGAGATGATTTCTGGAATAGAAAGTGAGAAAGGGGAAAAGCTAAGCAAGTGTTTAATATTATTTTCTTTTATTCAAATGTTCATTCCTGTTTTAGAAATGTTCTTGAAAGCTCTCCTTGTTAATTTAAGTGTCAACAAGAAAACCTGTGAACCATGTGATCAACTGAAGAGTTTCATCCCAGGAATGCAAACTGAAGAAAGGCAATGTAGACATCAGATAAATATGAGTAACATGAAATGGATGGCTGATGACTGGTGGTTTATATAGAAGTGGGGGGACTTCAACCACCCCAATATCTACTGGAAAGACAACACAGCGGGGCACAAGAAATCCAGGAAGTTCTTGGAATGTGTTGATGACAACTTTCTTCTTCAAATGGTAGAGGAGCCAACAAGGAAAGGAGCCATGCTGGACCTTGTCCTTACCAACAAGGAGGGGCTGGTGGTGAGTGCCAAGCTCAAGGGTAGCCTTGGCTGCAGTGATCATGAAGTGGTTGAATTCAAGATCCTTAGGGCAGCAAGGAGGATGCGCAGCAAGCTCACTACTCTGGACTTCAGGAGAGCAGACTTTGGTCTCTTGAGGGACCTGCTTAGCAGGGTAACATGGGAAAAAGCACTGGAGGGGAGAGAGGTCCAAGGAAGCTGGTTAGTATTCAAGGATCACCTCCTCCAATCTCAGGAGCAGTGTATTGCAAGAAAGAAGTAGTCAGGCAAAAAATGCCACTGAGGCAGAGAGCTGTATGACACAACAGTGCCATTCACTGCAGTAAATCTCTGTCTGCTCCTGTTTTATCTTTAAAATGCGGCAGCTAAAGCAAAAAAGTAGTTTGCACAAAAAAGAACATAAAAAGCCATAGGATGGTCCAAACTTCCCTAATAACAGTGGAACAACTTCTACAGTCCTTACCTTATACACTCAGAGATGTGTGGTTGAACATGCGGTTACAAAACAGCGCAGGTTTTTACTCAAAAGACAAAGTACAACACAGAGTTCATGGTATCATAATTTTTCTGCACAGAATATTTATCCAGCTATGCCTGAATACATAGTGTCCTTCATAAAATTGAAGGTGAAATGAAACTGGGAGGCATTGCATGTTGGAAAACAGTATTAGAATTCAAAATGGAAAACAAATTGGAGAAATGTTCAGGAAAATTAACCCAAAATTTAACAGGAACAAATACAAGGAACTACATATAGGAAGGATTATCAACGGCATAAATAAGGGAGAAGAGTCAGCGGGAGATAATAGTCCTTCTGAAGGCGATTGAGAGGTTACATCTTATAACAAGCTCAATGTGGATTAAAAATATCATGATCCTACAAATCACCCCAACCATTGTCCTGGAGTTTAGGAGAACAGCCAGTAACACATGTGAAATCCTCCTTCTGCTCTAGGCAGCATTACTAAAGCTGTGGTTGGAATGTTTTTTTCAGTTATGGGCACATGCATTTCCAGAAAAGTGTAGGGAAACTGTCTATAGCAGAAAGATTCAGAGATGGTCCAGTCCAGTCTACAGAACCAGTGAGAGGTCCAGGAACCGTGCCCTGTGGGGCTGTTAATGTGAAGAATAGAAGACTGAACAGAAGACATGATGGTGACCTTTATGGAACAAAAGGGCTATGGAAAAAGGAAATAATCTGTTCTCTCTGCCCCTGAAAAGTAGCTAGGACAAGAAATAATATGCTTAAGCTGCAACCACAGACCTCCATGACAGAAATGAGGAAAATCATTCTAATAAAGTGGGCATCAAGTAACTGGAATAAGTAGTGTGGGCAGGTTGTGTAATGATTGTCTCTGAAAATCTTGAGAAACAAGTCTCTGGCATATACCTCATACAGTCCTGTGTTGGGAAAGAAGCCTGACATAGAAGTTCTGGGCAAAGAGGAACCTTATGAAATCCAACAAGGGCAAGTGTAGGGTGCTGCACCTGGGGAGGAATAACCCCATGCACCAGTACAGGTTGGGGGCTGACCTGCTGGAGAGCAGCTCTGTGGAAAGAGACCTGGGAGTCCTGGTGGACAACAGGATGACCATGAGCCATCAATGTGCCCTTGTGGCCAAGGCGGCCAATGGCATCCTGGGGTGCATCAAGAAGAGTGTGGCCAGCAGGTCAAGGGGGTCATCTTCCCCCTCTACTCTGCCTTGGTGAGGCTGCACCTGGAGTACTGTGCCCAGTTCTGGGCTCCCCGCTTCAAGAGGAACAGGGGACTGCTGGAGAGGGTGCAGCAGAGAGCTGCCAAGATGATGAGGGGGCTGGAACACCTCTCTTATGAAGAAAGACTGAGGGATTTGGGTCTCTTCAGTCTGGAAAAAAGATGACTGAGGGGGGACCTTATCAACACTTATAAATACTTAAAGGGTGGGTGTCAGGAGGATGGGGCCAGGCTCTTTTCAGTGGTGCCCAGCAACAGGACAAGAGGTAATGGGCACAAACTTGAGCATAGGAAGTTCCACCTAAACATGAGGAGGAACATCTTTACCTTGAGGGTGGCAGAGCACTGGACCAGGCTGCCCAGAGAGGTGGTGGAGTGTCTATCTCTGGAGACATTCAAAACCTGCCTGGACACGTTCCTGTGCAACCTGCCCTAGGTGACCTTGCTCTGGCAGCGGTGTTGGACTAGATGATCTCCAGAGGTCCCTTCCGACCCTATGATTCTATGATTCTATGATTCTCTCAATGTTCCTTCCAAGTCTAGTTTTCTACAAGTCTGTACAAGGGAATGTATTAAATTTTACTTCTATGGTGAAACTGAGGTTAATAGAAATCCATGCTAGTGTCTTTGGTGTTTTCAGCCGGTAGCTTGTGGCACCGGGGGAACTCCTAGCCCCAGCCATAGGCAAACATTCACAGTCCTTAGTTGTTTCCTGATTGCACATTGAGTAAGCTTTTGGACTTCCTGGATTCAGAAGTTCAATTCAAAATCTCATTTCACTAAAAATGTATAAAAGGTGTAGAAAATGTCCCCAAGATGATATTTTGGTAACTGTTATTCAGGAAGTTATAAATGGCATAAAATAAGCTGGAAATATCTCTATCACCGTACACTGGTAACATGTAATTTTTTTTTTCAGATTTCTTCTATTATCATCATATCTTCCAGCAATAGTTGTTCTGATGTCCTTAGCTGAATCTCTGTAAAGAAAGGATATTTGAAAGATGAAGCTTTATTTGTACAGCTTCTCAACAGTTAAGCTATAGTCTGACATTGTTCATAGTATCACCTAATGCTTTCAGTTTGCCTTAGTTTATTCATTAGGATGTTTCATATAAAAAGAAATTAAAGGTCAAAGCTACAGGTAATGGATTTTGATGGTTGATTTTCATTCAAAGGTACTATATTAGAATATTTTTAAAAATATAGATAAAAAGGAGGGGGGTTAAGAGCCTAACTAATAAGTTTGAAGTAATTCTGGGAGAATCCACAGGTGAATTCACTAAGAAGGATTTCAACAGTAGTGTACTGTGTGACATTCTGGCTCTAGGACTCAAACTGTCTCTCATGGGTTTGCTTTCCTCAGCAAGCTAGCACAGCCTTTGCTGGCGGCTCTCACAGCCATATTTTTGACTCCCTGATCACTGTGAAACCACTGACATTTTTTGCATTGGTTCCTTTCCAATTACCCAGATTAGTAGTCCAAAACCAAGAGTTTATGCACAGCTTGTTTGGCCAACGTGGATTTAAATGTGAATTCTACACAGTTTCAATAATACGTTCAACTGGCTGTATGAACCGGCTTTCTTTAGGAAGGAACAACAGGATTACTTTGTTGCCTAACAACACTCACTTCTTGGCCATTCTGGAGGCATCAGTGATGCCTGATGTGACAAAAATTAAAACACTTTAGACACCTGCCAGTTGACAGTCATATTGAAAACACCCCCCCATTTCACACAAAACATTGATAAGTCAGTAGAAGATAACAATTTGAAGCTGAATGAGGTTGAAGATTGCATAGTGATGCTCTGGTGACTCATTTGTTATGAATTCAAGAGGCATTTAGTTTCCCAAAATTTCACCCACACCTCACATATTTACGCTGTCTGTTATGTAAAAGCATGAATTCCACTGCCTGCAAAGTGGAATTGAGATTATGCATGGCTCAATCTTTTGAAGTAAAATGCCTGAGTGAAAAGATGAATCTGTAGGGACATAATTCCAGGTGACAGATGAGTGTGTCATGCTTGGAGGTAGGCTACTTGAAGAAAATAGTTTGTGTTGTGTTAAGATGCAAGTATATACTATGCAGTTCCTACTTTGCATGAAGACTCTATGTTAATCCACAATACACAGAGAGGGTGAGAGTCATCCCGTGTAATTTCAGACATCCTTCATCATTTGGTTGGTATGTATATTTAGTATATGTCAGTCATCTAGAATCCAACAAAAGAGAAAAGCAGTGCTGAAAGACGATTAATTATGTAGCAAGGTAATTGTCTAATGTAAGCAGAACAACTCATCCTCTGTGTATCTCACTCTCTCTTTAGACTGTGGAGACAGTTTAAGCAAGATATCTAGCTTCTGAATGGCTGAAGCTATTGTGAGTGGTATGCCACCTGAGAGCTGTGATTCTTTCTTCATTGCAACTGTCTTAATGAAAGCCTAACTGAAGGTTTACATGTGGAGCGATCTCAGTTGTAGCATTACCAACTTGTAGACATAGGTCACACTGTTGGAAGAATACCAAGCTAAAGTTACTGGACGTACATTTTGACAGGTGGGTTTCAGTTTTATCAGTTTCTATAAATCATGTCCTAATTTACTTAGATTTTTATATATAAATGGCTAAGGAAAGGGACCAAAATAGAAGAACAAAAAATGCAAACTATTTTCTTACTCTTGGAATAACATACTGCAGATAAATATTTGCTCTCATAAAACAAATTAAGTTTCTAACAACTCAGGAATTATTTTTTCAAATAACCAGGAGATTTATCCTTAATCTTTGTTAGAGAAGGACTGTGATTGAGACGACAAGACTGCAGCTTACTTGAATTAATGAACTTAACAGATGTTAGAATTTCTTTCAGTGAAGTGTGAGAATATTCACCAATAATTAAATAAATCTGCATGTTTTGTTGACTACATGCATTTTTACAAATGACCAGGGACATTTATATATTTAGTTAAAGTTAAGGGTTATCACAGTATCAATTTATCTATGAAGAAAGCATATATGTTAAATATTATATAATGTGTTTTCCTTAATATTGGTTTAGTTTTCAAGACAAGCATGCAACTTCTTTTTAAAAAAAGAAACTTATTAATCTCTTCAATGCCCAAACTAGTTTGTATTATCTAAAAACAAAAGACTAACTTCTGCTTTGGGCTACTTTTTTTGCAATCCAAATGAAGGTCAATGGAATGATATGTAAAGTCAGATGGGTTTTACAGAGCTTATTTTGACACTGCATCTGCTGTCTTGA